>NW_028324156.1:2778338-3087042 GCF_054372755.1 Phalangium opilio
TTACGAAGTATGGGTAGTGTCATACTTATGGTATGAACATATCACTTATAAACTTATGACGCACGTAATGTTGTCTTTTCCATAACCTATTTGGCCAACTTTCAAAATTAAAGTTCCCTTCATCTTAATTTCTTCTAACTGTAATTTCATTGGTTGATATCAACATGAGGTCAGGGCCGGCGCTCGGAAGGTTCAACAGGCAGCGAGATAGAGATAGAGGTAGAGTTCGTCATACATAATGATTAGTCTAGCAAGCTCTTCCCACTTAATCCGCTTAGATACGTTGAGTGAAAATGCAGGGATGTAGTACACAATAATTCCTAGTAGCCGTATTTATTCCTGGGTATATCAAGTGACACAAGGAGAGGCCTAACTCCGAAAACACAATACTTTTTGTTTTTCTCCTCATACTCGCCTTGTTGAAGAACTTTGAATAGAAAGCCTTATCTTGTTATTTTTCTATATAGGAAAAATATGGGATAAAACTGGCTTCATTCCAAGAGACCTTAGGCTCGACCTCTACTATAATACCAAGAAGTGATATCTAGTTTATTAGGGACATGGTGTAAGATGCCTAAGTATACGCGCGCCATAGTCCCAGTCCCCCTTTCAAAATACAAGGGGGGACGTAAAAGGAGACCGGGCTATTTCGCCTCTCCTCAGTCGGAAAATACGTAATTTTCGTCATTCGCGTCGCGCTGACGTGAGTTTTCAAGAACCAATGAGATGCTGGTTGTAATATAGAGGCGGCGGGGATTAACTCCGGACCTACGTTTGGACTGGAGATAAAGCTGGAAATATTGTGAATTTATACCTTCTCCCTAGTAAACTAGATATCACTTCTTGACCATACGGATTCGCGGATTTTCTGCTAGCTAGCTCTCTTTCTCTGCGATACAAGATTTCCTTCTTTCTTTCTTTATTTTTTAGTTTTTTTTCTTTTGCATCTAGCTCAAACCAAAGTTACTAAGCCTAAAACCAAACCCAAACAGGCAAGATTAGGCTTAACGATGAAAACAACAACATTTTATTCATACCGGCGCAGGCACGGGTATAATGGAATTAGGTTAAATTACAATAAGTTTACGTATTAATTAATAACTCGGTCTCGCCACTTCTTACGAGCTTTATTTCCCCCCTCTATTTACATATCTGTAATGGCATATTTTTAATTGGGCTAATTGTCGCATTCCGAAGCTTAGTATACAATGGCGTCGCTTTAATAAACAGAAATTTTACACTTTTTTTTGTTCATAATAAAACTTTTACTTCACGATGATGTTCTATTTTTTCTGTGAAGTAATATTTTTTAAAAATATTTGGGGACTTAATTAATTGAGCTCTTATCTTTATTAGAGCAGGGTTGCCACAGGTCAGGGTAAACCTGGAAAAGACAGTTTCAAAATAGACCTTAAAGGTCAGGGAATAGTCGGGGAATTTCAAAATGGACCGAAAAGGTCAGGGAATTTCAAAATGGACCAAAAAGGTCAGGGTATAGTCGGGGAATTTCAAAATGGACCAAAAAGGTCAGGGTATAGTCGGGGAATTTCAAAATGGACCAAAAAGGTCAGGGTATAGTCGGGGAATTTCAAAATGGACCAAAAAGGTCAGGGAATAGTCGGGGAATTTCAAAATGGACCAAAAAGGTCAGGGTATAGTCGGGGAATTTCAAAATGGACCAAAAAGGTCAGGGTATAGTCGGGGAATTTCAAAATGGACCAAAAAGGTCAGGGTATAGTCGGGGAATTTCAAAATGGACCAAAAAAGTCAGGGTATAGTCGGGGAATTTCAAAATGGACCAAAAAAGTCAGGGTATAGTCGGGGAATTTCAAAATGGACCAAAAAGGTCAGGGAAAAGTCGGGGAATTTCAAAATGGACCAAAAAGGTCAGGGAATTTCAAAATGGACCAAAAAGGTCAGGGAAAAGTCAGGGAATTTCAAAATGGACCAAAAAAGGTCAGGGAAAAGTCAGGGAATTTCAAAATGGACCAAAAAAGGTCAGGGAAAAGTCAGGGAATTTCAAAATGGACCAAAAAGGTCAGGGAAAAGTCAGGGAATTTTAAGAATTTCAACAAAGTAAGGTAATTTGGCTCAAGTGGCTGAAATATCTACAGTTCAACCATCCAGGTGGTTGACTTTTTAAACGCCTTTTTTGGCAAGGTGAGACGTTTTACCAGGCACCAAAATGTTTTACGTAAACTATTCAAGAATACTAGTATTTAAACGCAATAGTTTAATTATATTTAGAACAATGACAATTCTGCCTTAAAAGTCGGAGAAAATCGTGAAAAAAAGCCAGGAAAAACGTGGAAAATTCAGGGAATTTGAATTTGAAAATTTCGTGGCAAAAAACTCTGTAATATTGTAGATTAAATATTCGTTATTTTATGAACTATCTCAAATGAAAATGAATGAATAATATCATATCGTCACTCGTGGCCCTTTGAAAGTTAGACAATACAAGACAATCTTCACTTATTTTGAAGCCATTCGTTGGTTTGCAAGCATAATTTACAAAACGGTTGGTTATCTTCTAGGACATTTAAATTATATTTGTATTCTAAATTTGAAAGGGAAGCCATTGAAATTTGTTATTGCGACAACTTCACATCGTTATTTTCTATTTCCCTTTTAAAAGTTTGCTTTCTACTAAACGCTCTAATAACTGCGTGTGACGACTTTTTATTCTTATCTCTTAGACTTTCCTAGTACATTACTCAAATTTAAATGACTTTTATACCGTATTCAAATTTTGATTAGCATCGTTAGAGATTTACGTAGGCGTGACCGTGAAATTTACTTTCGTGTTTAGAAATACTTATTCTCCTCCGGATTGGTTTAGGTTTAGTTTATTTGATTTATGTCCCTTTTAAAGGTCGACTTCCAGCGAAAAGGGTTCTAGCAAACTGAATACCGAGCATCGAGTCTAACAATGGAGCGACCGTGCCCATTTTCGAATCCCCGCTGGGGTAAAAGAAGGAAGGGTTCTAGCTGACTGAAAGCCGTGCAATGTGGTTCTAGCGAACTGAAGATACGCAATAGAGAATTTCCTTCAGGGGAAAGCAAAAATTCGAGAGGAAATAAATTTAAAAGGATATCTATTGTTCATCTTCAGTTTGCTAGAACCACATGGCACGGCTTTCAGTTAGCGAGAACCCGTCCAGCTTTTGACCCAGCGGGGCTTCGAAAATCGGCACTGTCGCTTCATTGTTAGTCTCGATGCTCGGTTTTCAGTTCGCTAGAACCCTTTTCGCTGGAAGTCGGCCTTTAAGAAGAGTGGGAAATGGGAGGGTGGTATACCATCCGAAATCTTACTAATGATATTTATTAAGAAACGCCACGTTAATTAGCAATTATTGAAACCAGTTATATTTTGTTTCGCTAATTTAAATACGATTTTACAGACGATGTATTTAAATTACTAAATTAGCCAGAAAAGTATAATGTTATAAATTTTAGAAAACCATATTGACACATTTAGTTTATAAGAAAAGTTCATATGCCGATTTGATTGGATAATTAAAGGTTTGTTTTAGAAATTGGGGAAAAGTTAATTAGGTTAATTAAGAAAGTGGAGGATAATGCTAATTTAATTAATCTGTAAAACACAATCCAAACATAACTTTAAAACGGTGGCACTTGGGGTCAAAATGGCGATAGAAGTTACATTTTCGACTCAAAAATCGATTTCCCAAAGAACATCCCCTTAGACTTTTCAGAAACACCCTGTATACTTCACTAATCTTATGTAAAAAAATACTTTTATTTAGTCCGAATACGGTCTTTTTATCGTTAGGTTTAATAATAGGATAGCAGCCCTGGATAGGAGATTTAGATTTGAGAAGTTGAGGAGGTACTTTTAGGATGCGTTTTGAAAAACCCTTCTTTTCTTTACTCTACATCTTATATTTAAGAAAAAAAAATATATATTTTCTAAGCTCTCTTTTCATCTTTTTTGGGATCTAAAGCGGATATTCAGAGAGATTCAACGTCCCATTCAGTATTAAAGATACGTAAAGTTTTCTTATTCCCCCATCCACATCTTGGCCTCTGAAGACCTCTTAAATAAAGAACTATTCGGAAAATATTTGGGCTATACACACTTTAAAAATTTTGTATGAAAGATAAAAATTTATTGAGGCAATTTTTTTAAATGGTTTCACCTCCATCATTAAAAGGTTCATATTGGTTTTTTATTGCCAATATATCTATATTTTTATTTAAATGTTCTTTTTTAATTTCGGTTCGATAAACTTTGCGTGTATAGCAAAGGTTCATAACTTAAAGTTAAATATTATTTTTTTATCATTAATAATAATAGCTAGGGTATGTTTAATTTTGAATATTGGTTGTTTTTCAATGAAGGGCGTGAATGATAATGGTATTTCTTTAAACAAAAATACCTAGACAAAAACAATATTTGAAAAATATCAATAAACTTGATTTCATTGGTTAATAAACTTATGGTTTAGTTGAAAATTTAAAAAGCAAACTTCGGTTATACAGGGTGTTTTAAAAAGGGAGGGTAATTCTAGGACTGAATTACAGTGGGATGTTTCTATGGGAAAATCAATTTTGATTGATATTGATGCAATTAAAATCAAATTTACTTAAACTTCAGTTCCTCCTGATACAGAGATAATTCCTAAAAGTACCTTCCAACGTTTTACTAAATAACTTTATTCGTTCACCGTTCACGTTACAATCAGATAATACAGCCATGACTAAGTATCAGGTCTTTCTAAAAAACCACACAACTACGTCTGAATTACTCTGCTCTTATCTGTACTTAAAGTAACTCCACTAAATCAGAAATCAGGAAACCTTTAACTTGTTACCGCCCGGAACTTTTATTTCCCAAATTTTCTTACGAGCGATATTACCCGGGTCACGTGTTGGGAACCCCCTCTCCCTCCATTCCTTGAAGTTTTGAAGTTTATTCTCGTTAGCTATGACATAAATCGTTTGTTTTTAACGACTCACTGATTATCTCTCTTTTAAATTTTAGTGACAAGTAGTATTTAAAAATGTGTGTGCGTGTGTTTGTGGGATCATAGGTAACGTGTGGCTTACTTGCAACCACCACGCCTAATCCCGGATATTTGCTAATTTCTCGCTTTTGTAAGTTCCATTATAGTTTCAAGGGTTATATGTTTCATTTTCTCCCACCTTAATCGATCTATTTTGGGGGGTTTTACTTTACACAACGGCCTGTAATGTTTTTGGCAAAACAATAGTGGGTAGATTTATTTGGGATGCTGAGTTAAGTTGTAGGTAGGCGAGGTTTAACGCAAAAACATTCTAATGGATCTCTTGGTTTAATTCTGTCTTTTATTCTTTGAGATTTTCTTTTTGATAAGTTTATAAGATATGTTCCTACCAAAAGTATAATATTACCTATACTTCGTAATGCTACTGAGAGACTTACAGCTCCAGCTAGTTCTAGCAGAACGACAAGCGAGAATTGAAGTCCTACACTCGGTTAATTAGTTTTGCAGGACTTCCATCTAGGTCCTATTTAGACTGCAATACTAAGCCTTTGACAGCGCCAAAACCAGGCGTCGCTTTACCTCGAATCTATGACATACATCATCACTTCATGACAAGCTCCAGTTTGTAACCAGTGACAAACTTATGGAGGAACATATCTTATGAACTTATGATAGTGAGCAGAAAAGTGTTGCTACTCATTTGTGACTCGTGCAATTCAATCGCTATTAAGCTTGTAGTAATCTAGGTGTAATTATAATTCAGTTCCAAACCTGTATACATTCAGGAGATTCTGAAATAACATATCACTGGCAACCCTTACTTAGCGCATGCGCAGTTAAACTTAAGAAACGGGCTAAGCAAATTAATTTCTCTAGCACCTTTTAGCGCACACATAAATATAAGACATTATTTGCCGAATTATTACAATACCCTAAAAAGGCAAAGAAAAAAGGATATATATTTGTGTGTATTTATTTCCACATCACACATCACTGCTTATGAGTGGGTTGTACGTCTTTTACGTTTTTCGCAGTTTTCTTTTTATTGACAAGCCAATATTTCCTAGACTACAGCGAAGGAAAGATCTGGGTATCTTGTTTGTCCTCTTCGTCACTGTTGACTCTCGCCGCCACGACATCTCTCTCTCTCTCGTTTCCCTGTTACGTATCATTGTTGCGTAAGAGGGAGTCAACATCCAGAGGAAAATGGGTCTCTCACTTTTTCTCTCCATCCATTCCTAGTTTATCACTTTCCTCTTCCTTCCACCGTTTGCTTACTTCCACTCTAGAACTTATTTTCCTCTAGGGTCTATTCGAGTTTCGTTACATTTTGCTGCACGTTGGAAAAAAAGGAGAATTGTCAAGTTTTTTTGTCTTTTTTCTTCCTTTGAAACCGCCCATCTTTACGGTGACGTTTTAGTTTTCTTAAAATTTTTGTCTACGAAGAATTGTAACCAAGAATTGATTTAATTTAATCATAAATATTGAATATTTGTTAATAATTCACGGTTTTGTACAAACCTGCATTCATGTAGAACCTCTAAGTTTCAGGGAAATCAATTGATGACTGAAAATTCAGAGGGGAACTTAAGGAAATTTATAACTTTCAGTGAAATTCAGGGAAGAGTAAGGTCGTTCTGAAAGGGTTGATTCAGATTTAAAAAGTCCTAAAGTTATTGCTTGAAAAATTAACTGTACTGCAGTTACTAGGTGACCTTGAAGCTAAAATTTCATGAAATATATGGGGGAAAGACCTGGAATTGTCAGGGAAACCAGGTTTTTCCAATAGTTGTAGGAACCCTGTTTGTTATTTGTTGGTTTGAACCACCCATAACGAGCAAAATACAGGGTTCATATTTCATGGTCCGCAGGTTGCACCATCAGTCCTAGCAAGTTTTTGTTTAAAATTAATAAGTTCATACGTCAGGTCAGGGCCATCTAGAAGGTGGTTACAATTAGGTCAGTTTCCCCTGTGTCCGGTACCTTTTAGGGACCCGGACCACGTTTTCGTCATTTTCCTGGAGCCCACATATCTTCTCGAAAGCCTTACGTCAGATAAAGTTAAAGTTTCTTCAAAACGCATCAGAATTCATGGAAAAATTTACTTTGCTCATATTTCTCACTTATCTTTCTCTAGTAACAGTGTCTTTTACTTCCGTGACTCAGTCAGCCGGCGTTTTTCCAGCTCCTTCCGTTTTTCAAAAAGAAAAAAAAAGAAATGTATAGTCAAAAAGGTCGACTTCTAATTTTAGACGCTTTTTAGGGATCTACCAATTTTTCGGAGTGACTTCTCTCTCACTCACTCTTCTTACTCTTCTCCTTCCGAATCTTCATCCTCTATCCTCTTTCCTCTCGTCATAGAATTTTCTAAAGATCATTTGAGAGCCAAAAATTATTTAAACTGAATAGTGTCACTACTGTTTTCCTTCCCTAAATTGCTTTCGTCCTCGCTTTTATTCATCAGAAGTTCTTCCACGAATGCATGCAACGAAATCGTGTCGACTCGTTCCTCTGAATCAACACTTTGCTCTCGGTGAATTTCTTTTAACTCGAGATATAGTTAGTTTTGCTTAAGATAATTTAAAAAGATGAGAAACCCGCGCGAGCTACGTCTCGTCTTCCTTCGCGCGCGGCTTAATTAGTTTTAAACGACAACATCCGGACTATATTTCCGATTTTCTTCGCGGCTTCAAGGCTTGCAGCTACGGAAACTTAAAGAAATAGATGCGATGAATTTCATTTCAAAGAAGATTTTTCTTGTTAAATTTTATGATTCCTTTGAAGTCTGAGTAGGCTTATATGGTCATATTAGGCCTTGATTAAAATTAGTGGAATTATTGCAGTGTAGCTATGACGCTCATATCATAGCGACAATGAACCTCTTACTGGCGTCCGGGTCAAGTTAATATTGGGCTGTTTGTTTTACGGATAACCCCTTAAAATTAACACAAGAAACTATATGACAATGCTGATTTAATTAAGGGGTCATCCTTAAAACACTCCAATCTTAACTTGAAAACGGTGTCCCTTGTGTCAATATCAAAATCATAGAAGTTACAGCATTTTCGACTCGAAATTGATTTCCCAAAGAACGTGAACATCCCCCTTAATTTCGGATAAGTCTTTCAGAAACACCCTGTATAGGGTCAAGAACACCCCCCTTAATTTCTGATAGGTCTTTAAGAAACACCCTGTATAGAGTCGAGAACGCCCCCCTTAATTTCTGATAGGTCTTTTAGAAACACCCTGTATAGAGTCAAGAACACCCCCCCTTAATTTCTAAGCACCCTGTATAGGGTCAAGAACACATTTATGTGGACAGTCCGCCACCATAATGCTCAATATCATAACAATATATGAAACTAAAAGCGTCTCGTAGTTATAAACTGTTTCGAAACTTTAAAAATAAAAAACTTTGAAAGCTTCCACCCACTATAGTATAGAGACTAAACTATGATCGTCCTTCGCCCTTGGCAATTATTTGTTTCCGTTAGGGGAACCCATCGTAATGTTACGAGATGATAGTAACGCATCCCCGCAACTTAATGAGCCTCCGGGGGAATTCTGGGAAATGACTCGAAGCGAGAAGGGAGCTATAGTCGATCTAGGAGCCCATAGAAATATTAGAAACCAGGTCTAGCAATATCCCAAAAGTGAAAGCCCTATAGACGGTTAAAACACCCACTTCATCATAAGCGAATGCCGTACTTCCGGTGTAAAAAGTTAAATACCACCTAGTACCGACACCAAGCCGCACCAAGTATTGCAAAACATCCTCCCACTAACCCTGCAGACTGCAGAACCCTTCTTAGTTGTCAAAACACATAAATTAAAAAACGAATTTTAAATTGCCCAATCACCGTAGCGTAAAACATGTATGCCCCTTTGTCCTTTTCATTCAAAGTCATCCGCCTTTCTTATTGACAATATCACCTTTTTAAAAAAGTAGATTAACTTGAGGTTATTAAGCTTCAAGCTGCTATAGTTTCTGTGTGTTTACATGTGTTGACAGTAATTTGTAACTCGTGCAATTCAACTGCTTTCTACAACAACATACTGAAAATCTTGTAGAATTCAGTTAGAATCAGTGGTTGATCATTCAGTTTTAAACCCGTATTCATGCAGCAGATGCTCTAATAACAAATTATTGGAGTGGCAACCCTGAAGCGCATGCGCAGTTAAAGTTAAGAAATAAGGAGAGGAAATTTCTATAGCCCCTTTAGTGCATTGTCGCTTCATATAGTGTCAGAGCAGGGATTGATGTATTTTTAGAAGTAGGAATGGAGAACAGAGTAAATTGGGCGCGCGTCAAAGTCCCGGACCCCCTTCCACGGGACGGAGGGGTATGAAAGAAGAGGCGGGTCATAGCGACAGAGGTTAAAAGGAATTACGTATTTTTCGCCGTCCCCGTCAGCAACGTCATCAAAACGTAGTTTAAGTGAGCCAATAAGATAATTTAAACTTTTCGATCGTTAAGTGTTTTAGGGAGGGGCTCTATACTGGGCTATGAGTCGGACTGAAGTAAATACTAACCGTTCTCCATTCCTACTTCTAAAATTAAATCTATCCCTGTCAGAGTTTCAGTACTAAGTCCTTCCCATCGACGTTGAATTAACATTTCTGAAGTAAATTTCTATCTCTTAAATGCAGCAAATTTAATATTCATCGCCATTGAATAGCTTCAACGCTTCCTCAACTTCTTAATATCGACAATAAATGACAACTAATACCGCATTGTAATTTTTCATATAGTAAATGTAACTAGAAACTACATTGTCCGCCCCGGTACTAAGTTCCATCTGAAACAATGGATATCTTTATGAAAGATGTATACGTCTACGTAAGAGGCACCCCCTATTATTATTCCCCTAGTGCAATATAAGGTGCCATTACGTGATCATAATGCGGAGGGAATGGATTATATACTCCATTACTTCAATTCCCGCCGAATGTCAAACGCGGTCGAATTGCGCGCGCTTTTTTGTACACACACAGCGCGCGCTCGCTCTACAGAAATGTGTAGGTCTATTGTAACTCTGTGGTGGTAGGCCTAAAGAGTGTAGCCTGTACTGTACGTCGAGAACCAACCGGTTTAGGGGTCGAATTATACCCACACTCAAAGTACACTGACTTCTTTTTCCCTTCTTTATATTGTAATTACAATTTTTTTATTCTTTGGGGAGTAGAGACCTTTTTTTAGACAAGAGATAGGCCTACGATACGTCTCGTGAGCTTTTTATACCAGATATACAGTATACTTATATTCTTTATACCCTAATATATAATAACACCCCCTTTCAAAGATTCGCCTACTTCAAAAATGTAGGGTTATAAAGATGGTGGAAGTTTTGTACTGAGAGTGATTAATTGTTATAAAGACTGTTTTCGTTTACGCCCAATAGACTGAAATTCGATGCACTTTTTATGTCTTAACTGATTAACTGATGTTTGTTTTTTGTTTTAGAAAGGTTTATGGATTAGGAGTATAAGCATAAGTTTATAAGATATGTTCCTTCCATAAGTATGACACTACATATGCTTCGTAATACTACTGAGACTTGCAGCTCGAGCTAGTTCTAGCAGAACGACAAGCGAGAATTAAGTCCTATACACTCGGTAAATTAGTTTTGCAGGACTTCCATCTAGGTCCTATTTAGTCTGCATTACTAACCCTTTGACAGCGCCAAAACCAGGCCTCCCTTGTTTTACAACAAGAATCTATGACCTACTTCAATCACTTCATGACAAGCTCCAGTTTGTAACCAGTGACAAACTTATCAGAGGAACATATCTTTTGAACTTATGGTGTAACCTTATTTATAGAAGAAAAAAGGGAATATTAATTTGAAATTTACATATACTTCTTTTGGAAAAACGGAGAATTAAAGCGTTCGCTATTATACTAACAAATTTCTTGACCAATTTATATTAGGCTGACTTCGCCTGATTTTGAAGTACTTAGTACTTTGTACGCGCCTCATTTAGTTTTGCGAATAAATGTGGTTGCTGATAAAAAACTTGGGCATCGATATCTCCGAATTATTTTTTCTCATGCCCAAAAATCAATTTATTCTTAAAATAATATAAAAAAGAAGTCTATTAAAGCAAGTGAATCTCCGGAGCGACTCGGTGTGATGCACAATATATATAAAACAAAGATATTGACCCAAATGGGTAACCGCCTGTTTACTTCCTGCCTCTGATTGTTTTATAAATACATTTGGTATTATTTTTATTTTCTTTCATTTCCTATCATCTATTACGAAGTAATATAGTGTATGTATTAAAAAACAAGACGGCCCAAGGGCTCGTAATAGTAGCCATATCGTACGAGTGAATAGCCCCTCTATACCCTACCCTAATGAGTGGATAACCCCTCTATACCTTACCCTAATGAGTGAATAGCGCTATCTTTTTCAATGCTTAAATGATTTACCGTGCATAAAATCAGAGTGAATAGCCCCTCGATTCCCTACTCTAAACAGTGATTAAATTATAACCGTATAAATTTACTTATGCTGTAATTCTAATATTCCGGCGAATCGAAGAACAGATAGTTTTTAGTGATAATCCCCTCTATGAGTTTACAACATAGACTTATGCCGATGCACACTTATCGCATCTTATAAATTTCTTACAAGGACTTATGCCCAGAAACTTTTGAAAGAGAAAGTTTAGTTATAGTGATTACGCAATTTAGTGATTATCCCCTCGAATTAGCTTTAGCAATGCTAAAATGATCAAACGCATAACGCTCTTTTAACACTATGTTAGCTCTATCTAAACCCACATTTGAATTAACCGCCAAAACGTTCCAGTCAAACATAACATAGATGACGATAGCTACCGAACGAGAACGAAACGGGAAAATCGTTATCTATTTAATTAGCACATACATAAAAAGAAAATAAATATAAAAACCCCAAACATACAAATTCATAAGTATCCGACCCCACAGATAAAAATTCAAAAGTTTCCGACCCCACAGATTAAGAGGTACCGCACCCCACACCACCCCGACATTTTAGAGATAAGAATAAATAATAAAAAACTCGGGGTTTCTATCGAGTCTCTATAGCTCAATGGTAGAATGTCCGTCTTCTGCGTGAGGGACCCGGGTTCGAATCCCGGCTGCGATCTCAAAAAAATTTTAATTGGCCTTATTCCTGATCAACGCCACCGAGGCGTAGCGGCGACTTTTGGAACTATAATAATACGGTAGCCAATTACAGGTGGCGCTGGAGCCGATGGACTCTGATGGAGATCTGTTATTTTCTCTATTTTGAATCATGTGAATAGCCAAGGCTTAACAAGCGATATGGTTTCAAAAGTAATAAAAGTTGATTTTACCTTTCTTATTCTGTCTAATATTATGAAATAAGACTTTCGGAGTAAGTTTTCATTCGATTTTGGTCTATTTGGAGATTATTAGGTTAATAATAATTAGTTAAAACGTGTTTTTTGAAGTTGAAGCGGTAATAATCAAAACAGAAAATAACAGATCTCCATCAGAGTCCATCGACTCCAGCGCCACCTCTGATTGGCTACCGTATTATTATAGTTCCAAAAGTCTCCGCTACGCCTCGGTGGCGCTGATCAGGAATAAGGCCAATTAAAATTAAATCTCTAACCGAGCCCAGTAACCCCTATGGGTGGGTTGTGGTAATATAAAGTTCCTTTTAAGCTAAAATCTGACGATAACGATAGCGAAAACTCCGGCCACTACTACTACTACTGTTACTACGGCTCGGGTCAAACTAAGAGCCTATCGTATACTACGATATGGCTAAAAATACGATGGTGTATAAGGACAGTAATTTCCCTTTTTTAGTTAAAGAGATAGATCGGTTCAAACTTTAACTTATTCCCTTTTATAGGATAGGAAATTAACTCTATATCCCTTTTTCTATTAACTTGTTTTACTTCTTGCATAACACCACCACCTTAATGCGTGTCCAATTGAACGTGATTACGATATGTTTTTATTTTAATCGAAGTTGTTGATAGGCTAAACCAGCTTGGGATAGATTTAATTTTAGAAGTAGGAATGGAGAACAGAGTAATCTGGGCGCGCGTCAAAGTCCCGGACCCCCTTTCCACGGGACGGGAGGGGGGTATGAAAAAAAGGGGCGGGTCATAGCGACAGAGGTAAAAAGGAATTACGTATTTTTCGCCGTCCCCGTCAGCAACGTCATCAAAACGTAGTTTAAGTGAGCCAATAAGATAATTTAAACTTTTCGTTACGTGTTGGAGGGAGGGGCTTTATACTGGGTGGTCTATGAGTCGGACTGAAGTAAATACTAACCGTACATCTCCATTCCTACTTCTAAAATTAAATCTATCACTGGCTAAGTGCTCAAGAATTAATTCTAGTTAGTTTGGACACTTTTTCTCCGCATATTCTTAGTAGCGTGTATGTAGTCTTGTTTAAAGGGAGCATAAAAGAAAATGCTTTTCCCTTAATGGACGTTAAAATTAATGGCAGTCAACATGTTGTGAGTTTTTAGGGAATGTACTCGATGCATCTTGGTCCAGTGCTCGCAATCTCGCGGATGTACTCGTTCCATCTGACCATCAGTTTTGACCCAAATCGTTTAAGGTTTTCGGTTGCCAGTCATGCATGCGTGCCTTGGGAGGAACGTTTTTTCTTTCGCTTTCTCGGTTTCACATCCAACTTCTTTTCACTCTGTTTTCAAAGAGGATTCACTTTTTTCTAAGCTTTCTTTTTTGCGGTAAGAGTTGCGAGCTGCAGTTCTGTAGTCCTCCTTTTTTGGTCTGGCTCTTTATTTCCCCAGGTGATGTACCAACGTTCTTTATAGATTTATATACCGTTAAAGTCCGACGAATGATTTTCCTCAGCAGCCAAACGAAAACGAAATAAATTGCGTTTTTCTAGGTTTTTATATGTGGAGGAAAATTAGAAGTAAATTAAGGATGAAGTTATCAGTATTTGCGTACTCTCTCCCTCTCAATCTTTCTCTCCCTCTAAATCTCTCTCCTCCCTCTTTCTCTCCCTCCCAATCTCTCCCTGTTTCTCTCCCTCCCAATCTCTCTCCCCCTCTTTCTCTCCCTCCCAATCTCTCTCCCCCTCTTTCTCCCCCTCCCAATCTCTCTCCCCCTCTTTCTCTCCCTCTCAATCTCTCTCCCCCTCTTTCTCTCCCTCTCAATCTCTCTCCCCCTCTTTCTCTCCCTCTCAATCTCTCTCCCCCTCTTTCTCTCCCTCTCAATCTCTCTCCCCCTCTTTCTCTCCCTCTCAATCTCTCTCCCCCTCTTTCTCCCCCTCTCAATCTCTCTCCCCCTCTTTATCTCCCTCTCAATCTCTCTCCCCCTCTTTCTCTCCCTCTCAATCTCTCTCCCCCTCTTTCTCTCCCTCTCAATCTCTCCCCCCCTCTTTCTCTCCCTCTCAATCTCTCTCCCCCTCTTTCTCTCCCTCTCAATCTCTCTCCCCCTCTTTCTCTCCCTCTCAATCTCTCTCCCCCTCTTTCTCTCCCTCTCAATCTCTCTCCCCCTCTTTCTCTCCCTCTCAATCTCTCTCCCCCTCTTTCTCTCCCTCTCAATCTCTCTCAATCTCTCTCTCAATCCTCCCCCTCTTTCTCTCCCTCTCAATCCCTCACCCACTCTTTCCCCCCCTCTCAATTTCTCTTTCTCTCAAAACACAAATTAGTCTATGATGATATCTTCCATTTTATTTATTTCTTAATCTAGGCCTTGGAATTCAATATATATATATAAAAAAAATCTAAGCTCTTTCTAAATTATAGCGACTCCGACAGGGAAATTTAATTGTTATGACAAAGTAATAAAAGAAATGTCGGTAAAGTCGGAATAAGAAAAAGGTAGATTAGAAAAAAAAGCGGTTCTCTCGCGGATATTAGGGTTTTTCCAATTTAGTAGTGGTAGTAATCTATAATTGACTTTTTTTTTCTCAGCTAAGCTTTTTTTTTCCTTCTTTTTGCCTGAAGAAATTTGTCAATTAGGCTTAAGAAATTATGAGAAAATTTTTGTGGCTCTGCTTCTAATATGATGATAGGGTTTTATTAATTCGTGGGTGTTATACGAGATTAGTTCGAAGACCTCTTCTTAAGTTCAACATCAGTTAGCAAGCAGTTTAACCCAGGCTGTGGCGGATTAATATGTAACGTTTCGTGTCATATAGGGATAAAAGTAGTTCAGTATCAAGGGCGTATACATTTTTAGAGACCCCACTTTATGTGCTTTTTGTTGAAATTAGTCTAAGATAATTATTTCAACGAAATATTTTTTTAATTATTTATTAAAAAAAGAGGCTTAAATATCCAGAAATTATAGCAAGAATTTATTATTTGTAAATGAATAAATTCATGATTACAGACTAGGAGGATTCATACTGCATTTACACAAGGAGGCGAGGCTTTTGACTCCATCAATGAGTTAGGCCTCCTTGCGTAATACTTGATGCCTGGCCTCCTTGTATATCATGAATTTTTTTATTTATTAGTTAAAAAATTCATGATTTTAGCTCTCAACCAAGAACCTGGAATTAAATTAAACATTAAATTTAATTTTAGTGAAAATTTCCGAGGTTTACTCCATTGTCTAAGTTTAACATCCAAAAGCCTTTCTTGCGGTTATACCAAGAAGAATCTAGTTTACTAGGGAGAAGGTATAATAAATTCGCCAAATTTCTAGCTTTACCTTCAGTCCAAACGTAGTTCCGGAGGTAATCCCCGCCTCTAAATTACAACCAGCATCTCATTGGTTCTCGAAAATTCACGTGAGCGCGACGCGAATGACGAAAATTACTTGTATTTTCCGACTGAGCAGAGGCGAAACAGCCCATGTCTCCTTTTACGTCCCGCCATTGTATTTCGAAAGGGGGACTGGGACTATGGCGCGCGAATACTAATACATCTTATAACTTCTCCCTAATAAACTAGATATCGCTTCTTGGTTATACTATCTGATGAAATAAAAGGTTAATTTCCGACAGTTAAAAATAAGTTTAAATAATAAGAATATAATATTTCGACAAACGGTCTTAGCTGAGAAACTCTATTAGTATTTGTCAAAAAAAAACTTAATTTAATTGCAAACTTAGCTTTAACAGGAAAAAAGCTTTAATTTTTTTTTGTAAAATCAAAACTTCCGCTATACGAACAACCAAACGAATCAGCTTTTATGTTAAAAAATATTTCAAACTCATTCCCGGCCACGCTCTACAATAGTAAATAATATTTCGGTTGATAACTAACGAAGCGTTGAACCGTGCAAAGATAATTTTGATATCAAAGACACTAGACGCTATATCAGATCGAATTCTTAATTAGATTGCGTTATTGATGTTTTGGAAATAAAATTATACGTTATAATTTCGGGTTACGGAAGCCCAAATGAGCTCGCTTAAATTCGTGTTTAGAATTATAGAAAAACAAGTTGGGAAAACCAAAATATTACCTCTCCGTGTCGAGAAGATTATATAACCAAGTTTCCGACACACAAAATTAAGCTGTAATATTCCACTCGTACCACCATTTAAAGCTCAATAGAAAGACAATGAGTTTATATTTCAATTTATATTTATTTATATTAATATTTTCTTTTCGTAACCATTTAAACTGAACCAAGTACAACGAACTTATCAATTATACTACAAACTCATTAATTGTGCAACATCAATAATTTAGTAACAATGGCATTAATTGCGCAACATCAATAATTTAGTAACAATGGCATTAATTGCGCAACATCAATAATTTAGTAACAAAGTCATTAATTGCGCAACATCAATAATTTAGTAACAATGGCATTAATTGCGCAACATCAATAATTTAGTAACAATGGCATTAATTGCGTAACATCAATAATTTAGTAACAATGGCATTAATTGCGCAACATCAATAATTTAGTAACAATGGCATTAATTGCGCAATATCAATAATTTAGTAACAAAGTCATACATTCAACAACAAAAACATACATTCAACAACAAAATTTAATATCATGGCTTCAGATGTTAAAGAAGCCAATAATGAAGCCCTGGTGATAATTGTTGCTTCCTGATAAGTTCTGTTCTCTAGAGGAATGAATGTTGGTACTTAAAACAAATAGGGATTTCCAACCCAATATTAACTGAATAAAGATACTTTCATATCGTAAAAGGACGTCACAAGTAATTTACTGCATTAGTGGATCTATCATGCAAATATCCCAGAATTGGCACACATTCCTGAAGACAAAATGCCATTTAGATTTACACTCGCACCAATGTTACTACGTTTAGATAATTTCCTCTCTCACAATCTTTTGGGAAATAAATGGCTGTGAACGTCACTTTATACCATACATCCAGTGACTTTGCCCGAAGCTCGGTTTTTGGCCAAGACTTACTAAACGGGATCGTTTGGGAAATGGCTGTGAACGTCACTTTATACCATACATCCAGTGACTTTGCCCGAAGCTCGATTTTTGGCCAAGACTTACTAAACGGGATGGTTTGGGAAATGGCTGTGAACGTCACTTTATACCATACATCCAGTGACTTTGCCCGAAGCTCGGTTTTTGGCCAAGACTTACTAAACGGGATCGTTTGGGAAATGGCTGTGAACGTCACTTTATACCATACATCCAGTGACTTTGCCCGAAGCTCGGTTTTTGGCCAAGACTTACTAAACGGGATCGTTTGGGAAATGGCTGTGAACGTCACTTTATACCATACATCCAGTGACTTTGCCCGAAGCTCGGTTTTTGGCCAAGACTTACTAAACGGGATCGTTTGGGAAATGGCTGTGAACGTCACTTTATACCATACATCCAGTGACTTTGCCCGAAGCTCGGTTTTTGACCAAGACTTACTAAACGGGATCGTTTGGGAAATGGTTGTGAACGTAATTTTGGTCGCACATCGACTAAAGCAGTAAATTATTTTCAATTAAACGCAATTTATCAATTTTGAATCCACTATCAGTCGCCTAGAAATCCTCAATTAGTTCAAATTCCTGACATTAACATACATCTAGACAACAGAACTTGATGGACAACAACAACGTTCGTTGATACTGAACTCCCAGTAGGTAGCGCCATGAAACCAAATGAGACCTGAAAACAATTGAATAGCATATAATTCCTTATTCCACACAGGAATATTGCAATTTGAATCAAGCATCGTCCTTGTTTGAATTCACACAGAATTCCTTATTTAACACAGGAATATTGCAATTTGAATCAAGGATCGTCCTTGTTTGAATTCACACAGAATTCCTTATTTAACACAGGAATATTGCAATTTGAATGAAGGATCGTCCTTGTTTGAATTCACACAGGAATATTGCAATTTGAATCAAGGATCGTCCTTGTTTGAATTCACACAGAATTCCTTATTTAACACAGGAATATTGCAATTTGAATCAAGGATCGTCCTTGTTTGAATTCACACAGAATTCCTTATTCCACACAGGAATATTGCAATTTGAATCAAGGATCGTCCTTGTTTGAATTCACACAGAATTCCTTATTCCACACAGGAATATTGCAATTTGAATCAAGGATCGTCCTTGTTTGAATTAGCAAGTTGGCTAATGGAACCCCAGAGTTAAAGGGTGTTTTTGCAAGCCATTTAGCAAGTTGGCTAATGGAACCCCAGAGTTAAAGGGTGTTTTTGCAAGCCATTTAGCAAGTTGGCTAATGGAACCCCAGAGTTAAAGGGCGTTTTTGCAAGCCATTTAGCAAGTTGGCTAATGGAACCCTAGAGTTAAAGGGCGTTTTTGCAAGCCATTTAGCAAGTTGGCTAATGGAACCCTAGAGTTAAAGGGCGTTTTTGCAAGCCATTTAGCAAGTTGGCTAATGGAACCCCAGAGTTAAAGGGCGTTTTTGCAAGCCATTTAGCAAGTTGGCTAATGGAACCCCAGAGTTAAAGGGCGTTTTTGCAAGCCATTTAGCAAGTTGGCTAATGGAACCCCAGAGTTAAAGGGCGTTTTTGCAAGCCATTTAGCAAGTTGGCTAATGGAACCCCAGAGTTAAAGGGCGTTTTTGCAAGCCATTTAGCAAGTAGGCTAATGGAACCCCAGAGTTAAAGGGCGTTTTTGCAAGCAATTTAGCAAGTAGGCTAATGGAACCCCAGAGTTAAAGGGCGTTTTTGCAAGCCATTTAGCAAGTAGGCTAATGGAACCCCAGAGTTAAAGGGCGTTTTTGCAAGCCATTTAGCAAGTAGGCTAATGGAACCCCAGAGTTAAAGGGCGTTTTTGCAAGCCATTAAGCAAGTTAGCTAATGGAACCCCAGAGTTAAAGGGCGTTTTTGCAAGCCATTAAGCAAGTTAGCTAATGGAACCCCAGAGTCAAAGGGCGTTTTTGCAAGCCATGTACGTATTTTTATACAGGCATGACGTGTAATAGAGTAGTGGCGGTAGAGAGGGGAGTAGACTATGTATCCCCCCTTTGGTCGCGCTCTTGTAGGCGGACTAAGAGATAGAAGGGTATGACGCTTCATCTTACCTTACCGCCACCGCTCGAATTAATTAATTACAGGGTAAGACCCTCCCGGGTAAGCCAAGTAGATACAGCCACCCTCTCCACCCACTTTTATCTACTACTGGTTTTACTATGAATAGTCGCTTGATAAATATATCTTTAGACACCAAGATTTGCCACCTTTAACTTCTTTTTTTTTTCGACAAAACACATTTCTTTGTGATAAGAATAATAGTTTTCTCTATAAAAGGCTTCGTATCGGTCTATAAAGCTCTGTTTTCAAAGCATAAATATAATTAGCAATGATAATCTGTTGAGTATTTTCTCTTGAGACGAGGTAACAATGCTAGGAATTCCATCAACTATTAATTAACAACGCTATTACAGCTAGGACAACAGACACCCCTATTCCTTTTTAACAAAACATATTCCTTTATGATAAGAGTAGTAAGTTTCTCTGTAACAGGCCTCGAATCTGTCTCGGAATAGTTTGTTTCCGAACGCTAAATCTAACTGGCAATGATAGTCTGTTGATACTTTATCTTCAAGGCCAGGCATAAGTGTCATATCAAAGGAATCAAAGAACATCTTCAGTGCCGTTTTACTTTTTAAAAAATTTATGTTAAAATCTCCCACAACAACTGTCGGAATAGAGGCATCATATCTAATATCGAATAAAGGATTAAAATCCTCAAAAACTGATCTCAAACTCGCTCCAGGCGATTTGTACAACAAAACAACAGTCATCGGTTCATTTTCAATGGAAACATCCAACCAGCAACGTTCCACATGCGAATTTCTGAAAGGTCTATCGGTTCGTAAAACCCTATTATTCAAATCGTTAACTACATTTTCTGGTGTATCTTTTAAATGAATGGAAGAGCCAAATGCAATTCTACGTGCCGTTCTTGGCAGATAAATACCACCCACTTCCCTAAAGGATGGCACATGAAACTCATCATTTTCTTTCTTCCACGTTTCAACAAAGCATAATAACTGGGCATTTCTTATTACGGTGTCTGCTAAAATATCTTCCAAATGTGCGTTTAAGGACTGCACATTGTGAACATAAATATAAACCGGTTCGTTCAAGAACGGTAACGCAATACTCTTCGTATCTCGTAATCTTTTAAGTTCCAATCCAACTTGATTGTTTTTAGGCGCATTTGGAACTTGAAATTTACCCTCAATATACAAACCAGAGGCGTTTCTCGCTCTACTACAAGCAACGTATAAATGAGCTCTCTCTAATTTCTTTCTTTGATTACAATGCACTACTACAGACGAATACGTATCTCCTTGACTCTTGTGTATCGTAATAGCCTCAGAAATGACCAAAGGAAACTGTTTCCTAGAGACCGAAACATTATTTTGCCTCCATTTTCTACTAAATGCCTTAGTAACTTTCTCGACAGGAGTCCAAATCCTGTTAAAGTTATTCTGCTCGTATAACCCATGACTCTTTTGTCTCAACAACTTTCCAACATTAGCATCAGCAAACTCAATCCAAACCCTAAACGGAATTTGTTCACCGAGCCTATTTGTGCAGTACTCTATTTTTCTTAACCAACCTGTTGCCCCATTTGTAAGTCCGTCAGACGTATCAACATTGTTAGTCATCATGTATCTGGCGCCACAAGCGAGCGTTAATTCTTTAGGCAGACCATACGTATCAGACGTTGCCAACGTTTGGACTTGAGAAAGAATGTTATTTCTAACTTCTCTAGTAAGATCACCATTTACAACATCTACTGAAACGGAAATAGACTTTTCCGTATTCATGTTTAAAAGCATCTCTTCGTTAAACTGGTTCACTTCAACGTTAGTAGGGAAAAGATGTATCGCTTCTTTTGGCGGTACACGCTCTCTATTCACTTCTAAACTTACAAAAAAGTTAATATCATCCTGATTCATACTTCCCACAGCCATTCTGTTCAAAGCTTCCGCAAACCTTTTGTCATCTTTTTGCCTCATAATTTCTTCAAGCTCTGCAAACTGGAATTCTTCCCATATTGGGTTACCAATTAACGCCGCATAGGGATTGTCAGTATCACTTTGACCTTGAAAAGCGAAATGATCGCGCACTGGTCTAAGTTGGTTAAAATCTCCAACTAACAGTACAGATACACCACCGAAATAATCTGGACAACCCATTATCTCTTGCAATCTCGCGTTAACTCGGTTAAAAACCTTAGCTCCAACCATTGATATTTCGTCAATAATTACCAATTTCACTTGACCATACATCAATCTACAATTGTGAAGAGTTTCACTTTCTAGCCTGGAAATATTCCCGGCAAATTGACTAACCGGTAGACAAAAGGTACTATGCAAAGTAGCGCCACCTATATTAAAGGCAGCCTTGCCCGTAGGTGCGCATCGCAAAACTTTAACTTCCGAGGGATTAGACCCTGGCTGCTTATTGTAAAATCTAGTAACAGCTTCAAATATGGCACTTATCAAAACGCTTTTTCCAACACCAGCGCCACCGGTAACAAATAGCCGTAAAGGCGATTCCTTGCATTTTAAATGATGCAGAACTTCATAAAATATTTCTTTCTGTTTCACATTCAGCATTCTAACAAGTACATTGTACTCAGAATCATTGACTAACGTCACTGACGGAGCAATAGTTCTTTCCGCATTACCATCAAGAATATCACGGGTAATATTTCCTATAGACTCCTGAACCGTATTTATTAGAAATTCAGAATCTTCAACAATTAAAGATCTATCTAATTCATTTCGATGTTCCAATTCAGGCTGAATATTAGTAAGATCAGCTTCAATAGCTTCACTTTCGAAATCTCGGACAGCCTGTTCAATGGCCGCTTCGTCAATTTCGTTATGAAATTCTTTTCTACATTCCTTTATAATCTCAAGTTTAAGTTCATACTCTGATTTCAGATCCTTTGTCAAAATGTCCCTACTCTCATCGCGCCAAGGCGAGAACAACATTATTTGCTCACGATAATACTGTTCGGGTTCTTTCACTAAATTGAATCTCCGATACCGCATAATTTTAGAATGGCCACGTTTTCTAATAAAACCTGAATCATTTTTCAGTTTCAACCATTTACCACATTCAACTTCAAGGTTTTCATTGTCATCAATATGACTTTGGGTTTTCGCAACTCTACGACTTTTGGAAAACTCGTACCACGTCGCAAATTGAGCTAACGTTACTGCCTCTAAATCATCTGGCCTTTGAACATAATGGTCCAACATTCCAGAAGCGAAAACGTCCATACTATCTTCTGACAACTGTTCAAGCTCACTTTTGCTTTTGAGAATATGGACTCGATTTTCGGGCAAATTTGTATTAACGTAAATACAGGCTCGACTACATCTAGAGACTGGAATTTGTAAAACACTATATGCCGCTTCTTGCGCGCTTACCTCGTGCGCATTCAAAAACTGATTTGCTATCACTTTCAACTTTTGCTTTACCGTACATTTATCTGACTGTGCTCGTTTAGCAGCTTCACGCAAAAGCATTGACATGCCACGCTGAGATTTTCCAATATAAGACACAATATACATAACCAGAGCGTAAGGATCAAGTACAAACTGAATGTCCATATTCGCTTGCCAAAGGCGCAAAGTGCACGGGTTGTACGGATTAACCCTAGTATCTTTAGGGTGTCTTTTCAATAAAACAACTTTCTTTTTTATGTCATACGTAACTGCCTTAATATATTCCTCTTCACTCATTCGCAACTTTGCCAACAACTCCTCGAAACTATCTACCCAAAATTCCTTTTCTTTCGATTGCAAAAGTTCATTCAATTTTTTGGAATTCCTCTTACATTTCAGTTCTTCGTCAAGAGTACCGGGTTCTCTTAAACTCGGATCATAAACAATAGTTCTAGGCATGGGAGGAAATGGAATTCCAAAACGACAAACTGAACTGTTATTTACCTTTTTCTTACACGTTGTCGTGTGTTTGTGCATTTGCAAAGACGTTAACAAATCCCCATTACCATCGTTCAATTTACCAGCGCAAGAAATAACTTTATCAATAAAGTCCTCTACCTCTTTAACATTCGACAAATCATCTTTGAGCTTAGGCGCATCTTTAATCCATATCAACCCATGTTGATGGGGAGACCCTCTTTGCTGTATTTCAACTCTAAAGTAATAATCTTCAATAACACCAAGGGGACCTAGTTTTTGCAAAGCTTTAAGCAGAGCCCGAAAACGGTGGTCAAAATATCTAGCACAAGTAACAGGATCATTCTGAATCAACTTGGCCTTTTCCGAAAAACTTAAATTCCTAATTTCATTATCCGCTAAGCGTTCTTGACCTGAGGTCACTCTCAGTATGTTCAAAAGCTCAGGCCATTTGCCTTCCGCAGCTGAAAACGTTATAAAAAAGGTAGCCGTACCAAGCTGCCTAATCATAGCCATTAACTCTTTCTGCCTATGCTGCCAATATGAAGGCGAGGACTGCAAATTTTCTAATACTCTAAAACCATCATCCTGCTTAACAATTGAATCGAGTGCACCAGCAGACGATAAAAACCCAGCAGTGTAATTAGAGCCATCTTTTCTCTTGGTTTTTCTCATACACACTTGTATAGATTCACTTACTTTCATTGTTTCCAACTTAACAAAAGCGTAAAACAATTTTGAGACATTCTTGGCACAACGTCGATCAACATTACGAAGCTCCCACTTGGCAATATCCCCAAACCTACCTTTAACCTTAAGGTTTCTCTTCTGACCGACATAAATACTGGGGAATGACAATTCCTCAGCGTCCTCGTCATAGAGCAAAGACATTGGCGTTTGACCTTCACCAGGAGCAAACTTAACATGCATGGTGTTAGTGGGAAGGAAATCGGACAATGACACTAACAACGTGTCTTGATTCCCAACTGGTAATAAATTAACTTCGCTAGCTTCATTGACTTCATTCCACATATCATCGCTATCATTTTCGTTCGCTAAATTCACTGACCCTACTGGGTTTTCCCTTAATATATCATCCTGATTTAACTGACGGTCATTTTCGTCAACAATAAATTCAAGTTCTTCTGGAATTGGATCCAATATATCGACTCTTACAGATATTCCATGCTTAATATACAACGGTGTTTTCACCAAAACCTTAAGAGCTTCGTGCATTTTTTTAGGCCTAACAGTTTCATACAAATATGGTGTGTTATATTGCATTCTCCTCATAAACTCAATTTGAACAGTATCTGTTTCACGAGGTAACCGTGGTAACACTGACACTGTAGACTCGACATTTATAGGAACGTTGACCACGTTTCCCTTAATCCCCCTTTGTTGATCACAACCCAACCTTCTTATTTGCATAAAAGGTATTCGTGGTGAAATCATCCTTTCCTCCAAATTAGTCAAATTAACTAGTTCTGACGGAACTTCAGGAAATTCAAATCCATTTTCTCTGGAAAACTTGGGGATTTCGTTCTTCTTGACAGCTTTATTACAAGCACTACATAAAAATACTTTGTCATCCAATTCACGACCATGAATCCCAGGAACTGCCAAAAACACTCTAGACTGAACTAAGCTACCCGATGCTTTAAAAAAAAGATTTGAACACCCTTCACATGGCCACGTTGGACCTTCTTTTATGCTTTCAAAATACGTCTGCTCTATAAACACAGGATCTGTTCTTCTTTCTGCCACAGACAATCTATTCCTAGAACGTTCAGGGTTCCTAAACTCCACATTTGCACGACTGGCAGCCATACCCAACTGATTTCTAACACGTTCAGCTTCAACGTACTCTGCATCTTGGCGTTTACTAGCCATACCCAACTGATTTCTAACACGTTCAGCTTCAACGTACTCTGCATCTTGGCGTTTACTAGCCTTACTCAACTGATTTCTAACACGTTCAGCTTCAACGTACTCTGCATCTTGGCGTTTACTAGCCTTACTCAACTGATTTCTAACACGTTCAGCTTCAACGTACTCTGCATCTTGGCGTTTACTAGCCATACCCAACTGATTTCTAACACGTTCAGCTTCAACGTACTCTGCATCTTGGCGTTTACTAGCCATACCCAACTGATTTCTAACACGTTCAGCTTCAACGTACTCTGCATCTTGGCGTTTACTAGCCTTACTCAACTGATTTCTAACACGTTCAGCTTCAACGTACTCTGCATCTTGGCGTTTACTAGCCTTACTCAACTGATTTCTAACACGTTCAGCTTCAACGTACTCTGCATCTTGGCGTTTACTAGCCATACCCAACTGATTTCTAACACGTTCAGCTTCAACGTACTCTGCATCTTGGCGTTTACTAGCCTTACTCAACTGATTTCTAACACGTTCAGCTTCAACGTACTCTGCATCTTGGCGTTTACTAGCCTTACTCAACTGATTTCTAACACGTTCAGCTTCAACGTACTCTGCATCTTGGCGTTTACTAGCCATACCCAACTGATTTCTAACACGTTCAGCTTCAACGTACTCTGCATCTTGGCGTTTACTAGCCATACCCAACTGATTTCTAACACGTTCAGCTTCAACGTACTCTGCATCTTGGCGTTTACTAGCCTTACTCAACTGATTTCTAACACGTTCAGCTTCAACGTACTCTGCATCTTGGCGTTTACTAGCCTTACTCAACTGATTTCTAACACGTTCAGCTTCAACGTACTCTGCATCTTGGCGTTTACTAGCCATACCCAACTGATTTCTAACACGTTCAGCTTCAACGTACTCTGCATCTTGGCGTTTACTAGCCTTACTCAACTGATTTCTAACACGTTCAGCTTCAACGTACTCTGCATCTTGGCGTTTACTAGCCTTACTCAACTGATTTCTAACACGTTCAGCTTCAACGTACTCTGCATCTTGGCGTTTACTAGCCTTACTCAACTGGTCCTTTACTCGTTCGCTTGCTCTATACCACTCATCAAGCCTTTTAACTCTCTTGGTAAGTATGCCAACCTGATTTTCCCTTTCACGATAAGCCTCATTCTCCCGCTTTTTCGCCATTGATCGCGCCTCCTTCATTCTATACTCTTCATTCTGTCTCAAAATTCTCATTCTCTCTAACGGATAAACATTACCATGAGACGTAGAAGGTACTTGTTCATCGTTCGCTACCATTACAGAACTATCTGAAATATTACTAACTAAATTCATCGCTTCGTCGGCAGTAATTAACGCTACGTTTTTAGAAACTTCACTTGTACTTCCGTCTAATACATTATCCTTCATTCTACTGTGGCCAACTGGCGGCGCAATAGAACCAACAAACAAATTAGGACTAGAAATACTAGAAACCGTACCTTCAACCTTACTACCATCGTGGCCAACTGACGGAGCAATAGAAGTAATGGGCAAACTAGTACTAGGACTAGACGTACTAGAACCTGTACATTTAACCTTAGCTTTTTTCTGAGCTGCTAAAACTCTTCTCCTTTCATTTTCTCTCTTCTTAAACTCAGGGTCTGATCTTTTTGCCCTCATCCTTTCCCGCGCTTTGCGCTTCCGCATTTCATCTTTACTCTCAACATTATCTTCCTCCATTTTACATACAAAAATCAAATACTCACAAAAAGAAGCGGCAAAAACCTGCGGGCTCTTTACAACCACTTAATTTCACTTAATCTCCAACTTCCAACAACAATAATATACCGGTAGTTTAATTGACAACCTACTAGCATAGAAATTCTGATTAAGAATGGCTCCCGTGGACTAAAAAGGTCAATTTTCAACTAGGTGGGCGTTATCTCATTAGATTTAAAAAATATCATTTTTTGTGATTTTTTTTTCGAACTGTTATCTAAACCTAGATGGTTTTCAGTCAAACAAACAAGGAGCATAAACACAATAGTGGAAGCTTCAGTCTTATTTAAAACATGTAAAACAATTATCATCTCTGCAAATAGCTTACACATGTCTTTTTTACCAATGCCTAACCGTTTGGATTTTTCTAGAGCAATCTTATCACCAAAAAAAATTTTTTGATACAAAATAAATGTTTTATATTCTTATTAAGAATAAAACAAGAGGATAAAAAAGGTCTGTCCTCTCGTAATTTTTTAAGCTTTTATCATGATTACTCTATACAACAGTAACAAGGAGTATAAACCCATTAGTGGAAGCAGTATATTTTTTATTACGAAACAATCTCGCTTATGTTGATCCTCTCTAGACTTCGCTCAAAACGTATTACTCCTACGTACAATATTAATAGACAGGCAAGGATTCATACCATTAAAGAAGGAGCGCGATATTATCCATATTTTCATTTCATATAGGGAGCTAACAGTTCTGACCCTGAAACGTCACACCCTTCTATCTCTTACTGGAGTTTCATCCCCCCTAACGGTTGGAAACGGTATTCTACGCGCAAAAATGCCAACCAGAGGGGGGCTGGGTGACGTCAGACTATCTCTTCCCCCTACCCAGTTGTTAGCTCCTTATACAGGGAAAAAATGCCAACCAGAGGGGGGCTGGGTGACGTCAGACTATCTCTTCCCCCTACCCAGTTGTTAGCTCCCTATACAGAGAAAACAAATGCCAACCAGAGGGGGGCTGGGTGACGTCAGACTATCTCTTCCCCCTATCCAGTTGTTAGCTCCCTATACAGAGAAAAAAATTATTATGTTTCTGAGAGCAGCTTCCCATTTTGGTTGTTGTTTTGAAAAATATATCACCCTTCTATTTCTTACTGGAGTTTCATCCCCCCTAACGGTTGGAAACGGTATTCTACGCGCAAAAATGCCAACCAGAGGGGGGCTGAGTGACGTCAGACTATCTCTTCCCCCTACCCAGTAGTTAGCTCCCTATTCAGAGAAAAAAATGCCAACCAGAGGGGGGCTGGGTGACGTCCGACTATCTCTTCCCCCTACCCAGTTGTTAGCTCCCTATACAGAGAAAAAAAATTATTATGTTTCTGAGAGCAGCTTCCCATTTTGGTTGTTGTTTTGAAAAATATATCGCAATGCACGGGCCTTGATAGATATAGGAGGCAATGAATGAAATATATCACAATGCATGGGCCTTGATAGATACAGGAGGCAATGAATGAAATATATCACAATGCACGTGCCTTGATAGATATAGGAGGCAATGAAGGAAATATATCGCATGCACGGGGCCTTGTTAGATATAGGAGGCAATGATTTAATTTCTCTCTTTGCACGAGAGGTTTATCTTTAATATTTAAATAAATATAATTATTTTTAATTATTTTAATCTTCAATAATTAACATTAATAATAGTTAAATCGTTTAAAATAAAGTTATACCTATTATCTTCTCAAACTTTGCTAATATTGACGTTTAAAGTGAAGGCTACCCCTCTTGCCCGCTTTCTTCAAATTTTGGGGTATATATACGATTCGTTTCCATTATAATAGTAAGGAAAAAGCGCAATTGCGAAAACCTTTGGTGGCGATCCCACCTTAGGGAGGCTAGACGTTTCTCGTAACCCTAGCTGATCGCCGCGTATATCCTAAAACCAAACGATGATAATGGAGTAGAAGCCAATGATACAGATTGGTGTCTATGTGGAATAGACGGAAGACTAGTGGATGGTGGTGTTAGAAGCCAGTGTACGTGCAGACTGGAGTCAATGTGGGATTGACAAAGAACAGAAAATGGTGGTGTTGGAAACCAGAAAAGCACCAAACTGGTGTTCATGTGGGATGGACGAAGACGAAACATGGTGGTGCGAGAACTCAAGGATAGAGTAGCCAACGGAGAGAAATACAATTTTCCAAATTTCTGTGAACTGTCAATGCGGTCCGGAAATTGGGAACACGTTTGCTCCGATACGCAAACTGCGAACGCGGTCACGTGGGTGTAACAACGGACAGACAGACAGACACACAGACAGACACACACACAGACAGACACACAGACAGACACACACACAGACAGACACACACACAGACACGGCCGTTACAGAACCTCTCCTGGACTACGTCACACGGAGAGGTAAAAAAAGAAAACTGTATTAGGAAATAATTTTATAATTAATGTGCTTTTAATAGCTTTTTAACTGAAATTTATTCCATCCCCTGGCATACGTAATAATTATTTCTTATGAAATCTTATAATTTATTTTTGTTGGTACATACATTTTGTCAATTGTTTTGAGGGTTTGTTACCCCCCCCCCCCCCCCGAACCTTTTTCTAAAGGGATAATATGAATCTTATTGCAGTTCAAACGCAGTACTGTGTTTTAAATTACGATTAAACCCTTTAACTTCTAAAAGTTCCGCAGTGTCTACCCCCTCGAGGACCGACAGGAAGTAGATCTTTTATTTATTCAAGCAGAAGGTTAAGGTGTTTTATTAACAATACTACCATAAGTTTATAAGATATGTTACATGATAAGTATGACACTACCTATATTTCGTAATATTAGAGACTTACAGCTCGAGCTACTTCTAGCAGAACGACAAGCGAGAATTGAAGTACTACACTCGGTGGTTAGTTTTGCAGGACTTCCATCTTCCTATTTAATCTACATTACTAAGCCTTTGACAGCGCCAAAACCAGGCCTCCCTCGCTTTACCTCGAAATCTATATGACCTACTTCAATCACTTCATGACAAGCTTCAGTTTGTAACCAGCGACAAACTTATGGGAAGGAACATATCTTATGAACTTATGATTACATATATTAACGGATTGTTATCAAAGAAACGTTATCATGCAGAAAGTATATTGGAAACATCTTGATAGTTATTATGTGTAATTAAAGAGAGGTCTGTGACCTTTCGATAATTGTTTTTTTGCATTTGACACGCCATTGTCTGCAAAATTTCATTGTATCTTGGATCATTTTTGTGCACTGAATGATAGTTACTGAATCGAACACAGAATTCTACAAGCTTTTCAGTTTGTTGTTGTCATACCAATTGAATTGCCTACACACTATCTTTAGGTATAAGCAAGAAGTGATATCTTATTCACTAGGGAGAAGGTATAAATTCGCCACATTTCTAGCTTTATCTCCAGTCCAAACGTAGGTCCGGAGTTAATCCCCGCATCTAAATTACAACCAGCATCTCATTGGTTCTTGAAAACTCACGTCAGTGCGACGCGAATGACGAAAAGTACGTGTTTTCCGACTGAGGAGAGGCAAAATAGCCCGGCCTTCTTTTACGTCCCCCCTTGTATTTTGAAAGGGGGACTGGGACTATGGCGCGCGATAACTTAGGCATCTTATACCTTCTCCCTAATAAACTAGATATCACTTCTTGGTATAAGAAAATTCTCAACAGATGGTCCGTCACTACTTGTGTTGGGCTTGTAGATAAACTATGATATTTCAACCTCTCTATGACATCCTAAAATTATCCACCCATCCTTTTACTATTAGTGGGGCTTCGAATATGAACCCGAGCTGTTTTCGGGCTTTCTAATCCGCCATTATAAAGCGCTTCATCCAGTTCACCCCCGCAAATTAATCCCTGTGGAAACAGCAGACGTTCAGGCGGCCTGTTATATTCCCCATCCCTCTCAGCTCAGCTGATCCTCTCTCTGCCACCAACAATTTAAAAGTTCTCGCATAAAGCGACGTAACATCTTTTGGGCCCGCATGTACTGTCTATCCATAGAGAGCAGAGAAACCAAAGGGGATGGATACTTCGCAATTGTACGAGTTGACCAAGCAACATATTTTCAGTGGATTTAGGGCCTTTTTACCCCAAATGGGTACAGATAGGGGTACATAGGCTACGTCATAGGTATGGAGATTGCGACTACCCATTTTCACATCTTTCCTCCAAGTTTTTAAGGCAACCTTTTAATAGCATCGGTCCTCTTACAAGGCCGGGCCTTTAGACTCGCGCTGTACCAAAAATTGATTTCAAAATATACATATTTTTAGATAAAAGTCATTCCGAAATATTTGAGAGGATGGATAGCTTTTGACTCTCGGTGGGTTTTTTGGGATCCTTCTAAGTTGGTTCTATTTGGATAAGGCCTACAAGTACAACCCTCCTAGTCTACTTCCATAAGTTTATAAGATATGTTCCTACCATAAGTATAACACTACCTATACTTCGTAATGCTACATAGAGACAACTCGAGCTAGTTCTAGCAGAACGACAAGCGAGAATTTAATGACTACACTCGGTTAATTAGTTTTGCAGGACTTCCATCTTCCTATATAGTACCCATTACTAAGCCTTTGACAGCGCCAAAACCAACCAGGCGTCGCTTTACCATGCAGAATCTATGACCTACGTCACTCACTTCGTGACAAGCTCCAGTTTGTAACCAGTGACAAACTTATGGAAGGAACATATCTTATGAACTTATGCTACTACACAGTTTTTTTGAAGCGCAGGATGGAGGATTTTGAACCGAAGCTTGAGCTAAATTTAAAATCTAAAACCAGCGATATTTTTTTTTTATCTGACGGTTTCACTTAGGTTCTTTTTTTTTGTCTCCTCTCGACGACTATTAGTTTCAACCTGCTGCTTCTTGTGCCCGAGCTCTACCCTCAAAAAGACGCGAATTCAGCTCTTTTAATTACATAAAAGTGAATACCCCATTTCTTTTTCTTCTTCTTCCGAATCTGATGTCTAGTGTTTATACCCGGGAGGAAGTTGTTACCCTCGTCACGTGTACGCGTGACGTACGCGGTTTTTTAGCTCGTGGAAACGTCAAGTTTTGATGGATCATCAAAACCACGAGGATTAGGCTTCCTAAGTTGGGTTTTTGAGTTGCTGTAGGTTCTGCTAATCCAACTTGATATTTCCGATCTAGTAAGCGACAAGGCGCCAAAGTTCCTAATTGTGAATTTATAAATAACCAAACGCATAATGACATTGTATTATCGGTTAAAGCATAAGTTTATAAATGATATGTTGCTTCCATAAGTATGACACTACCTATACTTCGTAATGCTAGAGAGCTCGAGGTAGTTCTAGTTGAACGACAAGGGAGAATTGAAGTACTACACTCGGTTAATTTTTGCAGTCCTTCTTCCTAGCTCTTCAGTCTGTACTATGCCTATGACATCGCTGAACTTTTTGATCAGAAACATTTAGATTTAAATTTTCTAATAATGAAACTTACAGCTCGAGGTAGTTCGAGAACGACAAGCGAGAATTGAAGTACTACACTAGGTTAATTTTGCAGTCCATCTTCCTATTTAGTCTGTACTAAACCTTTGACAGCGCTGAACAATTTGATTAGCAACATTTAGATTTGATTTTTCTAATAATTAAACTGCCGTTATTAGATATTATAAATTCGTTCGACTTGGGTGGTACATAAATTATAATTTAAATTATTTTATTTCAAATTTCACTTTTGACTCGACTGGCAAAAAATATCGAAATTCGTACTATTTCAATCAAATTGAAAATGCATTAATTAACATAATTTATGTGGAAAACTAGAAAGTCCGGAAGTTTAAATATTAATGTTCTTTATCCCGTAATTCTAAGGTTAACACCCCCTTCAAGTATTAAATTTCGACTCGATTAAAACCTATTAAGGAGTGAGTTAATTATTTAACAATTAACGCTCTCTGTTTCAGTCCTTCCTCATTTGAAACCGAAACTAATTGTCAATTTTCAAGTCCATTGTTATAAAACAGAGTTGAATTTAAATCTCTGAACAATTCGGAGCCCATTTAATACAGCGTTAAAACATTCCGGGACTTCTCGACGTCACGGTATTAGGTCTTTAAAGATTCGGAGCATTCTCGCGATGCGTAGATGTTGCGTTTAAAAGCAAGCGGAAGGATTGAGGAGGAAGTATTTTAGGCAACACGCGCTGCATAATCCTTCTAATCTGCCAGTTTCCTATTTTTTTTATAGTCGCCGCATTTTTTTTTTTTTTTTTTTTTTTGGGTCTGAAAGCTAAAAACCCTAAATACTAAGCCTAAATCTGACATAAAAAATAGTTCTTCTGTCGCCTGGCAGTTGCACGATGGAGATAACTAACTGGAGGAGGTTTAGATCTATCGTAGAAAAGAAAGAACTTTTACTTCCTGGGTGAAAGGAGGAATATATATAGCTATTTGGAATCACGGTTTTTATGGGAAGAACTATAGACTAATCATTATTTATTTAGGAATTTTACCTTGCGAATAGACCGTTTCGATGTCACTAAAAGGGGGTAAAACTTTGCCTTACATGTCGCCTTTTGGAGCCTGCGTTGTAGTCTTTTTTTGTGTCATGAGAGTGCGCAGAGATGATTCCTATTAACTGTATGCATTCCTGTTGTGTCCACTAATGATTTCTTGGGTTAATTACTCCTTCCTTGTGTTGAGTGTAAAGTAGTAAGTTTCCCTTGGACAGAATCCAACAGTGTAGTCTGTCTAAACCGCATCGACGTTCTAGTTGATCCTGCTCTGCTATGCTCTTCTTTCCTCTTCTAGGATAAAGTTCAAAAAGTCCCTCGTTTTTTTATATAGGGGACAAGCTAGAGTCTCTAAATAAAAAGGAAAATAAAGGGTTACGTCTGTATTGTTAGTTAGAATCCTTGTTTCTGTTTTATAATTATAACGGAGACTCGGCAAAATTCTCTTTGTTTTCGCCAACTTAGCGAATTTAATTAGTTCAATGATGACTCTTTTTTCTTCCGACTCGCCAGAGAGACGGGATATACATACACTCGGAATGAACAATTACACGAGTCCGGCATTTTCTATTTCTGTTTCTTTTAATCTCTCTCACTTCCACCACGTTTTTGATGACGTTTACTAAAAACAAATGGATGGAAACTAAGCACGACATAAAAACAAGAAGCCTTTTGGCTTGGGTTAAAGGGTTGCTGAAATATACAATGGAATTTGCCTTGAATTTCGTTTGGATGCAAACCAGCAAAACAAAAATAACTATAGAATAAACAGAAATAGATATATAGCATGCAAATAACATAAATATAGCACTTAAGTTTGTCTTTGCATATTTCTTAGGCATTTCATTAGTACTTTCGAAGTTAAACGCTATTAGTCTTCTCAGGAATGCATACAGCTACTGGGAATCATTATATCCTCATGTTAACTTCTATGCGGGTTTTTGGGCTGGTCTTGAGAATTTACTATCGCGTCACGCCTCATAATACGGACGCCATTCTGTGATATTATTGCTTATTCAGGCACAGGAGTAAGGTTCAACTTGCAGCGAGATAGATCCTTATTCGCGAGGTAAAATTCATCATACATAATGATGAGTCTAGCTAGTCTACCCACAAAATCGGCCCTAGATACGTTGAGTGAAAATGGAGCCAACGCAATGATTCATAATGAGCTATCTCAGAAGCCTTAGAGTGACGCCACCCATGTTTATAGCTCATAGACCCATAGCGGTATCAAACATGGCCGCCCACAGCCAAAGCTAAACCCATGACGTTTTACCTAGGCACTGACGTCACAACTGAGATAGCTAGCTCTATATTAGCTATTCTTTCACTAACAAAAGACTAAGCTTAATTAAGACATTACCAAAGACTTAAAACAAATCAGAGCTCTTAAATTGAGTTATACTTTCAACTTAGACGAAATCCTAAATCGTTTTATCTTAGAACGTCAGCATCCCTTTAGGAATACTTCAATTTTTTTTAATGATGGAATGGAATGGAGCATTTTCTTCTCGGTCCGTGTTATTTCATTCATTCATTGTCACCACCCTGGCCTTTGTTTATCAGTAGAAAGAAAGAAAGAAAGAAAGAAAGAATGGATGGAGGTCTTATTTTAGAGCATGCAGCTTTTATATTTGTGGCGGCTCGTGGCTCGTGTCTCGGGTCTCGCGAGGACAAAGTCATTTACGATTAAGATTAAAAGAAACGAAGAAACGAGAGAATCGCGTTTTAGCGACAACGTTCTTCAACGATGATCTATGGATGACCCTCATCAATTTCGCTCGCTTCCGGACAACACTCGCGTACTTTACTGTTCTTGCTAGCGTTTTTTATTCTTTTTCTTTTGCGAATTCTTTTCCTATAATTTATATCACTTAAAATGGATAAAAGCCCTTCGCAAATGCCATGTAACCCATTTTTATTTGGGATTGTTACTAATGCGTGTAGGAAATAGACGAAATAATGGTTTGTTAGGATGGGATAGGCCGATATTTCCCGAGAGTCGAATGAAACCATGTACTAAATGATGGAGTGCGCCAACTGTTATTGTTTTAATAAGCTAAATGATGTTGTTCTTGACCCTTATGAGCCAACAAATAACACTTAGTATTATTGGTTAGAGGATAAGTTCAGGATATTGTGTAAGATAAGTTCAGGATATTGTGTAACTTGAAGGTTTTTTGTCTGCACCAAATTATAATGCTTCGATAAGTAATGTAGGGAACGATGTCTTTTTCAAATTTACTTAATTAATCGGGCCCTAATTGTTGTAACTTCAAGTATTTAACATCATTGGAAAAGAGAGCAATAGGACTATAAAATATTGAAAAAACTTCCCTGGGTTAAAAGGTGTCATGTAAATAAGTCCATGTTAATAGTCCGATGGAGAGGACGTTTATGAACATTTCGTTTAATTACTCGGGCCCTGGTTGTTGTAACTCCAAGTGTTTAGTATATATCGTTGTAAAGGAGACAAACCGGGCTGTAACACACTCTAAGGACGTCTGTGCATATCTTATAGAACCAGAGTTAAAAGGTGTGGTGTAAATAAGTCCATTGTTATTGCCCTTAAGTCAATCAATGGATTGATTTCTAAATGGAATTTTCATTGGGGTCCGCGTGCCATATATTGGAACCAAGATTAATGGTTATATTTTATTTCTTTCTCCATCTACAGGTTGCCATCAAAACCATCAAGAAATCGAAAATCGAGAGCGATCAGGATTTGGTTCGCATCAGAAGAGAGATCCAAATCATGTCTTCCGTTCAGCACCCCCATATCATTCACATCTACGAAGGTAATGAATTATATTCTTCTCTATACCAATGTTTTTATTTTATTTATTCCCAACTCGTGTTCTCTCAATAAAAATAAAGAGTGTGGAGCCGGAGACACACTCTGTCTCTGGAGTATCTATCCCCTTACCGGTTTAACGAACTTTCTTTTGCTGTATTACAGTCTTTGAAAACAAAGAGAAGATAGTCTTGGTAATGCAGTACGCTAGTGGCGGCGAACTTTACGACTACTTGAGCGAAAAGAAAATACTAAATGACAACGAAGCTAGAAGGATTTTCCGACAAATTGCCGCTGCTATTTATTATTGCCACAAAGTAAGTTTAATTGGCTCGTTGGAATTTCTAAATTCATATTGTCACACAAGAAAAGCGTCACACTTAAATTCCTATCAGTTTTTGAGACCTACTTGAAACGCCATGCCCTTCAACTTATATCTTCCTAGACTTAGATGACATTGACCAAGAGATAGGCCTATACAGGGTGTTTCTGATAAGACTGGCATCAATTAAAGGGGCTTGCCGACCCCTTCTCCCTTTTTTACCCACCCGCTATGCTAACCTCTATGAGGAAGATCGTCGTTTGTCCCACGGTCCGAACAGCACCTTTAGGGGCATGTTCTTTGGGAAATCGATTTTGAGTCGAAAATGTAACTTCTATCTCCATTTTGACCCACGTTACGACTTGAGTGTTTTAGGGATGACCCCTTAATTAAATTAAATTAGAAATCCTTGTGTTTTCAGTTTCTTAATTAAATTTAAGGGGTCATCCGTAAAATACTCTGGACAATCTTAACTTGAAAACGGTGTCCCTTAGGGTCAAAATGTCATAGAGCATTTATAGAATAGATTACCAATTAAAAATGTGTTTACTTACTATATTTACTTACCTATGTCAAGGTCTGTAATATTTGCATATTTTTTCCCGTTAACAGAATAAAATATGTCATCGTGATTTGAAACTGGAGAACGTTTTGATTGACGAGAGAGGAAACGCAAAGGTACGGAAGTTGTTTTGTCATAATCCTTTATCGCTTTAAAATTCACGCAAATTTAATCCTTTTTTGACTGTTATGTTTGATATAAAACTCAATCCCTTTTACCCTTTTATTCTTTATTTTGAAAATAGATTGCGGATTTTGGTCTTTCAAACGTTTTTGATGACCGACATTTATTGGCGACCTACTGTGGAAGCCCGCTTTACGCCTCCCCCGAAATTGTCAAAGGAACACCCTACTACGGACCCGAGGTTAGTGTCTTTCCGTTTCCGTTGTCTTCATCATGGTAGAATTATAATAATATAAATAGTGCGCATACACTAAAAGGGCTAGAGAGAATTTCCTTTAACGTTTCTTATAACCGCGCTTCAGCAGCGTTCGTTTCAAATGGCAGTCAACAGTTGTCCGCGCGTTATATATTGTAATAACAAATTAGCAAAGACGTAACTCGCCGAAATGGTTTGTGCTTTCTCTTTTTAAATTCATAGGTAGACTGTTGGAGCATGGGGGTTCTATTGTATACGCTTGTATATGGCGCCATGCCTTTCGATGGTAGCAATTTTAAACGATTAGTTAAACAAATTTCCGAAGGTGATTACTATGAACCAAAGAAGAAATCAGGTACGTTAAAGTTTTAAAACTCTATGGTGTTCAATTTACTACAGATCTGTTTTATATCGGATTTTCGTTGAGCCCATCGTTTTTTCCTTCATTTTGTCTTCAACAGAAGCTACGGGTCTGATTCGACGACTACTTACTGTTAACCCTACAAAACGAGCCACGATTATCGATATATGTTCCGATTGGTGGGTCAATACCGGTTACGAACATTCGCTGTTACAAGTGGCGGAAGACACGGCTAACTTGACCCCAGTTCGCTTGGACCTTCTCCTAGCCCTGGCGCCAGTTTCGCCTCCTCCCGTTGCCGGCAACAAATTCAAACCTTCCTTCACCACCCCGACGGTGGCTGAAGGCGCTAATGTCTCATCCGGGGTCGAGGACAGTTGCGAAGAAGCCCCCGGAAGTCACGAAGAAAATGGCGAAATGTCTTCCAATAGTTTCGCCTACGTCAGCGGAGGAATGGCTAGCGAGATGAATGTCTCCAGCGAAAACCCCGATGACATTTTCCATCAAGAACACCACGATGCCTCCGATGAAGAGTTCCTTTCCGCCGATTTGGCCGCTGCTCTGGAAGGTCAATGCATCAAGAGGCCAGCGGAGAAATCCTTTGATGGAAGTATGGTCCGAGTGTCCAGTATCGCCCACAAGAGCAAGAAACCCAAGAAAAGTGACTCATTGGCGGCTTCCAAAAAGAATTTTGTTGGCGTATCAACTCTATCTCCTGACACGGCGTCGTCGTCTGCCAAAAGAACAGACGAAGAAGTCGAACCAATCACTCAGATCACTAAAACGGATACTCTCACCGCCGTCGATCAAGTCATGGCTGAAGTTGATCACGAAAAAACTCCAGAACCTGAACCAGTCAAACATATTGAACCTACTCCACCCGAAGTGGTACCGACTGAGAAACCCAAAGAAGAAGAAGAACAACAGGCAAAGACGGATGAAACGGAAACCGTGAAGAAGGAACCGGCTAAAAAGAAGGTAGTCAAAAAAGCAACCGAAACGGGAGACGGCACAGCGACCAAAGAAAAGAAAGTCAAAAGAAAAATTGTCTCTTCATCCGCTAAGAAAGCCGCTGAAAAGGCAGAAACGGACACTACTCCACCACCAAAAAGATCCGAAAGTCCATCTAAAACGAGGGCGGAGAGTCCACTGAAGCTTAACCAACGAGCGGAAAGTCCAGCGAAAAGCAGGAGTCCAGTTAAAGGCAACAAATCTCAAAGTCCTTCAAAGACAGTTAAAGCTGAGAGCCCAGCCAAAACGAAAACATCAGAGAGTCCAAGTAGGACCACAAAAACGTCTGAAAGCCCAAGTAGAAGTATCAAATCGTCTGAAAGTCCTACTAGAACCACGAAAGCGTCAGAGAGCCCCAGTAGAAGTACTAAAACCTCAGCGAGTCCTAGCAGAACTGTTACTAAATCTACCGAAAGTCCTCCTAAAACTATCTCACCCAAAGATGCTGGCGAATCTACTGAGAAGAAAGAAATCAAGAAGTCTGGAACGACCCCGGGTAGAATTTTAATCAGAAAAAGGTCCGAAACGTCACCGGAAAAGAAGCCCCTTGAGACGAAACCAGCTGCCATTGGCGCGGCCAGAAAACCCGGGAAATTAGTTATGCCCAGATTCTTAGAACCAACCGCAAACACACCATCACCAAAAATTGCTCCCGAAACACCTAAAAAACTAGTGATTCCTATTAGATCTGTCTCTGACGCCAAGAAGGCTTTCGAAGTAAAAACGAAGCCGACACCTTCGCCCGCGACTACCAAGAAAACGACCGAAACAACACCACCAAAAGACGATAAAGCATCGTCTAAAGTCGACACTGAAGTTCCGGAAGACAAAGAAAAGACCTCTACGAATACTGAAGAGGCCAAGGACACCGTAACGACCGTCAAAGTCAGCGACGATGATAAGGAAAAGCAAGACGATTCGAAAGAAACCGAAGCGCGAGACATTCCGCCCGTTACAACGGAAGCGGAAAATACGGTGAAACCGGAAGTAAAGAAGGATGTAGAGTCGGCTGAGACTGTTAAGGAAGATGTTAAAACGTCTAGCGATCAAATTTCTACCGAAGCCAAGCCGAGTGAAGAAACGGAAGAAGAAAAGAAAATCGCGGCTAAGAGTATCCTGAAGAAAACATTGGCCAGAGCGAGATTAGCAGAAAGAAAATTATCGCAACAAAGTTCTATGGATTCTGACGCCGGTTCTCAATGCGGTACACCACCGGCGTCTCTGGTGTCCACTCCAACGTCTCAAGGGAACGCCTCTTCTTATTTCAAAATACCCAAACCGTATTCGAAAGATAATGTTGCCAACGTCGAAAGCAAAGCCGAAATCACTCTGGGCAAGAAAGCCAATGATAAGAAGGAACCGAACAACAAGAACGCCAGAGAGGAAACTATATGGGGTGCGCCCATGACGCCGTCTTCCAGTAATTCCAATTCCAAGCTGAAGCGATCAGTCTTATCATCCAGTATCGAATCGGACATGAACAGTTGGAGGACTGAAGTAGAAGAAAGCTTGAAACGTTTGTCGCCCGAAGGTGCCGCCGAAGAGAATCATTCCTACACGTCGCAAACCAGTCAAGATAGCGACGGCGGAACTGGTCCAGCTCCTATTACCAGAAGTTACAAGAAGTTCACCTTCACAAAAGATGGCTCAACCATCACTGAAACTGGTGAAGTCTATACCGAACCCAAACCCGATGGTACTTGGACTAAAGTCGAGAAGAAAACCAAAGTTACCACGAACCAGACTCCAGTTATTCCCGAAAGAAAATTCGATAAAAAGCTGAAAGAGACATCGCCGTTGAGACACTCCGATAGTCAAAGCTCCTCCGGTTCGAACGACGTATTCGACGATATCTTTGATAGTTGGACCGGAGATTCCGTCTTCGGAAACTTATTAAAGATGAACTCGGCCTTTAGTCGTTTCGCCAAAGATTCACTTCGACGCGATCGACGAAGGGAATCGCTTAGAAGACCCAAATCGGACCGAACAACTACTAGGCCTTCCAGAGATTGGACTCGAGCTGAGAAGTTAGCGGCTGGCCATTCAACCGACAGGGAATCATCGGACAATGAAGACGACTTCGACTTTCACTTTGATGGATCACACCCGATATCCTACGGCTCGCAGGGGCTAACGAATTTCATGAAGGCCATGCATTTGAATTTCAACGATCATTTAAGATCCTTCAAGGACCGACATCGTCAAGGCAGTTTCTCCAGATCCTTAAGCCGAGACCGCGATGAGTCTTCTCGCCCGAGAGATTTACGAGGAAGATCAGATTCCAAATCAGGAGCCAGCGGATATAATACCATGAACCGATCAACTAGTCGAGATCGCACCTCTTCGTCACCCAGAGAAAGCGTACTGCGGTTCGTCGCGGATCCACCTCGAAGGCAAGATTCAACAAGAAGCGAACCAAAGACTTACCACCAGAGAATGAACTCGTGGGGCTCCCGAGAAAGACTAGGTCGAGATGTTTTTGACGATAGCGTTAGAGAAAGTGGAGTTGGTAGCAGTTGGGACGGATACACTTCGGACCATGGCGCTAAATACTCTTCACCCATCGATTCACCCGATACCGCCACTGACCGAGGGTCATTTTACTCAAGCGGACGACCCAAGGGTTTTCAGAGATACAGAGAGTCTTTATCCAAGGAGGGTGGTGAATCTCCTTCTACTCCTCAATCTACCAGAAGCGGACCCGATCTATTGGACCGTTCCAGACACGGACCAGAGGGATTATCGGACAACCGTCGAAGGCGCGTAGAACACTGGCTCGAAACCAACCCGGAAGACCTTATCGAACCGGATGTTTACTCTTGGACTACCCGATCCTTGCTGAGAGATATGCCTGAATTTTCCTCGCTGTACGAAGGTCTTCCAAGACCGAAAAGCGGATTCACGAGGTACAGCCGCTCTTCCAGCGACAAATTGGCCGATTTCGACGAAAGGCCGAGCTTCCCAGATAGCGGGCCCACCTCCAGGGACAGAGTCTCGAGTCGCTCTCCTATGTTCCGCACTATTTCCGAGGTTCAAGTAAGTGGCAACCCGCGTAACCCGCCGCAAGATCCCTCGCTCCGTGACCATTACGATTTCGGTAGCGCCGGTACTTTGAACGATCCTCCGGTGGCGGAGAAACCGCCTAAAATGACTCGCGCGACATCTCAAGGCTCGGCTACCTTCACACGTTCTTCGAGTGGTAATCCAACTCACGTCGAAATAGTTACAAATCCTGACGGTTCGCTTGAAATGGAAACTCCGGTGACTACACCTAGGGTCGGAGGAGGACCGAGAACCCCAGTTCTTCGAATGAGGGTGTCTTTCAACGGTCCATCCGAATCGTCCAGAGAGTCTCCAGTTTGGTCGGGAGGAGTGGCGGCGGAAGGTCCGGGCCTTTGGAATCAAGAGAGACCAGTATCTCCTCTTTGGAGCTCCGATTTTCAAGACGGTGGTGGGAGTTCATTGCTAGAAGCGTTGAAGAATCGGGGTTACCGCAACGTTATGTCGCAAAGACTCCAACATAATCAGTATTCGGGATCTTCGTTGTTGGCCGAGGATGGAGACCGAGAAGCCCAGAGAGTAGCGGCCGAAAGAGGCGGAACAGTTCCACCGGAATCAGGCCCCCGAGCGGAGCCGGAAGAAGGTTCTCGGGGTGCCAACGAAGCGGCCGACGCTAGCGGCGGAAGCTCTACCCCTAAAAGAGGTAAGGCTTGTAACTCTGCCTCCAGTACTCCCGCTGAAACAGAACGCGATGCATGCTGCATGATGGAAACTAACCTACCGCTGGAAAGAAACGTGGCCACCAAAACCGTAATTGACAATGACCATGACGACGACTGCAACGACGAATTGGATCGATCCGAACACTCGGAAGAGTACGTTGTCGAAAAAATCACTCGCAAAATCCCCGAAGAATCGCCCGAAATTATTATACCCGTCGTCACGAAACTAAATGGACATCATCACGGATACGGACTAAACGGTCAAAACGGTCACGCTCACAAATTAAACGGCGAGAAAAATCACCGCTACCACCATCAAGACGAGGCTGCTTCCGACGGCACTTTGACGCCAGACAGTTTAGATTCCTCCAAAGAGAAGGCGGCGCGTCGCGCTAGCAAAACCGGCTACGAAGAAGAATCGGTTAGCGAGAGGATCCTACGCAAGAGCTTCTACTCGCGTTTTAACGAAGATCGGCCTAAGAGGCGCAGTTTCGTTTACCAGGACACTAACCCACTCGATTACTCCATGCAAGATATTCGCGGCAGCGTCGGTGGCGGACTATGGTCTCGTTTTAGCGACCCCAAAACCGACTCTATCCTAGCGGACGATCCGTACTCGAGTCCCTTGATTAGGCGAGCCAATCGACGCGCGTCAAAGACCGCCACTCCCGAGAAAAGATCATCGGCCAATTTAGAAGAATCAAGCTGGTTGCGAAAATCCGACTCGAACTCGTCTTACAACCTGTACGAAGACAATTACCTTTCCGACGACGGTCTATGGGCCTCGAAACCGCCGCTACCCTCTCGAAGAAACTCTCAGAAATCAACCCCCAACGGAAGTTCATCCAGTGTCGGTCGAGCTAGCGGAAGCGAACTCGCGTCATCGGCGTGGTACGAGAAACCGACGGGCTCCTTATGGAACCAACAATCCAGAAAAGATTCCCAACCCAGTAGTCGATCTTATCGAGAACCATCCGTCATCGATACGGTTCCGGACTTGAGCGAATCTCGACGCTCTTCCCGTACCTCCTTCTCCTTCTATAGCCCGACCGTCACCCCTAGGAGTCCCGTTTTCTCTTCTCGTAGCCTCGTAGACGGAATTGTCTCGACGACCGTACAGTCCGAGGAAACTGGATCCATCAAGGACCAGGAACCCAAAGTCAGACGTCGTTCTTTGGTCGAACCACAGTTTGTCGTTCGTGAAGAGACCCGTTCTAGGCAAAGTAGCGGCTCTTCTTCTTCCATCGTTCGGAATGGATCTTCCGAGCAAATTAAACCTTCTACCACTTCTTCTACGCTTAACGACAATAATAATGACGGCGATTTCGATGTAACTCTTCTCTCTACGGCCAATAATATCACTATGATCAAGCCAAAAGAAGCTATACTTTCGAGCGAATAAACTAGAGAGAGAAAAACCAAAAAGGTTTTAAACCTCGCGAAACCTCGAGAACACACACGCAAAAACGAAAAAATAGAAAACCGAAAAAATGAGAGAATGTTTTTAAGTTTTTATCTGTGATATTTTGTGGTGTTTTTTCTACAAATCCGGGCGCTCTCGAACGAGAAAATATAAAATGCATGGTGCCAAAGCATCTTGTCTATTGTTGCTGTTATTAGTGCGAGTTTCGTGTCAACTATCATCTCACATTGCCTCCTTAAATTCCCCCCCAAGTATGTGTCAGAAACTGTGATTGTCTATAATTCATTTTAGTCCGCTAGAAAAAAAAATTATTATAATCCACCTTAAATCTTTATCAAAAATATATAGAGCATTCTGTGTTAAAAATCTAAAATGCGTTATAGACAAAAAAAGTACGTTTCGATGTTCTTGTGATCTATATGTTTCTTAATATTAATATTAATGTTAATACTAACACTCAAGCAAGGGTTAAAGTGCCTTTGATAATAAAAGGGGTTAGGGGGAAGTCAAAGGTTAAATTATCATTGATATATGATAATGTCTTTGACATTTTAGTTTAGAAAATATACCCAACTGCCAATTTTAATTTTCACCCCCCAAAACAAACCATAATTAGGCCCGTTTAACTTTTCGGGAAAGTTTTATATTTTAAAAATATAAATACGGGTACCACAAAAAATAATATTACCCCCCCCCCCTAATTAATTTTTATCAAAAGAAATCAAACCAAATTCTCACCACGTCGAAGAATTAATTTTAACATTAAACCCGTTAAATTACCGAAATTTTGCATGAATTTTACAATAGCAATCGCAATGCTTATCTTATGGCTGTGTTTCCCTTTTAACTAAAACAATTTAGTCATTTTTAATTTTTTTTTTTCAATTTTGAGAACAGTTAACTAACGAACGCAAAAGTTGTTTTTGCAAAATCCCCAAAATATTTAATATTAATCGGATTTGCAAAATTAATAATTAAGTTGTTTTTAATTATAACCCGGTTGGAGGCTGTGTTAATAGTGTAAATTGTGTGTTTTATTTTTAGTTCGTAAATAGCTTATATATCAATAGTAATAATTAATTAAAAGCGCCATAATTAAACTTAATTAATTATCGCCCTTTAATTATTATTAAGAAAAAGGTTTATATATTTTGTTGTTAATTCTTTTAATTAACCACTAAATTATTTCAACCCTTATTTACCCCCCCCTTTTTTGTCGTACCCCCCTCCCCCTATTTTAATTTATTTTTTCGTTTTATTAAATTTAAGGTTAACTAAAACGTTTTAACAATAAACTAATTACGATAAAACACTTTTAAATATTAAAAACATCCTAATGCTCTTTTTAAAAAAATATTTGAAAAAGTTGACTCACCTATGACCTTTAAACATTAATTAAAAAAAACCAAAGAAAGTTCCTCGATAATTAAAGGCCACTACCCAAATAAATTTTAAATTTCGTATAAATTTTAAACTTTCAAAAAAAATTTAAAAGAAAACACCAAAAATTCGAAAGTTTCCCCCTTTTAGGACTAATTTTATCTTCATTCAAACAAACAGACAAACAAATAAACAACAACAAACGACATTAGTAGCAAAATTAAATTGTTCTCTTTAGCAACGGTGACCTTGAAGTTAACTCCTGGTCAAGAGACGGTGGTAAGATGGGATGAAACACCTGTTTTTACCTGTACCATCGGTCTGTCGCCTCCCGCTGATAACCTACAACGGCCACCTCCTCGAAAGTAACTCTAAAAAAAAAAATCAAATCAAAATCAAATTTAAATTATTCTTCAAAATACGCAATCCAATTTATAAGGTATTATCTGTACATAATTATGTAAGATACTAAAAAAAACAAATGGGTAATAATTAATGAAAAAGATCGCCACGAGAGTCGTGAGTGACCACTAACCACTTCTGTTTCGCACAGGCACAGAGGACACGAACAGCTTTGATAATTATTATTTAGTTAATTGGCCGTTTAAATTTAAACGCGTCTATGGAGTGAAAAAATAAGCATTTAAATTTTTGTTTTCTACCGCAAAGAATTTAATTTAATTTTCTTTTCTTTTTTAATGGAAAACTACGTGAAAGAAAAGGATATGGAACCTTTAATGTCAAATCACGCATAATATTTCAGAAAGTGCCTTATTTAAATACAAATAACTTATTAATAGAAATTAGTTAAAACTTCCAACTTAAAAAGATTAATGTTAAATACTAATATTTCGCAAAATTTTAGGCCTAATACTTCTTTGTTGTCAACTACCACGTGTCATTAGAACATTCAAAATTAAATTTGGCGGGAAAACTCTTTTCCCCATCACCAAGGCTTAAAAAATTCAAAAAGATCATGATGAAAGTGTATCTTTTTCTCGAACTTTGGTTGGTTAATTAAATTCCGATTATAAGTTACCTATTACCGGAAACGGTTTTAGGCCTAACATTTCTTTGTTTTTTCAACTACCACGTGTTGGGTAGAACATTCAAAATTAAATTTGGCGGGAAAACTTTTTTCCCCATCACCAAGGCTTAAAATATTTAAAAAGATCATGAAGTGTATCTTTTTCTCCAACTTTGGTTGGTTAATTAAATTCCGAATATAAACTATTGGAAACGATTTTAGGCCTAACATTTCTTTGTTTTAATTGGTGGCCAAGTATGGCTGCCTGTCACCGACCACGTGTCCCTATTAGATCAAAATTTGGTCACCAAGGCTTAACGAATTTGAAGCGTATTCTTCATTTTCGAAGGTTAATTAAATTAAAAACTATTACCAGACAACATTTTAGGCCTAACGACAAAATAAAAGACTATTGATTTAAAAAAAAAAGAGTCTCTGTCAAAGTAATCAAACATTTTTTATTTCATTTTTTTTTAGTTTGTTTTTGTATAAAAGCACAATTTCATGAGAGAAACAACAATTCTGTACAAAAAATTTGGCTTTTCAGGGGTAAATAGAAGCCATTTTTATTTCTTCCTAAAAAATATGGAAGAGTTATAGGGGTTTATAGAAATTAAGGTAAATAATATTTTCAATTCTTTTGCATTCAATTCAAATTCGGTTTTAAAACCTTAAAAAGTTTTTCTCCTTCCACTTTTAAAACAAAAGTGACAATATTTATTTTGCATTGAAATCAAAATCATAATAATTATTTAATTCCATTTCATCTTTAGTATTTAAATACTATTTAACGCAAATAGTATTTGATCATCGTCGTCATCATCTGTATCGGAATACGAAGTATAATCTGACATATCCAAATCCAACTCATCTATGTCATCATTATTATCTTCAACAGCGTCATTGTTATCACTATCATTTTCCTCCGCTTCTCCTATAACACGTAAATAATTCACTAATTATTAATTCTAATCCCATTAATCTTCTAATTAAAACTTGTTTATTAATTATTAAATAATTTACCAGTAATATCAATGACGTCATCAGCATCATCCTCGGTTTCATCCATATCATCATCATCATCATCTGATTCTTCTTCCTCTTCTTCGTCATCATCATTGTCCTAAAAGAAGAAATAAGTGGTTATGGTTAATTACAGTGACGTAACTAAAATTAGAAAACACTAATTAATAATTATGTAATTAATTAACTTACCTCATCATCTCCTTCTCTTTTCCTACCAACTTCGTATAATCTACAAACTGATTCCGAACTACTCATGGAGTTCTGGTTCATTTGACTTTGCTAAAACGCAAAACCAAATTAAGTTAATTAACATTATAATTAATTACAAGATTAATTAAGTTAATTAACATTATAATTAATTACAAGATTAATTAAGTTAATTAACATTATAATTAATTACAAGATTAATTAAGTTAATTAACATTATAATTAATTACAAAATTAATTAAGTTAATTAACATTATAATTAATTACAAGATTAATTAAGTTAATTAACATTATAATTACAAATTAATTAAGTTAATTAACATTATAATTAATTACAAAATTAATTAAGTTAATTAACATTATAATTAATTACAAAATTAATTAAGTTAATTAACATTATAATTAATTACAAAATTAATTAAGTTAATTAACATTATAATTAATTACAAAATTAATTAAGTTAATTAACATTATAATTAATTACAAATTAATTAAGTTAATTAACATAATTAATTACAAAATTAATTAAGTTAATTAACATTATAATTAATTAAAATTAATTTTTAACTTACTTCTACTATAGCTAAGAAACAATCGGTTCTATCTGTAGCTAAATCAAATATATTCTTTTTGATATCAATGGTAGCTATGCTAGAATAATCAGTTCCGTCAAATGTTCGGAAGGAAGAGCCATATTGAGATTTCAGTTGATCTTCATCAGCTTCCTCGTCTTCTTCCAGCATGGCTACAGGTAGGTTAATATTAATTAAAAGATCCTAATCATTTTAATTAATTTTAGGCGCTTATTAACATACCTCCATACATGACATCCCCCATTTTTGTAAAAGTAATTTGACATTGGTCTAGGGCTGGTACTGTATGAAGAAGATGAAATGTTCGCAAGTCCCACTACAAATCGCACGTCATTAGTATGATATCAGGAATGCATACAGCTAATAGGAATCAATACATCTCCCATGTTAATTTCTATGCAGGTTTTGTGGGCGGGGCTTGAGAACTTACTATCGCGTCACGCCTCGTAATTGCGAGTTGCTAGACGCGCAGGCGAGTTGCTAGACGCGCAGGCTAGTTGCTAGACGCGCAGGCGAGTTGCTAGACGCGCAAGCAAGATGCACCGCGCGGCTTAATAGATTATAAATTCGCCAGGTAAAATTCGTCATTAATAGTGATAAGTCTAGCTCGCTCTTCCCAGAAAACCCGCCTAGATATGTTGAGTGAAAGTGAATGTAGCCATGATGTAACACATTGATTCCTAATAGCCTGTATGTCTTCCTAAAGATATCCATAGAAATCCTTTTTATAAACCTCTTACAATTTCAGAATTTGAAATAATTTCTAATCCATTAGGATGAAATATTCCATTAATATGCGAATTAAATTTGTCAAATTTGTGAATGGGTCGACTAAACCTAACATCCCATAATACACCATCGGATAAGACAAGTTCGTCAGTCGGGTCAAATGTGGCGCGGTTTTTCGTGTAATTATTCGACAATTCAGGGTCTCTTAAAACAGTTATTTTTTGACCGGTTAGAGTATCGTAGATCTAAAAAAAAATAGGCCAAAAAACAATTAATTACACATCTCTTATATAATAAGAAAATACCTAACGAGAGAATTAATTAATTCATACATTAGCAGTCTCATATTTGGTTCCGATAATTCTATCTTGAGAATGTTTGCTAAACTCGACGTAATAATCTTCCTCAAAAGAATGTTTCATTTCAAATACTTCCGTAAATGACCATAAAGCGGACAAAGGCCTCCTCCACGCTGACGAAGTTAAAAGCGCGTTACCGTCTCTTGATGGTTGGCAATGTGTTACTTCCGACTCGTGACAATTATAAGTAGTTTCCTCCTTTTTTTTTTTAATTACAATCGGGACATAAATTAGTTTAAAATTAATATTAAACTACTTGAAACAAATCTATTACATTTCCAGTATGAATGTTATAAGCCTTAAGCTCTCCCGCTAACGTTCCTAAGAATATAAACTGGTCACAGGTCTATATATAAGAGTAAAATTAGGATCAGTACAAATTCTGCCACGGAAAGAGGACCAAGAAGTTTACCGAAAAGGCACAACACGTGAAACTACTAGATCCTTCAGAGTCTCGGTAAGTCCTAACTGGTCTAAATCGACTATAAATAAATTTCCTGTTTAATCTAGCACCATCATAACCGCCGTGTCTCGGTGATATCTCCCGCCTTTGTATTCTGGCAGCTATATTGACTGGTGCCACGTTTCTAAACTGAGGTTCTGGACACTGATGAGGCCTGCGAAGGTAAGTGTTACAATTATAATTACTTAATACTAAGTGTTGGGGACAAATTGTAGTCCTTACACAAAGAGATCAAAAGGTGGACACGTCACAACTGGGTTTTTACAGAGCGCGTGTTGTTTTCTCAAATATTCCGTGACTATCGAATCCAGAGTGATACTAGACTGTGTAGGAAAGTTTCCTGCGACATTTTTTAAGGCAAGATTGTTTAAAGGTTGTTTCTTTAACACCGGAGATTGTTGGTAATTGCCGGAACAACTTTGAGTTTTTTGTAACGCGGTTATTTTGTTGCTTCTCAACTGATTCTAAACGGGTTAAGTAAGAATCACAGAAACTATAATTAAGTTAAGGAACATAATTAATTATTAAGCTACCTGAGGTTTAGATAGATTAATTCTAATGTGGCCTAAATTTGGAGAGACTGATGAGGTTTGGGGTACGTTATTATTACTCGCAACTGTACTGGAAGGAGATGATACTGCTTGGCTAGATATTGTATTATGCGCGGCGCAAGTTGTAATTGGACGCGACTGTGAAGAAGTAAATTAAACTTAGCGTTTTCACAATTACTTTTGGGCTATATAAAGTAATTAGCTTTAACGTAAAACCTCTTACGATTTTAGTTGGTGGCGTCCCAGTAATAGATCTTGCAGCTTGCCCCGCCCCAAATAAGTTCCTAGGAACCGTGGGCAAGCTGGCTTCCCTCTGTAAAATCGCCGCGGCTTCGTTTAACCCTTTATTGACTAAATGATGGTGTATTAATTGCAATAGCTCCTTCTCATGGAAAATTATCCTAGTCTGAGCAACAACTTCCGCCTTATTTATTTTAGAAATCGACGATTCAATTCCGGTAGTTAAAGGTGCACCGGTAACTCTTTCCATTAGTTCTATGCCGTGTTTACAGAATTTAATGTGTTCGTGTCTTTTATCTTGAAGAACGGGTTCTCTCATTAAGACTTGTAATTGGCCAGAAGAAAATAAGGGTAATTTGCTGATAATTTGTTTGACAGTATCGCATCTTGCTAAACCGCAAAGGGCTTTACAAGCCAGGGCTCTTATCGAGTCCGCGTCAGTTATGGGAGTTTTAACTGATAACAAATTCAACAGAATCTAATAGAAAAAATTAAAATTTAAAGTCGTTATTTAGTTTTAATTAAAACAAGTTCTTAATTAGCTTGAATAGAAAGTCCCTAACCATAATTCCATTATTAGATCTAATGCAATTCCACATTTTGCTTAAGAGATCTTCACCACTTTTCATAGAGGATTTTTTCTTTGCTGTACTTCCATTTACTCGCGCCACTGTACCTCCCAACTTAAATTTAAATTAAGCGAGTTAAATTTAATCTTATTTTAAAAACAGACGCTAATAATATCTTACTCTAGACATAGGACCACACGCGCAATTAATTATAACATTCAAAGCTGCTCTTTGAACTTCAGGATCTGAAACTATTTCACCTTCCGCTGCCGCCAGAACAATACTCATTCCGACTGTATTCTGATTTTCCATGACTTGAACACTATCGCAAAGGGCTGTTTGCGTTTTAGGGGTGACGGAGCAAACTGTCAAAACATCAAGGGCTGATCTGACTGTATCAGCGCGCCCGGAATAGTTCCAATCATAGGACATTGCCACGAGTTTCAAGAGAAGAGGGACACCACCTAATTTTAAAAGTTCATCAACCGGATCCCATTTAACTCTAAGTGGCATTAATTCTAAGAGAGTTTCGACATTTTCTAGAACAGTTTCGCTGCTGAATCTTGTAGCCTTTTGTTGAAGGATAAGTTTTAAATTAATATTTTACGATTAAGGAAGGTTAATTAGCCTTATTCCTGATCAGCGCCACCTACCCATAGCGGCGACTTTGAGAACTACTGTAAGCGGCAAGCCAATCAGATGTCGCTAAAATCTGGTGACGTCACTGACTGGCACTCTCGGGCCTTACCAAAAATGACGTCACCAGATTTTAGCGACATCTGATTGGCTTGCCGATTACAGTAGTTCTCAAAGTCACCGCTATGGGTAGATGGCGCTGATCAGGAATAAGGCTAATTAATTAATTTAATTTCATACTTTATAAGGTGGTGTAGTTGGATTAGGAGATGCACCTTGATTTCTAGCGTGAGTTCGCCTAAGTTGTTCCGCCTTTGTTGATAAATGAGCTTCGTAGTATCTTTTTAAAGCCACAGCAACATGGCGGGCTGTTTGGCGACTCGAAAAGACTTGATCATCGCTCAAAGTAACCTGAGCGACGGAATCAACGACAAAAATGTCCAATGTGCTCATCTACAGGAAGATTAATGTTAATATACTTCTTTTAGGAGATAAACCTTTCTCTTTATACCATATTAAACAACTTTCTTAAGCCATCCTGGGCATCAAAAAGGTCTAAGATGACTTTAAATCCAAAGGTAAAACCAAAAAACATCGTGGCATGACATCTACTGGAATCGTGCGAGCATTCCATCAACCACAGGGAATATCTGACTAGATCCGATAAGATGTGTTGGGGCAATAAACAAACCCTTTCCATGGCATCTTCGTTATAAGCCAAGTAATACAGGCACATGGAAACGCCAGTAGCGGCGATGGAAGGCCTGTATACTTGCAACAGTCTTTGCAATCCTCCCATATTCACAAATTCAATAGCAAACTTCTTATGGCAAAGTAAAGCCGCTAAGTACTATAAAGAAAATATTCATTTACAACAAAAATCATCTTTTTTAAAGGAAAAGTTAAGGTAACATAACATTATACCTTAAAAGAACGGCCTTTTTTTAATATAAAAGGAAGGACTACTGCGCCATTGGTTTAGTGGCGTCTGCTATCCAGAACCCCTTACCCCTACAGGATTGGTTGAATTCTCACAGGCTGAGCAAGCATGACGAAATCTAAGAAAAATAGGCGCGCTAACTGTGGAGCAGTTTAGGTTCGGTGGGACGCTAGAAATGGGGGAGGAATACTCGGAAAAATGGTGGGAAATCTACTTCAGACGAATCACCTAGACCGGCCGCCATTTTTCCGACTATTCCTCCCCCATTTCTAGCGTCCCACCGGACCCAACCTGTTCCACAGTTAGCGCGCCTATTTCTCTAAGATTTCACATCCTCCCCCCATGAACCTTGGTCTGGGAAAACTGGCCGCCATTTTTCCGACTATTCCTCCCCCATTTCTAGCGTCCCACCAGACCCAACCTGTTCCACAGTTAGCGTGCCCATTTCTCTAAGATTTCACATCCTCCCCCCATGAACCTTGGACTGAGAAAGGTAAGGGTAAGGTAGGTTCGATTTAGCAGACGCCCTGCACTAAAGCAATGGCGCAGTAGTCCTCGATTTTATTTTGTTTTAAGACTAATAAAATACTAATTATTTTGTAATAAGAGATCATTTATTTAGAAAAAGGCCTTTCTTTTAATTAAGGTATAACGTTATATTAGGGTGACTTTAACAATGTACCTTCAGAGCTTCAAAAGCCAATCTGACATCGTGATTTTCTTTCAAGTTAATAAAATGCAAAATCAATGAGAGAGCATTATGCTCGTAAACGTAACTCAGAACCTCTTGATATTCTCCCATGGGAGTCAAATATTGTAAGACAAAACGCTGTTGCATTATCTTAGTTAACGGATGCATTTGGTATGAACCAAACATGTAAGGTTCTAATTCAGCCCAACTACTATTTGAACATTCACTCGCTGGTAAAGGTGGTGGTAAAACAAGATTTCCCGCTCTAGCAGGAGACAGAGATTGACGCTATAAGAATAAAATAAGATATTATACAAAAATATCTAAACAATTTTCTTTAAAAATTAGTTATTATTAGATATTATCAGAAGGGGATAATAGAAGAAGGATGCCACTCTGTATCCTCTTAATGCTTTAGTTATGTAACGTCATTCTTCCCAGGCTCAGTGTTCACCTTTTAGTTTGCTTTCCCGCTTATCAAACTACAAATGGGTAACTCTCGCACCGTAAGGTGAATTCTATAGTTGTTTGGCACTAAATCCCCAGCAATCATCCCACAAACCTTGATTGTCTTGACGCGGCTGGGACAAAAATGCACAAGCGCATGCATGCGTCTTGCCAAATATTTAAATGCGCTAATAGAGTAATGATGAGGGAACTATTTATCGCGTATGTGATTCGGTTTAGTAACCTTGCTCTAAATGTTAATTCTGATGTTGGGAAGAATGACGTTACACTTACCCCGCTTTGTGCTTGTACACTTCTCTCGAAGAGAAGTATTATATACTTCTGATATTATCAAAAATGTCTAAATAAATTTCTCTAAAAATTACTAGTTAAGTTAGTTACCCTTGTAGGGGTTTTTCTTTTTTCTGGTGTTTTTGCTAATAATATTGGCTCTTCTGAAGTATTATTTTCTGGTTTACTTTTGTTGCCATTGCCATTTAAGTGAGCAAATGGTCTTTCTATAACATGATCTCCCGATGGCGTTTCTTTGATGGGATCAAGATTGTCTTGCTGAGCAAGTTTTCTAAGTCTTTTTAACATGACTGGTACCTTTTTTTTTTTTTTTATAATATTTTAAATACAGTTAAGTACTTTTAAATATAAATTAACTTAATTAATAGACAATCATACAAGATGAGAGTTCTGCTCCCTAAAATTAGCAGCAATGTCTTGAACTTCCATGGCAGCCGCTAATAAACCCACGGAGTAAGATTGAAGCGGTTCTTTGGCATTTTCAGCCCATTGAAATAACTTTTGGACTAATCCTTCCTTAAATATTAATATTTAACAGTTTAGATTTTAAATTTTAATTTGTTTTATTTTATGTTTTAATTAATTAATTAACATACAGTGTCTTGAAAAACTACCGATGTTTCTAATCCTGGGCATATATCCAACAATAATCTACACGCAACGGTGTTTAAATCCCGATTTTCTCGATGTAAAACATAATTGTTTACCAACTTATAAATAATAAATGGTGTAAATAATTATGATTTTGATAAATTAATTTCTAGCTTAATTTTATTATATATATTATATAAAAGAGCTTTACCTTATTCATAAAGTCATCGTTTTTAAATAATAATTTCAACACATGACCAAAGGAACAATCGGGATGAGCTCGACTAGGATGTCTATCATCAAATGGATCTGGGTCCATTTTTAAATAAGCTTCTGTTTCTTTTTCAATTAATTCCGCGATGCTGGTTAACAGCTTGATAACTTCATTGATATTTGGAGTTTCTTTTTCCCATTTTTCTAAAAGTTCAGTTAACTGGGCAGTAGAATCTATCGCAGCCATCTCATCCAATAACAGATGGTTAATTTCACCTTATCCGCCACTTAATCTTCTAAAATCAAAAAAAAAGTTGTTTTTTAAATAATTTAAAGTTTATTCCAGTTAAAATTAAAACGTATGCCAGACATAATAAAGGGGGGAATGAAAGACACTTCCTGGGCCTCGTAGTTCGTACTAACTTCTACCCCCCTCCCCCTTTATAGGCCAAAAGCCGCTGCCTGGATCGTTCGTTCGTCATAAATTTCATTATAGACTAATGGCACCCCAAGTTATTTCCCCATAGAGCTTAATACAGTCGAAGGCAGAGGGCTGCCATTACCCTATAAACTAACTGCCAAGGCTTAATGGAAAATCATTAAAATAAAATTTAATTCCTACCTAATAAACTTTGAAAGTGAAAAACAAAATATATAAATTTAATAAAACGATAAAAACAATTAATTCACACTGGGGGTTAAGGGTTAATTGTATTTGATATAAATTAAATTTGCTGGGAAAATTAGGAATTGTAAATTTACGAAAGTCGAAACTCGAAAGCACGTTGTATCTCATAAAACCACGCATTGTTTGTCTACTTCAACTTGTTTTTTATTTTCAAGGCCTACCGTCGGCATAAATTCTTTTGTATTGAAAAGGGCGGTAAAGCTAGAGAAAAAGGCGCGTAATTTCGGCTTACAGCGTGTTCCTTTCTCTGGGCCTATTTTATCTATTTGGTCACGTGATACAAACCGTCCAATGGAAATTTTTTGGTAAAGTCGCAAAAGTACCGCTCGACGCCATTTTTAGACAAAGAGAGGACGAAGGAAGAACCTGCCCGATTCCCGTTCGCAATTTATCGAGTTTTAAAGTGTCATTGTCAAGTTAATTGTCGTTAATTCGATTTACTGCCGAAAATATGGAACCCGTAGCAGCTCAACAAGCCGTCGAACTTGAATTGGAAACCAACAATTCAACAAATTTGAACGTACGCCGGCCCTTCGACCCAGCCTCCCATGATCTCGATAGGTAAAGAAGCTGTCGCGTAATTGTACTAACGTTTTTTCTAGCTTAGCATTACGGGGCGTTTTTTAAGCCTAGAATTTAAAGTTGCGCCTGAAAATCGATTTTTATTATCTTTCGGATTTTATTTTACCGCCAATATTTTAATATTTTAATTCTTTCTTTTCCAGCTCTTTCCGCCTTTCCAAGTTTGCAGATTTGCGTGGATGAGGGTGTAAGGTCCCCCAGGAGGTTCTCTTGAAACTCTTGGAGGGACTGACCCAGGACACCGACAATGGACAAGAGGAGCAATTTATGCTTCTGCCCAAAATGGGCAAGTGCCATTAATTTTAATTATCATTTTCAAGTCCGTTTTTATTTAATATTTATTTTTTGGAATCAGGCATTGGCATGGATTGCAGTGTCACCCCATTACGCCATGGGGGACTATCCCTCATTCAGACTACCGATTTTTTTTATCCCTTGGTTGAAGATCCCTATATAATGGTTAATACTACTCGCCCTTTACATTTCATGATAAAGGGAGGCTGAAACGCCATGGCGTACTTTGTAAGAGAGAGTAGCCATGTTTGATGACTGGAATTGCTCTTCCTATTCCCCTCCCCACCCACACCCCACCCCCTCACTTGGGTTTATAGCTCCTCCCCTGGTAGAGGTAGAGAGGAGTTTAAAGGCTTTCCATTGGCAGTTTAATGTTTTAGGCTTGTCTGGTAACAGCCAGGATTTTAGATAAGCTTATCTGATGTTTAGTTTTGCATATTAATGAGAAGTTAAATTTATTTAATTTATTCAAATTCTAAAATTATTTTATTCTTGCCAAGAAATTTCAGAATGCCTTAGAATTATGACTTTATTTTAGCTATTAAAAGATCATGGGGAGCATTTCCTACTCTCAATTTTATCCTCCCTTTATTTAAAATCAGGGTTCATACAAACCTGGAAAAGCAGAAAATGTCAGGGAAATAAATTGTTGACTGAAAATTTATGGAAAACTCGGGGTAGTTTTATAAAATTATGGGGAAACTCAGGGTCATTTTTAATTGAATTCAGGGACAACTAAGGGTCATTTTTAATTGAATTCAGGGACAACTAAGGGTCATTTTTAATTGAATTCAGGGACAACTAAGGATCATTTTTAATTGAATTCAGGGACAACTAAGGGTCATTTTTAATTGAATTCAGGGACAACTAAGGGTCATTTTTAATTGAATTCAGGGACTACTAAGGGTAATTTTTAATTGAATTCAGGGACTACTAAGGGTAATTTTTAATTGAATTCAGGGACTACTAAGGGTAATTTTTAAATAAAATTCGGGTGAAACTTGGGGTAATTTTTAAATAAAATTCGGGTGAAACTTGGGGTAATTTTAAATAAAATTCGGGTGAAACTTGGGGTAATTTTAAATAAAACTTGGGGTAATTTTAAATAAAACTTGGGGTAATTTTAAATAAAACTTGGGGTAATTTTAAATAAAACTTGGGGTAATTTTAAATAAAACTTGGGGTAATTTTAAATAAAACTTGGGGTAATTTTAAATAAAATTCGGGTAAAACTTGGGGTAATTTTAAATAAAACTTGGGGTAATTTTAAATAAAATTCGGGTAAAACTTGGGGTAATTTTAAATAAAACTTGGGGTAATTTTAAATAAAATTCGGGTAAAACTTGGGGTAATTTTAAATAAAACTTGGGGTAATTTTAAATAAAATACGGGGAAAACTTGGGGTAATTTTAAATAAAATACGGGGAAAACTTGGGGTAATTTTAAATAAAATACGGGGAAAACTCGGGGGAATTTTAAATAAGTTTCGGGTGAAACTCAGGGTAATTTCTAATAAAGGGTTGCTCCAATAAAAAGTGACATCTCCCATAGTTATTGCTCCAATAAAAAACCCCACCAGGAGTTATACTAGGTGTCCTTACAACTGAAAATACATGGGGGGAGTTGGGGAATTTGGGTTTCCAAAAATTGTATGAACCCTCCCTGTTAAAGTTTGGAAACTTCAAAGAAAGAAATAAAACTGAAATAATTACTTACTTAGGGCAAGATTGCCTGCGCTAATGTTTTGAGTGATTTGTACGCGATGGGAATTACGGAATGCGATAATATGTTAATGCTGTTGGGAGTCAGTAGCAAACTAACTGAAAAAGAAAGAGACGTTGTGATTCCACTCATGATGAAAGGATTTAAAGATTGCGCTTATTCCGCCGGAACTCAAGTAACTGGAGGACAAACTGTTCTCAATCCTTGGATTTTAATTGGTGGTGTTGCCACCAGCGTTTGTCAACCTAATGAATTCATAGTGTAGGTCGTCTTTCTAAACCCCCACTTTACAGGGTTCGTACGGAACCTGGATATCCTGGATAAGTCAGGGATATGGAAAATAGGGGAAAAAGTCAGGGATAAGTCTGGGATTTAAAACATTTTCTTAAAAAGTCAGGGATATGTCAGGGATTTTATTTGTTATATCAAACCATTCTTCATGCAATGCTAAATATGAGCCAGGTGTGATGAAGTTAACTCTGGTAAACACCTTAAAATGGTCAGGGATATAGGCAACATTTGGTCAGGGATAACCTGAAAAGGTCAGGGATTTTCAATGTAAAAATTTCGTACGAACCCTGCTTTAGTAAAATTAAAAACTTAAGAGTTAACGGTAAAGATGTTTTCAAAAAATGTAGCCCAGACAATGCGGTTGTTGGAGATGTTTTGGTGCTTACTAAACCATTGGGTACCCAAGTAGCGGTTAGTGCGCATGCTTGGTTAGAAATTCCGGAAAGATGGAACAGAATTAGGCTAGTTGTAACGGAAGACGATGTAAAAAAGGCCTACCATAGGGCGCAGGACAGTATGGCCAGATTGAATAGGACTAGTATGTCAATTACTTCAAAGTTTAATTTATAACTGGTTTGAACTATTATAAGTTACTGATATTTAATTGTAGCCGCTCGATTGATGCACAAGTTTAATGCCCATGGGTCAACAGACGTAACTGGCTTTGGTCTTTTAGGCCACGCCCAGAATTTAGCAAACATTCAAAAGAATGAAGTCTCTTTTGTTATTCACAATTTGCCAGTTATTGCAAAGATGGCTGCCGTAGCCAAGGCGTGCGGGAATATGTTCCAGTTAATGCAGGGTCACTGTCCAGAAACGTCGGGTAAAATTCCCTGAAAAATTTGGGTGGGGGGGGGGGGTCCCTTAACCCTAATTCAACTACTTTTCTTCTATGTTTGTTTATTAAGGTGGCCTTTTAATTTGTCTACCTCGAGAGCAAGCTGCCGCTTTCTGCAAAGACATTGAAAAGCAAGAAGGTTACCAAGCTTGGATTATTGGAATTGTAGAGAAAGGAAATCGAACGGCTCGAATCATTGACAAACCTAGAGTTATTGAGGTTCCGTCTAAAGAAAAAGATGGTGAACTTTGGTAGCCTCTGACAATCGAGAGTGCTTTGGAAACTTTATACTAAAAACTTATTGGGAACGATCACGATCTTATGATAAGACTTGATAGGGTTTTTTCTTCGCATTCCATTTAAAAAAACAACAAAAGAAACAAATTTCTCGAAACAAACGTTTAAAAATAAGTTATCATGATTTCTAGTTTACAGTTTTAGTTTTTTTTCCCCCAACTTAGAAAAAGAATAAGTAGTTAATGCTAACACTAACAGTTTTTAACAATTTAAATTGTAGTTTTTTTCTCCGGTCATTTCATTCCAAGATATTATAGAAAGTTTAAATGAAAATTTTAATTTTCTATATTTTCTTGGGATTAAAAAAATCATGATAGATTATTTTTAGATAAATCACACACTTTTTTCTTTTCTTTTTCATCTGTTTTTGTTTTCTCTATCACTCTACTACTACTACTCATTTTTACATAATTAATTGTATCTACAAGTTGATCAGATCAGATAGGCGCCGGGGAAGATTTAAGGTTTAATTTTTCTCATTAAGTCTGCAATGTGATGTTGGGCCGGTCAATTTTGTTCAAAACGAAAACTAACCCAACTGAAATACGCGGCTGTAATGTAACTATTGCCCTTCCTCAATTGTTTTGTCAAAGTATGATTAAACAATTTCATTGAATCTATTTTTGTCTGGATTGTTTTTGTTTATTTATTTTTAATACATTTTTAGGCTTATTTTAAAAAGAAAACGGTGTTTTAGGCTTATTTTATAAAGAAAATGGTGTCTTAGGCTCATTTTATAAAGAAAACTGTGTTTAAGGCTTATTTTATAAAGAAAACGGCGTTTTATGCTTATTTTAAAAAGAAAACGGCGTTTTAGGCTTATTTTAAAAAGAAAACGGCGTTTTAGGCTTATTTTAAAAAGAAAACGGTGTTTTAGGCTTATTTTAAAAAGAAAGCGGTGTTTTAGGCTTATTTTAAAAAGAAAGCGGTGTTTTAGCCTTATATTATAAAGAAAACGGTGTTTTAGGCTTATTTTAAAAAGAAAACCGTGTTTTAGGCTTATTTTAAAAAGAAAACCGTGTTTTAGGCTTATTTTAAAAAGAAAAATGTGTTTTAGGCTTATTTTAAAAATAAAAACGTGTTTTAGGCTTATTTTAAAAAGAAAAACGTGTTTTAGGCTTATTTTTAAAAGAAAACCGTGTTTTAGACTTATTTTAAAAAGAAAACCCTGTTTTAGGCTTATTTTAAAAAGAAATCAATTTTAATTTACTTTGGAAGAAAACAATATTAATTTTGAAAAGAAAACGATATTTTAACCATATATATATATATTCTATCTCATTGATTTTAACCTATTTTTATACGAAAAGTATTGAAGGAAATCGAAATTGAGAAACAGCTGAACAAAGTAAGACAAAGAGACCACGTGTTTGGAGATTTGGCGCTTTCCCTGCTTTGAAATATGGCGGGAATTCACAGTATGACGCTATTGGCTGGAGGAGGCGTTGGTGCAACTTTGAACCGATTTGAACTTTCTCTTTGATTCCGCCATTTTGTTATGGTGCCCAGTTCGGCAACTTTTGGTAATAAACTAATTTACAGTTTATAGACAGTTTTTATTAGATTAAACGGCTTAATTTTGTGACTTAATGGATACTTATCATCATAGTGCAGGTAATGTGGATTTTCTTAAATTTATAAGGGTAAAATATGAAATTTTAATATAGACGTTAAGCCTTGACCAATCACGATATGATCTACAAAATTATGGGTTTTAGAGTTCAAATGGTCTGTTTTGTAGTATTTTTATTTGCATAGTGAAATACTGAAAGGAAATATTTGAAAATTATGCCTAGATATCCAATTTAAATGCTTTAATTTAAGTTGCCAATGCTTTAATTAATTAAAGTTGCCAAGTTTAGTTCCCAAAACTTTCAAGTTGGTTAAGTTGTGTGCATTACAAGGCCAAAATGACATAACATGAAAACTTAATTTGAATATACTTTATTTTCATCCTAAAATCCTTAGTTTTAACCTTTTTTATAATTACATATAGCCCAAATATATATATAGAATACCAATAGTCTAATATATTTTCGTTTAAAAGATCTATTTTTCCTCTTTTGTTTAACAATTCAGTAATTAGTTAGCCATTCTTTGGGGGCAACCCTTTTGATAACCACAAGGTGGTGCCATCCTGGACTCTAGTTGTTCAAAGAGTAAAGGTTGTTTGCAATATTCACATTCCTGTAAAATGATCAAATAGGAGTTCTTAGACAATTGAGGTCCTTTGGTAAAGATGCTGACAGTATTACAATCCTACCTTAGTACAAGATTCATTACGTAGTTCCAACCCACATTCTTTCCATACATCCAAAAGATCCGCCACAAACTTATCCATCATTTCCACATTATGAAACGGAGTAGGGGCAATTCTCAACTTTTCATCTCCTTTTTTAACAGTGGGATAGTTTATAGCTTGAACATATTGTCCATGCTTTGCTATGAGACGATTGGATAGGGTAGTTGCATACCATGGGTCCCCAACCTGGAATGATGCACGTTAAAATTAAGTTTAATTTTAACTCAAGGCAGATGTAGTCTTACATGAACTGGGATAATGTGGCTTGGGCAATGTACCACTGGAATTCCTACAGACATAAGTTTTGTTCTCAAATATTGAACATTCTCTTGGTGTTTTTGACGAAGCATTCTACCCTCTTCACTTTTAAGAATCTAAAATTATTTTAGGAGTATATTAGCTTGATTATCTTCTAAACAAATGAGCCAAAGTAGAAAGAAACAAATATTAACTTGAATGGCGACTCTAGCTCCTTTTAAAACAGTTGGTGGAAGAGATGTAGTAAAAATAAACCCTGCTGCGTAGCTTCTAACCATATCAACCAAATTGGAAGTTCCGGCAATGTATCCACCAATATTTCCAAATGCCTTGCCTTAAAAATAACAACCAAATAGTAGATATTAAATTTCCAATTCTTTTAAGTTGAAGGAATGTTTGTTATTATTATTACCAAGTGTTCCTGTAATAATATCCATCTTATGCATGACTCCATCTCTATCTCCGATACCTCCCCCTCTCTCCCCATAAAGGCCAACTGCGTGAACTTCATCCACAAAAGTAATAGCCCCGTATCTATGTGCAATATCACACATTTCTTCCAAAGGACATACAGCCCCAGACATAGAATGAACAGTTTCAAATGCCACTATTTTTGGAACTGATCTATCAACATTTTTTAACATTTGCTCCAGATGTTCAGGGTCATTATGTCTAAAAACGTGTTTGGGTACCCCACTGTTTCTAATACCCTGAATCATGGAAGCATGGTTGCCAGCGTCAGAAAATATATGACAACCTTTAAAATTAAAGATATTAATTAATTTAGAAAAAAATAATAATTAAAACTTAAGATAATTTGTGGCATTACCGGGCATAAGTTTGGCCAAAGTGAAGAGGGTGGAATCATTAGCCACAAAACACGATGTAAATAGCAAGGCTGCTTCTTTATTGTGCAAATCAGCCATTTCACTTTCAAGTTCCTCATGAAGGAGAGAATTTCCGGCAATGTTCCGAGTTCCTCCAGCACCTACACCATGGTCCATAACAGCATTACTGTTGAGAAACAATTTAGTTTAATAATTGCTCAGTGTAACTTTGTTAAAATTGATGGATCTATATAGTAATAGACTTACATAACTGCTTCCTTTACTTCTGGGTGTCTGCTCATCCCCAAATAATCATTGCTACACCATACAGTGATGGGTTTGGCACCTTCAGTAAACTCCTCAGCATGAGGAAAGTTTTCCGCGATACGATTAACTTTCTTAAACACCCTGTAGGTATGATCCTTCTTCTTCTTGGCAATTTGTTCCCCAAAAAAATCCTGATAAGGAAAAACTTCTCCTGTATCTAAAAACATGCAAAGTTGTTTACTAATTAATTAAATTACACTTAATTACTTTAATCATTAAATAATCTTACTCAGTTGCTTCTCTTGACCCAAATCAATCACATCCCCTTGAAGTTCAGCACTCGCTATTTTTACTGTGGGTTTGACAGTATCCAAAAATGGACATTTCCCTTCTTTTACTGGTCCTAAATTTGTAAAAAATCCTTAGTAATTTGGTAATTAAATTCGTAATTATGCCTAAATTACCGGGGACATCAATGGGAACGCTAGAAGCAAATCTAATCATGTATGGACATTGGTCCATGTAGCTTTTTACAATGCTACCTCCATAGTTACGTAGAAATGTTGATGGAAGCTTGGACAAAAATGGGCAGGGCATCTTGGAATTATGCGAAAAATATCGAAAAGAATTTTCTGTTCAGAAATAAAAATAAAAAAATAATTCGTTAAATGTCATTTTAGATAGAGATCACTAAAAAAAAAATTGGAATGACCCCTAAAGTTTATTGACCCCATTATACTAAAATATATTTTAGGACAAAAATCCACAATTTTCCTTAAAAATATATAGAACACGTGACGCTATTAAAGTATTCAAAATTGGCGCAATTAAATAGACCAAATTACCCCAGAAAACCTACTATATATTCTACTATTTATTTATTTATTTAGCAGTTTTTAAAGAACAATCTCTAAGCCTTGGCTAAATAAATCTTCCTTAGTTATTCCTTATTCGAGTTAAAATACATAATTAAAAATAAAATCGTAAATATTAAATACATAATTAAATAAAATATAATTTCGTCTAAAAATAATGTCTCCAAAATGACCCACTCACATACACACACGTAGATGTTACGTAACAATACGTCTACGGCAGTATAATATGAATAAGATCAAATGATTACGTAACATTATATTAATTACCTTTTATATGAAAATTAAAAGCAATCAAATTCTTAAAAATGGAAGCTTAAAACTAATTTAAATGAAGTTATAGCTAGTTATTTGATAAAACACACTGTTACGTGTAACTGTAGCGTAGGCGTATAGCCGTGTACTTGCTGCTTGCACTCCAATGTATATAACCAACTAGAAGTTTAAACGTGTACGGAAAACCCGACAAGACTGGGGCGATGGCTTCAGTTCAGTGGAAAGACCACATAAGTTGCATGCAGTTGGCACGACTCGAGATATACCGGTATAATTTTATGCTATTGAAAATAGCTGCTGTCTATCTGTCTTCTTCAAGGCCGACATATCCTTGACATTATGTCTATTAGATGATAAGTTCTCCCCTTATCCCTTTCTTTACGTAAGTTTTCAGATAACGAAATATTTCGGATTTTTAAATATATGGTTTTGGTGACGGTCAGCATTTAATTATTTGCGAAAAAAATAGGGAAAACCGCTTAAAAATATAAAATGTTTTTCTTACTTTGCCAATTCGTCGATTTTATGCAATATCCAAGTTGTTGCAATAAGCATTTTCTGCTAACCTGCAGGAAGAAGAAAAGATAATATTTATTATTTTAATTATCTTGGTTTTATTCATACGTAAATTTAAATTAATTTAATTTATTTTTTTTTTCCTTAAAAAATATCTTTATTTTTTTTTATGGGCACCAATACCCTGGAAAAAGGTCAATATTTAGGGCATAAGGCCGTATTTTCCAATTTTATTAATTTAAGAAATAAATTATACAGGGTGTTACAATGAGCTAAGTATCGTGGCAACTATTTTTAGTCGAAAATGTAACTTTTATGACATTTTTGCCCAAAAGGGATACCCCAAATAAGTTATCATTAGTGTGTTTTAAGGGATGGCCCCTTTAATTCAATTAGAAATCATTGTGTTTCAGTTTCTTACGTTCAATTCAAGGGGTCTTCTATAAAACATTCTAACTGTAACTTGTTTAGGGTAACCCTTGGGGTCAAAATCGGTCATAGAAGTTACATATTTTCGACTCAAGATTTATTTCCCATAGAAGTATCCCACCTGTGAAATTATTCCATACGTACCTAATATTATTTACTAACTATCGTTAACTCATAATTGGTTACAAAAATGCATTAAACACTATTGTCATTCTGTCCAGGCGAATAGAAAGCGTTCATTAAGTGACTGGCTATTATTTCTCTTTTAAATTCTTAATAATTTAATTTATTAAAGTGGGCACGAGATATATATGTATATATATATATGTAAATTTTTTTTGGAGCTGTAAGGCTGTTTTAGCCCTAGCTCGTCACTTAAAAGGAACAAAAAAAAAAAATCTAATCTTAAAAAAAAAATCCATCTTGAAATTAAAGTATTAGTTTAGTTGAATTTATTTTTTTAATTATTCAAGTTTTGAAAACGAAAACTTGAAGTTATGGGGCCATAGCATAAGTTAATAAGATATGTTCCATAAGTATGACACTTTTTAGTCTTTGACAGGCGTCACTTTACCTCGAATCTATGACCTACCTCACTCACTTCATGACAAGCTCCAGTTTCTAAGTTACCAGTGACAAACTTATGGATGGAACATATATTATTATGACCTTATGGTCATAGTAAGTTTTTATCATAAAATGCAATCTAAAGTCTATGGAATTTGCCGGGAAATTCTAAATAAATTATATAGATTAGTGTTTTTGAGAACGAATTCGATCGCAATCTTGATTTATAGTGACGGAATGTTTTTAGAGACTGCTGAGCTTTCAAAAAACGTTTTGAGTAGATTAACTTTTGGATTTTGTTTTATCGTATTTAAATAATCAGGAGACAAGGAATTAGTAATTTAAATAGTTTACAGTTTAGAGTTTAAACGTCTAAAGGCGCTTTAGAAAATTCCTCCACCCTTCTCTCGGCTTAAACTACCGTGCAGTGTTGTCAGGCCCTCATTTAATCAAGTTGGTCTAGTACTGATACAAACTGATCTGTAATCTGTTAGTCTTTCTCTTCACTCTCCAACGGCCTGGCAACACTGGGGGAAGGGCAAAACCCCGTTTAGTGGAAACTAAGTATAATTTTAAGTAATAACTTCAGAATAACTCCCATGATAGCCAAAAAATTGGACAAATAAATAAAAGTTTGGAGAGAGTCAAGAGAAACGTTTTATAACCCCTTTTTATTTTTGTCCAATTTTTTTACGTAATATTGTACTTAATTTTAAACCATATCTATACATTGAATGATACCTCAGTTTCTTAAAAACTCTTTATATTAATTCCAATCAAAAAAATTGTCGCAAAGATTTATTTTTAATTAGAGTAGATATGAAGCGAATTTAAAACTAAATTAAACTAGATAACACCTCCAATTTAATATTATATAAAACCGGTTTGTTTTTCAAATAGAATTTCCCGTTTCTTAATTTCAATGTAGGTAGGCGTTTGAGCACTCGACGGGGATATAAAATGTGATTCTATTTAAAATATATACATATATATATTCAAACACGATGATAAAAGCGACAAAAATAACCCTAAACCCATTTGTTTTACGTCCTTTCTTATCTTTCGAGTACACGTTTAGCTTTTTTTTTTGAGTGGTTAGTTTTGACAGGAACCTGTAAGTACGTATGTACAGTTACAGGACAGAACATAAATATAGTAGTTTCTCTAACATTACGCAATAACCTTTGGAGAAAAAAATTATTTTTTATTTGGCAATTTCTGTTTAGTGTAATCATAAGTTTATAAGATATATTCAATCTATAAGTATGACACTATCTATACTTCGTAATGCTTCTGAGAGACTTACAGCTCGAGCTAGTTCTAGCAGAACGACAAGCGAGAATTGAAGTACTACACTCGGTTAGTTAGTTTTGCCGGACTTCCATCTAGGTCCTATTTAGTCTGCATTACTAATCCTTTGACAGCGCCAAAACCAGGCGTCGCTTTACCTCGAATCTATGACCTACTTCAATCACTTCATGACAAGCTCCAGTTTGTAACCAGTGACAAACTTATGGAGGAAGATAGCTTATGAACTTATGGTGTAATAAATAGCTAACTAAATAACTGCAAGGGTATCCGTTGGTTATTACAAAACAACACGAAGTAAATATATGAAGGCTGTCTGGAACACTTAAAAGAGTTGCGAAATAGAAAGACTAATCACCCAAGTCCGAATTTTGTCTACAATTTTCGAACCATTATTTTCTTAATTATATATCATTAAAATTGGCTTTGTTTTAAATTAGGGCATTAGTTCAAATTCGTTAATGTTTTGGCCTCATTTTATAAAATGGACAAATTCAATATACTTTATCTTCCGGTATTTAACGTATTGGGTAGTTAGCGCGTTAAGTAGGTAAGAGTGGTCTCGGGCTTTGCCCCATAAAGAAATTAAGTGAAATTAACTCCGGTTTGTCTAGAGGGTTTGAAGGAAAATGGACTTTTACGTGCCCTTATGGTGGTGGTCCACTTTTTTTACTCGGTAAATTGGTGTTAAGTGTACCTTCGAAGTTATATAAGGTTTCATTCACTTTTATTGGGGGTTTTCTAGTCCGTCTGCAGGCGGCGACAATGAAAGGGAAAACACTTTATTTACTTCAGTTTGTTTACTTGTATATATATTCTTTTCCCATACAAATTCCCTAATTAAGCTATTTGAAATTAGTGGAGAATTTTAAATTTTATTTTATTTATTTATTTAAGAGGTTTGGGCTTTAAGATTTTTTTGTTGCCCGTCATTTGTGACACGTGCAATTTAACCATCTACAAAACCCTGTGTTCAATTCAGTTTCAAACATGCAGTAGATGCTCTAATAACAATTTACTGGCAACCATGTTAAATCGCGGTTTAAAGTTAAGAAACTCGGGAGGAAAATTTCTCTACCATTTATCTATTGAAATGTTTTACAAGCATCTTACGAGTGTCTAGCAAAATTAAAATAGAATACTTGTCAGCGTGTTTCTGATAACTCTGTCAGAAATTAAGAAGGGAGATCACGTTCTTTGGGAAATCGATTTTGAGTTGAAAATGTAACTTCTATCTCCATTTTTCCATCCACAAGGAACACTGTTTTCGAGATATGATTTGATAAGTGTTTTAGGGATGACCCCTTAATTATTAATTAATCATTGTCTTTCAGTTTCTTAATTAATTAATTAAAATTAAGGGGTCATTCTTGGTAAAATACTGTAATCAATCTTAACTTGAAAACAGTGGACCAGACGGCAAAATATCATATAAAACCTTTTTATTCTCAAAATCACCCAAAGACGAACATCCCTTCTGCCAGACTTATCAGAAAAACGCTGACAAATATAGCAGATTAGAGTGTTCGGATATAGAAATAACTTTATAAAATACTATTTCGTTTATTAAACCTGATTTTTCTACCTTTACATAACTTGCCACGCAATAATATCTATTCTTGAATCTCGAGGAAGTTAAAAACTTAAAACTGTTTCGCTTGAAAACTTTTAATATAAAGTTCTTCAGGTACATTTTCAAACAATCTTACTTAACTATAAGATATAACGGTATATATATAAGTATATTTTACTCACAGAACTCGCTGTTGTAACGGCAATCATGACAGATACTTTATATTAATTTATACTTTAAATAATTACTAAAATTTAAATTAAAATAAATAAATACTTTCAAAGAAAAATATATTTTCTCCGCTATTAGGATTAGAAAAAGTATTTCTACTTCATATAGCGGACGACTATAAAGTGATCGAAGTTGTATATTAGTCGAAACGGTGTTAGAAGCATTCGTAGGGGGAAAAAAAGGGGGTTGGGTTTCGTGTGACGTCACGCAAGTGGATCACAGACAAGTCACTGGTTTAGCGGGTTTTCGGGCCGAAACCTTTCAGTATTTAGGTGTGTAGAAACTTTTAAATTACCGGTAATCATTAATATATTCCTAGCATTTCATTTTTCCAAGAGTTTTAGTGCAGGTTTTTTAAGTAGTTATTGGAGAAAACGCCTTTTATAAGTTTATATGAAAGACAAAACAATGAGTATATATTAAATATATATTATATTTTCGAACGCCAGATTTTTTAGTACGTGCATATTTCTAAATTAAAAGGTACCTGTAAATTGTAATTACGATTTTGCGATACACCTGTGTATGGTTTAATCTAGTTTGACCGCCTTTTTTGTGGCATTCAGAATAAGAATTGTTACTGTCTAAAGTCTGTATTGTTCTTCAAATTTAAATTTCTATTTGAATAGTTAATTTTGAATCGCTAAAATTAGAGATTTACTGTCAAAACTGGTTATGTCAACAGTTTTAGCCGTTCAAAATACGCGCGTATAGTTTTTGGCGGGAAAATATGGTGGGTTCCAGTCTAGAGATCACGTGACGATGTGGCGGCAGAAGTCAAAAATTTAATACGCCAGTTCGGGTTGGCTCATTCGGATTTTGAGTATTAAATGTTTTATAGGAATAAAATTGTAAAATTAATTTATTTGAGGGTAATTACGATAAAAAGAGTACTTCAAAGTTCATGGTAATGTTGTTCTTTTAAAAGTCTTATGAAAGTCTATGCAAATTTACATAACCCTAAACCTTGACCTACTATATAGAAATATGCCAATTGCCGCGTATCGTCATCAATTTTGGCCTTATTTTGCATTGTTCTCGTTAAACATAACATATGGTTTTAGTCAAATATTTACGTCACTTGTATAAGAATAATAATTACAGTAAGAAAGCTGTCACCTTATTAATCGTTCGGTTTAAATGGTTCAAAGTTCGCACCTGCAACTTATGTAACTGTCAAAGTGAAATATATATTTTTTTATTTAAGATTGTGCTGGGGGTTGTACGTACCTTATCTCAAAGTAAAATATGCCGCCATTTGTTACACTATAGACAGATTAATGTAGAGTAACAATTTATTTGAAAAATATACAGGGTGTTTCTGAAACGGTCCATCAGAATTTAAGGGGGTATTCTTTTATTTGCTATATTGAGTTGAAAATGTAATTTCTATGACATTTTTGCCATAATTAAGGGACACCATTTTCAAGTTATGATAATTGTCTTTCAGTTTCTTAATTAAACAGGGTTCATACAAACCGGGAAAACCTGGAAAAATCAGGGAAATAAATAGTTGACAAAAACCTCAGGGAAAATTCAGGGAAATAAATAGTTGACAAAAACCTCAGGGAAAATTCAGGGAAATTTCGAATTTTTAGTAAATTTCAGGGAAATCAGGGAAATTTGCGTCAAACAGGAGCCGAGTAATTAAGCAAAATGTTCGTAAACATCCCCTCCATAGGATTAACATTACACCCAACTTTGAAGGCTCATAACTCTGGTTATATTAGAGATATGGGGATGTTCTTTGATTATGTAATAGTCCTATTTGCCCCCCCCCTTCCTTCGTTAACATTTGCTCCATTGGATACTCCATATACGTAAAAAACCTGGAAAACTCAGGGAAGTATATGGGGAAAAACCTGGAAATCTCAGGGAAATTTGTTTTCCAAAATATGAACTATGAAGCCTGTTAAATTTAAGGGGTCATCCATAAAGCACTCCAAACTTAACTTGAAAACGATGTACCTTTGGAAAAAATGTCATAGAAGTTACTATAGACTGATTAATGTAGATTAAAAATTTGTTTGAAAAAGATACAGGGTGTTTCTGAAACTGTCTGTCAGTGTCCCTTAGGGAAAAATTTGATAGAAGTTAAATTTTCGACTCAAAATCGCAAATAAAAGAATACCCCCTCCCCCTCTCCTTAAATATTGACAAAAACCGTTTCAGAAACACCCTGTATATTCAGTCAGTAATAGGCCTAAATTTTATATCAGTTGACAAGATAATACTGACAGTTGTAGATGTAGAAAGATTAAAACTTTTATCTACCCCACTTGAATTGTTAGCCTTCAAAAAAATAAATTTATAAGAAAAGAGAAAAAAAAATATTAATCAAATCCAGTTTTATTCAAAAGCAATAAACTATATTATTATTATTATTATTAATTATAATATTATGCCCTCTAAAAGTTATTTGAGAAATACAACTAATTAGGGGGATTTTGTAGTTTGATTATATGGTTTTTGGCTTTAGGGTATGTGACATCGTTTTTACTTAGAAATACATTTAATTTCTTAACGGGGAGGTAAAACGTCCTTGAAGTTACGATTTTTAATTTTTGTAGAAAGTGGTTTTTAATATAAAAAGGGGTTAAAACCCATTCTTGACCTATTTTTACGTTGAATTAATATTTCAACTAACCAATCACAAAATATTTTGAAAATCAAATTAATTAAACAACTCCTTTTTCTTTTTTCATTCTCATTCAACCCTTTTGGCACTGATTACAATTACAATTACAAATTTGCTCTGATATGAATAGTTATGATATTTTTTAATCCGGTTTATTTAATTTTATTTTAATTTAATCGTGATTATAGCACCATTTTTTATTAATTTATTTATTTAGGGGGAAGTGGTAGTGAACTTAAATATAGACAAAAACAAAATACTAAATAATTATTTTAATTACAGTAATGAAAAAAAAACGTTCTAGTGAAAAGATATTTTATACAAATACTCTAACGGGTTTGTTTGTTGGATGGATAAACTCGATTTGGTTAGAAATAAAGAGGTAAAAATTATAATATAAAATATGCTAAATAATTGTGATTTTTTTTAATTAGCAAAGAGTTACTAAGGTCAATAATGCTAATCCTAGATTAATTTATATCCCTAATTTTAAATAAGATGTGACCTTAATTGTTTAAACTTATCTATGGCTCACTAGAAATAAAGATATTTAGAGATAAGAAAACACGATTCAAGACGTCTAGTTGACCCCTCTTAAAAACGAACGAGGGGCTGCTCACTCAGTGTAATCGGTGTACTCCGCTGTACCTTTGACTGTACTACGCGTAATCTTTAAAATCTCTGCCCTTGAAAGTTATAAAATGATTACCCGTAATCCGATATCAGTGTACAGGGACTTTGGTAGTGATTAGCCCCTCGAAAACGTGTGACCATTAGATGTACTTTTGTCTGTACTAAAGGTATAACGTGTAATATTTAAATCTCCACCCTTGCTTGACCAGTGGTCAAATGATTCAACGTAGTGATTAGCCCCTTGAAAACGTGTGACATACCATTAGATGTACTTTTGTCTGTACTAAAGGTATAACGTGTAATATTTAAATCTCCACTCTTGCTTGACCAGTGGTCAAATGATTACGCGTAACCCCTTCATAACTAATCTTGGGCGCTATCTGGATTTTCAATTGCATCTCTATAAACATAGCTACATGAAAATTTATTAGAAAATAAATACCACTGGTTTTGGAAAAAAAAAAAGAAAAATAATAATAATAATAAGGGTGAGGTGTAGGCTTGTAGCGAATGCGATTATGAATTTGTTAATGCCTTCTTTGGAAATATTAATTAATTAAAAAATGACGAGTAATTATCATTAAGCACTTTTAAAATATTAAAGAAATACTAGTTAAAAAATAATAACACTCCTAAACAGACTAGCGTATTAGATCTTTTTTAATTATTCTAATAAAAAACCTAATGATTATTATTTATTAAAAAAATGGAGATTCAGCGACTCATCTTTGTACTGATGAACTACGCGAATTAAAAATTCCATGGCACAAAGTTTATTATTTATTTATAATTAATTACGATAATCCCCCCTTCCGTAATTAAAATTATATTTAATTACTTAAATTTGTTTTTGGGAGTAGTACTTTGAATGGAAAGAAAATAAGATAATTATAATTAGAAATAGGGTTAAATAAAACGGATCCGCGTATGTTTAATTATAATTAAGATAATTAATTAATTATTTAATTAAAGAACCAAATAAAAATGACCAATTACCATATTATCTTCAACTAGATATTGACATTCTCCCCATTAGGCCTGAAAAAGGTTTTACTTTTTCTACAATTTTTTTTTTTCAGATCGTAGGACATATTTTTTTAAAAAACATTTTAGTTGACAATTTTTCTACACACTTCTTAAGTAAGTGTTAAAGATTCTGAAATTGTTTGTTAGATGTATATGTAACTCCTAACTTTGACAGTCGCGATAATACGCTGACCTCTGGTCAATAAATTTGAGATGACCATCCATTTGGTCATTTAATTGTCTGAGTATTTCCGAATAGTCTTTCAGACGTAATTCGTTTTCATGGAAGGCATCTTCCATTCCTGTATATTGTGAAAATGTTAATTATATTGAACCCCTAGCCCTAGAAGACAAAATTAACGTTTCTTTTATTTGAAACGCGCGTACCTGTAAGCTCTGTTAATTTGCCATTTGCATCTTCGGCAAGTTTCCTCGCTCTTTCTCTAAGTTTCTCCGCTCTGTCCTTGGACTTGCCACTAACTCCGGCTTTCTTGTCCAAATTCCTCAAAGCTTCGTCGTATTTTCGCTTTAAGTCGTCAGCGTCCTAAATTTTATTATAATAGTATTTTAATTCCATCCTCAATTTTTAAGGACCAATTTCAATATAGTCCCTTACAATTTCCAACTAGATTATGTTAGCATTAGGTAGGTAGATGTATTGTTAAATTTAAATGAGGATATTTGTCAAAATGATTGTACTAACCCTGCCAGCTTGGTTGGATAACCTCTCGGCAGCGTCTGACTCGGCACCGGCTTTACCTGCGTCTTTCTGGTTTTGAATGTACTTTTTTTTTAAGTCATTTAGACGGTTGTTGAGGTCCGCAACGTCGTCTAAAGTTCGGTTAGATAGGGCTTGGGCGTTGTTTGTCTCGTCAGTGATCTGAAAACGGATTTGAGTTCGATTGTAATATAGGAGAGGTGTTTCCAAGTTTTTATTATACTTACATCGTTAAGTATGTCTTCAGCCGATAATGTATCTCTCCTGGCTTCGTCAATAGCTTTTTGCGCGCCTTCTTGGGCTTTTTTAGCTTCTTTCAAAGCGTCCAGGACTTCATTCGCGGTGTTCAAAATATCATCCGCGTCTTCCCTGATGATGGTCAATTTTTATGGTCAGCTAACGACAGAGTAGAATGTTTGCATCAACTTACTTGGCTTTATCAGCCCTTTTCTTGAGGTTTTGAGCCATATCTACGTTGTTACGAGTGTCCTCTAGAATTTGATCAATGTTCGTTAGGGTAGCGATGGTATCGTTTATCTCTATGGCTAGGTCCATAATTTCGGAAGGTTGAAGTGAAATTTGCAACGCCAAACACTGAGTACAAATGTATTGTGAGAACTTAGTAATCCATCGCGATTATGCACGCGTCAAGTACTTACCTCTTCAGCCAAAGTCCTAATTCCAGCTGGTTTCGCGGCGTCTGCCTTTAAGAATTCTTCAATTTTTTGAATGAGTTCCTCAACATCTCCGGAAGCGTCTTCGGAGATGTTCTTAGCGTGCTTGGCTCGTTCGTAAGCGGCTCTAGCTTCATCCAGGGCTCTTTGAGCTTCGCGTTTAGCTTCCACTAACTTGTTCAACAACTCCTTGGCTTTTTTCTCTTTTTGGGTCAATGCCTTTTCCGCCTCAACCGCAATTTCCTTGGCACCAGCGGCCTTATCAACGGCACCCTTTTCGCAACTGAGACCACCGCATTTGTCACAGCCCGCTCCTCCGCAAGACGAATCGCATTCGCTAACTGTAGCCCTTCCATCGCAAACCAGTTCGTTAATGTCAGGAACTTGGTACTCTAAATCGGTTATCTCGCCCGAAATTTTGTTTAAGGCCGCTTCATTAGCGCTCAGTGTCTTATTATAAGCCCCGGTAGCGTTATTGAGCATGGCCTCTGTTCTTCTACGTAGTCTAGCGGATGAGGTTAAATCGTCCTTTGTTTGACCAATTCGATTCTCTGCGGCCTTTGACCGTCTTTGAGCGTCTCTAGTTATGTTCAAGGCGCCTTCAACATTGGCTTCTTGTAAAGTTATGGCTTTGTCTTTTAATTCTTCAGCAGATTTGGCCAATGCCTCAGCGTCTCGTTTCAGCTTGGCCAATGTTAGATTAGCGTCGATAATCCTTTGGGTTGTGTTTTCAACTTCATTTTCGACTCCTTCCAATCTCTGATCCGTTTCGTCCAATTGTTTTCTGATCTCGTTTATTTTATCTTGAAGCTTGTCAATGTCCGAACTGGTAACGTTTGTACTTTCCAAAATTTCTCGTACTTCCGTTAGTTTTTCTTCCATTTCCATAAAGCTTTGCGTGAAAACACCCGTAACTCCCGTTTGTTTGATTCTGCTAGCCGCTTCCAAAAGTTCCAGAGTTTGCTCTGTTAAATATAAATTTACCCATTTATAAACACCCCATAAACCTTTATGTTGATGTTTTAATTGGCACTAAGCGGCGAATTTTGTGATCGCGTGCTATACCACAATACTTACCCCAATGTTTTGTAAATGGAACTACACTCAAAAGCAGCGTTTAAATTTTAAGCGTTTAAGCATTAAGTTAAAGCGTAAGGTTTAAAAACAAGTTGTTTATTTTCATACCCTTCAGACGTTGAATGAGATAATCCCAGTTATCAAAGCATTCTCCGCATGGGTCGCAATAAGGAGCTCTTCCGGTATAACCTCTCGCGCATTGATCGCACCTATCACCCGCAATTCCTGGTTTGCAGACGCAACTACCGTTATTTCGATGACATTGCATCGTTGTCGAACCATTAAGGTTGCAGTTGCAGGCTGTGAAAATAATTATTATTTTAATCGGTACATAAATAAACAAAGAGGGTACATAGATACTTACGATTGCACTCGACAGCTGGATTTCCCCAGAAATTAGCTTCGCATTCGTTACATTGTAATCCACCATGTCCAGGTCTACACGAACATTGTCCGTAGTACTGAAAATAACCAATAGGTCAAGCTTGTACTTGCTAGAAATATATTTTAATAATTTTTCTGTACCTCGTTACAGGTTGGACTGTATGAACCAAGTGAATCACAACTACAAGGCTCGCAACCTTCTCCACTCGCGATCTTCCAATGGTTGTCCGCGCAACGGTCGCAGGACTGACCCACCACATTGGGTAAGCAAGGACACTGTCCAGTTCTTTTATCACAATGTCCCGCGTTAGGGTCAGTACCCAAGAGATTACATACACACTCTGGTGAAGTTAAAAATATTGTGGTTTAAATTAAGGCTAAGGGTTATGGGTTAATTTAATCTATGAGTAAAATAACCTAGACACTGTTGCCTTGTTGCGTCTCCATAATAGCCATCCTTGCAATTTTGGCAATTGAAACCTTCAGTGTTATAAAGACACCTGAGACATTCTCCAGTTCGAGCGTCGCAGTTGCCACTGATAGTTTCATCTATGTTTCCATTGCAATCACATTTTTTACATTCCCCTCCCGGTACAGTTGGGTCACCGTAATAATTTTGCGCGCATCTGTCGCATCTCTCGCCTGCAATTTATCATATTGTTAAACACGGAGCTCAGGACTCTAGTTGATGTTTTCGTAGACCGTACCTGCATAACCATTGTCGCAAGAGCATATAACATTTTGGGTTCGGGGGTCCAATTCGCAAGTAGAAGCGTGACTTATTCCACTCTCGACTGTTCCTGGACACGGGCAAGCTCTGCAGGCTATGTCTTTACCGATACGAGGGTCACCGTAAAATCCACTTTCACATCTTTTGGCATATTGAAGATTAGGGTTAGTTGTTTTGTAATAAATATTGGATTAGGTGAGCAGGTAATTAGTTACCTGTCGCATTTATGGCCAGCTGTAAAGTCTCTACAGTCGATACAATATCCGGTTCTAGAGTCGCAAGTGTCGGCGTGACCATTGCAATCGCAACGCTGGCAATTGGGGTAATTCCAGTAACCAGGTTGACATTCGTCGCATTGGCGACCGTACGTGTTGGGTCTGCATTTACATTGTCCCGTTTGGGACGCTTGACCTCCGCAAAAGTTATCCAGTGAACCAACACTGTTACAATCGCAAGCTGTAACATTAAGTTAGTTAGATTTTGCATTAATTCCAAATTCGAGACGCGTGCAATTACGTTTGCATCCAGTAGGCCCAAATCCGTACGTTCCGGGAGCGCATCGGTCGCATCTTCGTCCAACTACATTCGGTTTACACGTACATTGTCCACCTAACGTATCGCAAGATGTACTGACCGATCCAGTTGGGTCGCAGTAGCATTCTGTTTGATTTATTCATTTTAGAAATCAGTTTTTAGTAAGTATCATTTGTGATCAACTGTACCGTGAGCTTGACCGTAAACGTAGAAACCTATGCTGAACAAGTATTTCTTGCAAGCATCTGGAGGTATTGGTCTAACAACGCTAAAGAAAGCTTGACCACAACGGAATCGTTCGTATTCCTGTCTTCTGTGTTCGTTTAACGGAGTACCTTGGAAGAATGGGATGCTGTCTATCCTTGGTATTAGCGCGATCTGTTTTTATAGGATATTTTAAGAAACTATACGTTTCGGAACATCGTTGATTAGTAGTGCTTACGGAATCGATTAGAATCGACGCTGAGGGCGTATCGATTTGGGAATCGTATTGCTTGAACTCGATCCTGATTCTGTAGTTCTTGCCTTCCTCCAAACACGCTGGTGGGTATACGGCGATGTTTCGTTCACCAGAAGGCAACGTAACTCTTTTAATATCATCTTGAGGCATAGTATTGGCGCACGGACCATCAGGGTCAATTGGACCTGGTCGTTCCACCGTGACTGTGGCTTCTTCCCATTGTCCAGGAAGCTAGAATAATTTGACTGGTTAGGTTACGACGAAAGACATGACGCGCAAATATCAGCAAGCACAACCCCATACATTTAAACCTTCGTATTGCTCATTTAAGAAAGAAGAGTCATAAGTATCTTGAATAATTTTACCATTATAGATATACCACATCTTAAGGTTAGGCGTGTAAATTTCATATTTATAAATATTTTAAGCAATTGTGAACCAATTAAAATAGCTGTTCAAGTAAACTAACCTGGGGTTCGTAGCGAATAACAATATCGTACTCCATGGACGCAGGAATGTCCGTGACGTCAAATTCGAGATAAGAGTTTTCAAAAACTCGCATGAATCCTAAACCAGTCCACGTTGACTCTCTGTTAGGGTAAGGTTCCCTGACCATAACTTGACAATCTGGACTTCCCCTCGCCAACTCGGCTTCATAAGTTATGTAGTCTAAATCACCCGCGAAGAAGCCGTTTTCAGGTTGCTCGCAACGTCTTCCGTTAATATTGGGTCTGCAACGACACCGTCCTGTTATGACGTCGCAATTATTGTCGTAGGAACCACCAGGATCGCAATCGCATGGTTTGCAACCGTCTTCTTCCGTACTTAGTCCCCAGAACTCGGGCTAAAGAATAATTTGCGCATCTTGAAGATCTGTTACGGTACTTACGATTAGTTACTATCTCACTTACCAAACACTGGTTGCAATCTTTTCCAATAACATTTCGTTTACAAAGGCACTCTCCATTGTAAGGATCACAACCTCTGTTTATAACGGTACCCAATGGGTCGCAGGAACAAGCTGGAATTGAATGAAGAATTACGTTCGCTTCCTTGTTCAATTTGCCAGAAATGGTGCCCCGGGTTGATACTTACAAATACAGCCTTCGGGATTTTCGGCTTCAAACTTCCAAAAGCCATTCTTACACCTATCGCATCTCCTGCCTTCGACGTTACGTTTGCAATGACAGTTTCCAGCGATGGTACCACGATCGTTGTCAGTTTTCGAGTCGCAAATGCCATCGTAGAGTGAACCTCTACTATCGCAATCGCATTCTGTTTTAGTTTAAAATATATTGTAGTATCTTCTTTATTTTATGGAAAAACTTTCACAAAAGGGGTTATTTAAGTTAACACTACAATTAATAAATGGGTAGCCGAAAATTGCAAGAACATCCTGGTTCGATGAGCGTGCATTTTTGAGACCACGAAGGAAATTTAATTTTTATAAAAGCGTATAAGAAGCGTAATTAGTATTGTTAATTTTGAATGTTTACGCTGGCAAATATTAGGATCCCTATGGTCCCGGCCAGGATCTTGGTAGAAGAAATTCTGACACTGATCGCAGTTTCTTCCAGTCGTATGGTGCTTACAGTTGTCGCAAACACCACCACTGATTTGTCCACTCAGCTCCCATAGTGTTCGATTGAAGTGACATTCGCTAGCGTGGTTATTACAATCACACACTGAAATAAATATTTGAAGAAATTAGTACAGAAATATTTTTCAAGAACATGAGTGGGGTATATATACTGACGTTTGCATTCATGGACCATCGTGACCATTGAAGGCATCCATGGCTGATCATTGTACAAAGGTTTGCATTTGTTGCAATTTTTTCCATCCGTATTGTGGTTGCATTCGCATTTTCCAAAAACCTGAAATACATTCAGTAAAAATCCTAGTAAGAATCATTTTGATTCAATTTCTTCTTCCCCTTACTTACCATTTCTGGTTTGCTGACTTGATTAATTTCGGGATCAGGTACGCAATGACTAGTATGTCCGTTACAGAAGCAACTGCCCCTGACGATTATTTCTTTGATAGCGTAGTAATACTTTTCTTTAATTTCTTCCCTGGAATCCAAGAGATTGTCTCCGAAAGTGTGAAGTTTCGTAAAGTTTATTCTTAGGTTAGTTATGGAGAGAATGTCCAACGCTTCGTCGCTAAATGGATTTAAAAGTTGAATGTGCGGTGGGATGGCTTTGAATATGACTTCTCCGTCCGATGAAGGCTCGACACTTGAATACTGAGTATCGCACACGACATCGTCTATTCTTTGGCGGGACCTAACTGGTATACCCGGGAAGGATTCTTCGCAGTTATAAGCGAAATACTGATAAATCTATATTGTTTGAGAAAGTGACGGTTTAGTCGGGCTCAACTCGGACCTGACTAGTGTCTTAGACGCGGGCATCTCACCTTCCACGTCTTCCCGTAGTCTTTCGACCTTTCAATAAACATGGCGGCGGGTCTAAATGTTTTAAATTTAATAATGACGTGCGTGAAATGAAAAGCGACTTCCAAGTCCAATCGAATGGACACTTCTTCGACACCGTTTTCAGACTGCCACCATGTCTGACCCTTTCTTTTTGATATCCTATACAATTATCGATGTCTTTTAGTATTGACCCCAATTTTTTTTTGACGTGAAACTGAGTATTTATTCACCTTGAAACAATTTTGTCAACTCCGTGATAGAACTTGTCACTCGTTCTATTAGGAGTACTGTTACAATAAAAGCACTTCTTTTTCTCTTTCAGATGACTGACTATACAGTAACGTTCGGGCTTGGATAACCCGCAAGTAGATGTAGCCGATAATCGGTCTTCTCGACCGATTAAAAGGTTTCCCAACCTTGTTGCGGTATTACCTTTCCAGGTAAAAAATTTAATTACGCTCTGATTTGATTTCTACCATTAGATTATGGTGTATGAGTAGGTTGTAATTTTCCTTAGAAGTATATGAAACCCATTTCCCGTAGAAAAACACCTTCTGTTCTATTTTTGTTGTACCTCGTGTATGAACTAAGTACTTACAAAGAAACCAACACACAACCATGAACCATGCGGTTTTGTGTGCCAAAACTATTTTACTTGAATGAAAGATGATTGCATCTTTTAAAGGGCTTTAATAGATTCCAATTACGGGTATGCCTTGTCTAATTTGGTACCCCCTCATTATCATGTCATTATCTAAAACGGGATATAACGACGTATGCCTAAGCTCGTTCTCGAGTGTTCCTCATAGTGTGGGAGTCGTTGGTGAGAGCTTAAAAAGAAAAAATGTTTTTCGAGACAAGATGTAAATTACACCATAGTCCCGATCATAACGATCATGTAGGTGTTGGCGCCGTCGACGTTCATTCGAAAGTAGGCCTAATGTAAAAGAACAGACTTCAATTATGGACCGATGCTTACAGATCCCATCATCCCTAATAAGAAACGACTGAAGATGACTCACGACCAAGACACTAGATTTTTATTTTGTTTTCCCCCAACGTTGCGTTAAAAATGTGAGGAGGAAAGGAAAAAAACCCTCGATGGATAGCACCAAGTGTTACGTGTCTTTATAGATTTCCCCCTTTTAGTTTTTACCGACGCTTCATGTCTTGAGTCTTGAGAGGAAATAAGAACGGTGGCGAAGTTCTATTTATCGTTTCTAAAGCGAAGCCGCGAAAGAAGGAGCCATTAAACTGGCGGCAAACGTTTTAAAATATCGCCTTACCTAAATCTCAGTAACGTACGTACGTCTCTGTAAGAACATAAACTTTATATCATGACACCCGCGCAAAAGGTTTTTGGGGTTAACGGTGTTAAACACTACTACCCCTTGGTTAAAAAAAAGGCGTAAAAAGTTTCGGAACCAAAGTGAATGGACTCGGCCTTGATTTAAATTATTTAATTATAATTCCAAATCGCGTTTATTTATTTATTTTTTCTCCTTGTCCAAACGAAATGGTCCAATTTTAGTTCAACTACTTTTTGTTATTATACCGTCACCCATGGTTACATCTACTTATTGGTAAAAATGGTAAACATACCACCAGTTGGAGTATGACCCGATTCCTCCACCTTTACTTTGGTTACACCACTTTCTCTGTCTTTATCATCGCGTCGATCGTAATCGTATTTCCATCCTCTGGAGGAAGAACTTCCGCCGCTCGTACTTGTACCTCCGGTGCCCCAACCGGTCCCTGATTCGTTGTAGAATCTTCTTGTTGTTGTGTTGTAAGCCGAACCTCCTGAACCGCGTCTGATGTAAATTTCGGTCGAAGTTCGGTTGAATCTGGATTGAGTTCGTGATGATGACCCGTCTACGTTTGTTGGGTATCTATGGGGACCATAGGACCATCTGGTAGTTGAGGGCTCTGTTGTGGGAGGTTGTACGGGGGCCGGGGTCGAAGACTGACCACCACGTCGTTCCCATTGGCGTCGTTCGTAATCGTATCTGTAATCGTTCTCCGAAGTGCCTTTGCTTGTGGAGGTTCGGATGTCATTTCTGGAGGACCATCTTCTGTCGTAGTCACTGCCTTTCGATTCATAAGTGCCCCCTGTTTCTGTTCTAGTCGACCAGTATGTTCTTGCGCCGGTTGCCTTGTCCACAGATTCGCCTTTGTTTTCCGTAACTCTGACGCGGTCATCGTTATCACGTCCTCTATTTCCAAAACCGAAACCTCGTCGGTCATCATCACCCTTCGAGATGGTGTTACCTCCGTCACTTCCACCGCGATCCCTGCACGATGCGCAGCCTCCTGTTTGACCACTGTAGGTTTCGGAACTCCACGTTGTGACTGGTCTGGGAGGTAAACCTTTTTCGCCACCACTTGTACTAGATGACCATTGGCGGCGTTCTCCGTAGCCACGTTCCTCTCCCGTTGTGTAGCCGGTTTTGGATGACCACGTCGTTCGCTGACCTTTCAACCTTCGGTTCCTTAACCATTCTTCCAAGTCTCTATCCATGTTATTAGAATCGAAAGTTTTGGTTTCAGTTTTCGTAATAAGTTCCCCTTCTTCATCCATTCCACGATTACTACTTGTACCTCCAGTAGACCATGATCTACGGTCTGTTTCACCCGAGGCTATAGTTTCACTTCCGCCTCCGTGACTACTTCCTCCTTGACTTGACCACGTCCTACGGTCTGTTTCACCCGAGGCTCTAGTTTCACTTCCACCTCCCTGGCTACTTCCTCCTTGACTTGACCACGTCCTACGGTCTGTTTCACCCGAGGCTCTAGTTTCACTTCCTCCTCCGTGGCTACTTCCTCCTTGACTTGACCACGTCCTACGGTCACCTTCGCCGGAAGTTCTAGTTTCACTTCCGCTTCCTTGACTTGACCACGTTCTACGGTCATCTTCGCCGGAAGTTCTAATTTCACTTCCGCCTCCGGGACTTGACCACGTCCTACGGTCACCTTCTCCGGAAATTCTAGTTTCACTTACACCTCCATGGCTACTTCCTCCGTGACTTGACCATGTTCTATGGTCAGCTTCGCCAGTGGTTCCGGTTTCAGTTGCGCCAATTTCTCCGCGACTTGAAGACCAAGTCCGACTACGGTCAGCTTCTCCAGTTGTTCCGCTTTCAGTTCGGGTATGATAACGTCCTTTTTCCTCGCTATCGAATGAGGACGAATAGGAGCTTCTACTTCCGGAATCACCCTTTCTTGCGGTGGACGAAAACGACGCCCTATCAATCGTCTTTCCTCCACCATACCTTGTTTCGGTTACAAGAACCCCGTTTTCAAGGTTATCCGTGGTTAGGGGCGTTTCTACCGCGGATATGGATCGGTTTATCGTTGTTTCTCGACCACCAACGGGTAAGAGACGTTGCGATACTCGTTCTTCTATCCTGGTGACTGTCCTGGTACCATTTTTGATCCCAGTATGAAAAAAGGTGTCCGAACCTTGAGCCTGACCACCGAATCGACGTTGTTGATATTCACGAAGTCGAGTGGCCAAGTCCGCGAAACTTCGGGAGGATTCTCTGTCCGAGGAATCTGAGGAGGCGAAACTGTGGCTTCGTCGCTCAGTCGTGCTGATTTTACTTGAGGTACGTTCGCTTTTCACCAGTCGGTTCTTAGAAGATGAACCGCTGGAACTACTCCAGTCGAAATGTTGGCGTCCTTTTTCGTTTTGACGCCCGAAATAGGATTCGTGACGTATTTCCGGTTCGTCCTTTTGCATGCGTCTAGATTCTTTTTTCAATCGCGGACGTTCAATTATTTTTTGGATTAACGTTTACCGTGTTTAGTCTTGGGTTACATTTTACTTTACTCAATGAGTTGCGACTTTTGGTTAGAATCGTGATATACCGAAGCGTATATAGTAGTTGCCAAGTGCTCTTAAACATTATATTGTTTGTGTATGTATTCACCACCACCCATAGTATAGAAACACGTTGTTGATTTAACGCAATATTAATTTTAATATAGGCATATATAAGAGAGAGTTATTTTGAAACGTAAGCTTAGAGGAAATAGTTTTTGTTGTTTAGATAAAGGTTGTAAATGTGAAATTTTTTGAGCTTTCAACCCAGGGTAGGTCAATTATTGCTTGAGATTGTCCATATTTCCCGCGTTCCAATAGACCATTCCATAATTTACTTCTAGAGAAACTAACACGCAGGCGTGAGGTCGCCCTCTCTTAAGTTATTTCCCTGACGCCAACCAAGAGGCAACGCCAGACGGAGGGAGGCTAGCCGTCTCGTGCTGCCTCTAGCGGTGCTTCTTGGCGCGAAGGAAATAACCCAAGAAGGGGACCCCCCCTCCCCTGTAATGTTTGCTTCTTTTCCGGAATTAATGGAATGCTCTATTAGTATCGAGTTGAATTTCTTCCAAAGTGAACAGCCCCGAGTCTTAAAATTAATATTAATTCACTAATTAATGCAATTAAGTATGCCTAACTTCAAATATACCTCCGGAATGTTTTAGTAATAGCTTAGCGTTACGTCCAATGTATAATTTGTTGGGTTTCTTTTTTATTAATCACCATAACCAATTAATTATGTCATAATTATTTATAAAAATACCTCTCTCCCGATCGAGTTCTTGAATATATCCACGATTTCCTTTTTTATAACCTCCATGTTTCTGACCCGAAATTTCTGCAAAAGAAAATACGAGAAAAAATGTGAAGAAATATTAGTGATCATGTATTCCAAGGTCGAATTAAGCGCGACAAATTAGAATTAATTATAAATATAGAAAGCTCCAGCCAAACTCTACCCCCTCCTGGTTTTCCATGTATAGGTATAGTAAATATCTTTTCGTTTCAACGTTTTCGACGACTTCGGGGCCTTGTCATTTTCTTTTTCTTTTTTTTGGCGTGGGCGGTTGAATTAGGAGACGATAAAAGAAAATAATCCCACACAACTAAACGGTGTATGCTTATGCCTTTAGTGTAGCGGAGTTCTCCTATTTTAGGTCGCATATGGGACTCGAAACCAATTGCGGGAGAGAGGTGAAACGGAGTAGCATTATTCGTGGGTACGTATGAGGAGGACGAGCTGTGGCTCGGTATCAGAGTTCCGCGCATGCCCAATCGCCGCAACAGAGAGGAAATAAATCAGAGAAGGTTGTTTAGGGCCAGTACGGATCACGTGATGTCTGGCTCCTCGTCTGTGCGCCGAGTTAGGTGCGCGTGAGAGAGAGAGAGATCGGACTGTACCGTTATAGTATTTGGCTCTCATTCTTATACGTGCTCACTGGTTGGCCATGTGCGGCAATGAAAGTCTCCCAGAGTACCTCGCGCACGACTCTTATACCTGGATTGTTAACTGCTGCCTCCTAGCGCCTTTTAAAAAAATCAAAAAACCATCCTTATACATTAAAGTCAGTATGAAGTCTTATCTAAGAGAGCTACCGCTCTCCTAGAATAGGCTAAGTTAGGTCTCACGAATTAGAGCTTAAGACACGGGTGGCAATCATTGTTGACGTTTTCTTACCAGGTACGACCTTACCAAAACGCTAACAGAGGGTGCTGGAAGGACTTAGTTTCCGTCCCGTAGATGGGTAGGGTACAGAGGGTACGTTATAGGTATGAGACTACTACTCCATCTCATCTCTCCTTTAAGTCGAAACGACGGAAGAGAAGTGTAGTTAGTCGTAAATTTATATATATATTTTGTAGGATGCTGAACCCGTTTGATAATTTTCAAAATTTTCGTCGGTGAAACACCCTCTTAGACATTTCCGACTGTTTCTACGCTTGTAGGGGTCGGATAGTTGTCGGAATACAGTAAAAGTCTCGAAATTAATTATAAATACTGTCCAATCGCCAAATTTGAATAGAAAATGTAACTTCTAAGACATTTTTGTTCAAACCACCGTTTTTAAGTTAGGATTGGAGTGTTTTACGGATGACCCCCTAAAATTATGTAACAAACTGAGAGTCAATGATTTCTAATTTAATCAAGGGGTCTTCTGTATAAACCACTTAATCATATCTAGTAAACTTTGCTTTTTAGAGCAAAATGTCATAGAAGTTACACATTTTTGGCTCAAAATTGATTTACTATACACAAGACCCAACATACTTCGGTCCTACCACCCTCCCATTTTGTAACACACCCTGTATAATTGGTTGTTTCTTACGTAACTCTAAAAATGATCGACCTGATGACAACGTAATGCCTTGATTGTATAAGAGTCTATATAAAGTTAACATGAACTGCTACTACACTGCTAAATACGTTCCACTTTTACTTTCGACGTTTTACCAAAGATTAAGAGGTCTATTTTTTAAATAGACGTGACTCTGCACTTGCTATTTAGGCTTAAAAACATTTTATTTTTTGGGCCAAAATGTCTTCGTCACTGTCAAGTTATATCTTTCCCTCCTGTCTAGGAGTCAAGTTAGAATCTCCGCGTGTCTTTTAACTCAAGAAACTTCAGCGTTTTCTGATAAAAATCGCCTATTTTCGCCTGTTCTCACGAAAGTTTAGTATTTCACGTCGCTCATGTCAATATTGTTTCTCTATTCCAGACCTATTTTGGTATTATTTTTTTTAGGTAAAGTGGATAATATTTTTCGACATCCAACCTTGATAATACAATATTATTGTGTACAGGCGTGTTCCAAAAACAGTTGGCAATTGTTAAGATTGAAAAATAGTCTACAGTTGCGTGGGTTTTTGCGGGAATGTATGTGCAGGTACGACGTACTTCTATATAGTTAGTTTTATCATAAGTTCATAAGATATGTTCCATAAGTTTGTCACTGGTTACAAACTGGAGCTTGTCATGAAGTGACGTAGGTCGTAGATTCTGGGTAAAGCGACGCCTGGTCAGGCTCTATTAAAGGCTTAGTACAGACTAAATAGGAAGATGGACTGCAAAAATGAGCTAATGTAGGACTTCAATTCTCTCTTGTCGCTCTCGAATTAGCTCTAGCATTACGAAGTATATGTAGTGTCATACTTATGGAACATATCTTATAAACTTATGGTTTAATGACGCACGGTTTGAAAAACACACGTTGTTATGAACATAGTTATTATTATATCCCATAGTCCTTGAATAGCTTTTCATAGAAAGGGACACAAAATTCTGAACCGACTGTTTTGATTAATTAATTTTAATTAGGGCCAAGCAAATGACAATTGATGGGGTTTGAGTAACGAATCCCACTTAAGCAGGGTTCGTACGGAACCTGGAAAACCTGGATAAGTCAGGGATATGGAAAATAGGGGAAAAGGTCAGGGATTTATATAATTTCCTAAAAATTCAGGGATATGTCAGGGAGTTCGTTTGGTATGTCAAGCCATGTTTCGAGCAATTCTAAATATAAGCCAAGTGTGAAAAGTGGGCTCTGGTAAATACCTTAAAATGGTCAAGGATATGCAAAAATTTGGTCAGGGATGACCTGGAAAAGTCAGGGATTTTCAATGTAAAAATTTCCAACGAACCCTATTAAGGTATGCAACGTTTGTCAAATTATAACCTGACAAGTGATAACCCCTACAAAAAAAGCCCCGCAAATAACTGGGTTTCTGGGTTCATGACAAGGGGATGGGTAATTCCTGGTGAAATGTGGTACTTTTGTACATAGATTCTTAAAAAATGTCCTGCCCCTCGATTCAAGCCCATTAACTAATATTTTTTTCTTTTCAACTCAAGTCGTTGCCAACTTCCATTCCTAAAAGATAACGGACGAACTATCATAGAAACGACGTTTAACTAATCATTATTGACCCTTCCAATGTCACCCGTGAAATAACTAAAATAGAGGTCAAAAAACACTCAAAACATGCATGATCTAGAATCGAGGCGATTTCAGGGGCGTGTCATAGCCGTAATCCCGTAAGCTCTCTCGCGCTCGCGTTCTGTTTCCATTTCCGCCTGTTCCCGAGCCGAGACTCCTACCAGGGAAGGAAGGACTCGACTCTCTCTGGCTTCGACGTCAAAACCTTATATGGTCAAATATAAATTTGAAAAGGCGATGATTTTAAAAAGGTAATCCTCACCCTGTGTCGCCAACAGGATGGCCAAGATGATAGCGACGGTAAACCTTAACGCGAGATCAAACTCCATCATCCTTTAGGAATTTAGATGATGATGGGCCTTTGGTATGGTTACTCTTCCCGCCCCAGAGGAAGATGGAGAGATGAAAAATCCTCGGTGGATGATCACGACGGGTTTGCCTTTTACACTTTTCCGCGAGGTTCGAACAATCCGATAGGTTTTTATAATAATACTAGATTAATGATATCAAATACTGTACGCGGTGGTCATGGAGAAAACGTAAGACGGTTATCCAAAATCCAAGGCATTTGGGCTTTCTCTTTTGCCGAAATATATGTAGGGCGCGCGCACAACACAAGACACACACACCACCACACACACACGCACTACTCTCCAAAGAGGGAAAAGATGAGGCCCCTCTCTCTCTCACTCGTTATGTATGTCCGACTCGGGATTTCTTAGATCCCCGAATAGAAAACCTTCCCCGGAGTTTCTTCTCCGTCGACTCGTTTTCTTCAGAGTCTACTGAAGGGACTAGCTAGCTTCTTTAAGACATTTTTTTTCTTCCCCAAAATGAGAGGGAAAGCAGGCGTTTCTTCTCCCTGTATATATGAATTTATTTCATCCTCCCTTGAATCTTGAAGAGCAACGGACCAACGAAGAGTAGTACTTAGAAAGACGTGACATGTGAGCAAAGGTTCATAGACTAAAACCCAAAAAGTATACTTCATTGAAGCGTCAGGCGCCATGTAATGTGAGAAACACCCCCTTTTACCTCTCAGAGTAGTATGGTCGCCAAACCCTAGGTAAGAGATAGGAGGGTGTGACGTCACGAGAAAGTGCATAGTAGCAGAACTAACGTTTGAATCTATAAACCTTTTACTTCAGAAGAAAAAAAAACTCTTCTCTGATTGGTTGGTTGGTTCGTGTAGGGTGTTGAGAGGAGGGCCTTTAATTTGCTCCTCATTTTACATGGAGTCTACAGCCCAAATGCTGGGAACTGTAAACGAGGTATACTTTTTGGTTTTATCTATGAACATTTGGTGTTAGTGGATGAAAGTTGTCCCGCATCTTAAATTTTAATGAATTGATTATTCATGAGAATATCAATTTAATTCTGATGCATAGGCGGTACGCAGCCCACCTCTGAGGTTGCTCTTTCGAATGGTGCACTCTGGTTTCACTTTAAGTCTAGACTTCAACCAAAGGCGTATCGACCTTGGTGTATCCCAACTTTAATCCTAATTGATGTTGAAACTCTAGTGTAGGTTTGATTGAATCGCAGTCAGGTTTAGTTAAGACTGCATCCGTAGGAATAGCGACCCTTCTATAATTGTTACAATAACCTTGGGTTTGCCTTGATAACGTGTATAGGATTTAATATGGAGTAAAATAGAATGAACAACTTCCCTCGTGTCTAACCCACCCCCAGCCCCTTTTTCAGTTTCCGGCGGGCCTGCTTCTTGGCTCTTTCGCTGCCGATTACTATCGTTGCTATCCCATGTTTAATTTGCAGTAGACTACAATGATATTACCCTACCATTTTCAATGGTATTTGAATTTACAGTAGCATGGCTTTAATCTTGAACGGGAACTATCGTCTTGGTAGTTCGATTATGGTACTATTCAGCCTTAAGTTGCTACTTAAACCAAATCAAACTTCACGGCGTTTTAAGGTTCGGTCGTGGTACTAACTAAGGGTTGAATTTTTAACCTGATCGCTTGGTCCCATTCAGGGCTTCATTTCGTAGAATTTTGAGAAGAAAGCCTCTGTACGGGGTACCCGCAATGAAAAATAGCGGTAAAATCATACCGAGAGCTGATTATAGACCTCAGGGGCTAAAAGTGACCGCCGACTCTATAGGGGTCAAATTCCTAGATATATAGAAGAAGAAGGAGGGTTTTCAACTTTTCAGTCTTCAGTTAAAGTTTTGACGCAAGTGCAAAAGGCTACTACTACTACTATACGGGGAAACGGACGAACTACAAAAAGAACCGCTCTTTCTTTTTACGCCCAAGGGACTGACCGAGGGGCTAATCACTACCAAAGTCAGTCCATGTACAACAATTACGGATTACGTGTTATCATTTTAGAACTGTCAAGGGGTAGGGATTTTAAAGATAACGCGTAATCAATTTAGTACAGTCAAAGATACAGCGGCGTACACCGGTTACGCTTAGTGACCAGCCCCTCGGGACTGACTAAGGGGATTGGAATGGATTTTGGACGATATAATAGACTAAAGATTGGTTTTGATAGATAAACATAAGGTTTAGACGTAATTTATTGGTTTAAAAAGTTACAGGGGGGTTGGTGTGTTGATGCTATATCATGGGAAAAATGTTTATTAACGTTAATTATGGGTCTTCTTCGAAGAAAGTGTATGGAAAAATGATGATATAGACTATTACATTAATTACTTGAAGGGAAGTGTTCCAACACACAGGTGGGGGCCGCCCTCTTGGGTTATTTCAATGGCGCTAACTTAGAGGCAACGCAAGACGGAGCCACCTGAGTTCACTACACGCGGCGAGGGAGGCTAGACAACTCGCGCAGCGCCTCTAGCGGTGGGGTCTTGGCGCCAGGGGAAATAACCCAAGAAGGTGACCTACCCCGCCCCTATGGTGTTTGCGTTTCTCTGACAGTGGAATTAATGGAGTAGTCTATAGATATGAAAGAGGTGGGGGTCGCCCTCTTGGGTTATTTCAATGGCGCTAACTAAGAGGTAACACCAGACGGAGCCGCCCAAGTTCACTACACGCGGAGGGAGGCTAGCACCAGTTGCCTCTAGCGGTGGGGTTTTGGCGCCAGGCGGCCAGGCAAATAACCCATGAAGGTGACCTCTACGCACCTATGGTGTTTGAGCTTCTCTGACAGTGGAATTAATGGAGTAGTCTATAGATATGAAAGAGGCGGACCTTAATCTACAAACATTTTCATCTCCCAAAAAAGAATTTAGCTCGTAGATCATTTTTCTTACCGCCAAGATGTTTCTCCGTAGCTGATAAAAACTAAACAAAGTAACTTAACTACTGATTTCAAGTTTTCAACGGAGCTTTTAGCCTCGAGATATGAATCTAATATAAACAGAAAAAACCTCTTTTTTTTAAACAAACTTTATTTAAAATTTATGTAAAAAAAATTATGGTTCCGTTATTGTATAACACTAATTAGGATGGTGTACTTCGCGGAGAAGTTGTGTTTTTGGCGGGAAATTATTCACAGGGGTAATGACGCTTTTTGGGTGGTCTGTCTTCTGTGGTGGTGGTGTAGGGTCTTTCGGGGTCTTCGTCTCCCTTTGCCATTTTATTATACAACAGATTTGTCTCAGCGGCTGTTTTGTTATCTTTATTTTTCTTTTACTGCATGCAGGGTCTATGGGGTCTAGACTTTGAAAAAGGCTGGAAGCAATAATTTTGGGATGCTCTATATACTTCTCTCGAACTTTGCGTGACTTTTGACCGGATTTTATATGTACAGGGTGTTTCAGAATGGTCTGTAAACAATTGGACTATTTCGAGTCGTCAATTTTCCATGAAATTTTGACGCAAAGTGACATTGTTTTCAAGTTATGTTTGGAGTGTTAGTTAAATTAGAAGTCATTGTCTAAATCAGTTTCTTAATTAAATTTAAGGGGTCATCCGTAAAATACACCATCCAATTATAACTCGAAAACAGCGTCCCTTGTGGATGGCAAAATGGAGATAGAAGTTACATAATTTTGGACCCAAAATCGATTTCCCAAAGAACATCTCCCTTAATTTTTGACAGACCTTTCAGAAACACCCTGTACAATACTAGGGATTGAATAAGGTTTTTTCATACAATATAATATCTTCGTTTGTGTAAAATTTAAACTTAAATGAGAGATAATTTCATGTTAAATAAGGTAAGTGGGGAATTTACCTAATATGCATTCAAAATCAGTCCAAGAAACTCCGTATAGAGAACATTTAAAACTTAATAATAAGGAATAGATTACGTCATAGCAAAGTATAAAACTAGTTTTTATTTACACCGATTCACACACACCCATTGGCATTTATTTTGTGGTCCAAATAAGGTTAAATTATAAAACAATTTAGTAACTGAAGCTCGGCGCTCGAAATTCATATTCATAATAAAAATAAAATATTTATTATTTTCTTTAGTAGAATTATAATATATTAATTTCAAATTATACTTCAGACGTCCATAATAACTTTTAAATAATCGTTATGAAGTTACGTAAAGTTTGGTTACCCTTCATTTATATCTCTAAAAACCTATTTGTAAGAAAAATCGTGTGGGTTTCCGAGATATTTTGCGAGTTTTATGGCCCCCGCTTTTTTCCTTGGAAGATTTGGTTTGCTTAGACCTTTTTATCTCGCTTCCTTCCCTTCTAACATTCCCCGTTACATTTTGTAGATGTACAACAATTGCTATAGTTATCTGATGCTGTTAAAGTTGGTATAATTTTAAACCCTATTATACAGGGTGTTTCTTACAAAAAGGGAGGACCGAAGTAGAGTATGATGGCAGCATAAGTTCATAAGATATGTTCCTCCATAAGTTTGTCATTGGTTACAAACTGGAGCTTGTCATGAAGTGACGTAGGTTGGCGATGTGAAAGGCTTAGTACAGACTAAATAGGACCTAGATGAAAGTCCTACAAAACTAACTAACCGAGTGTAGTACTTCAATTCTCGCTTGTCGTTCTGCTAGAACCAGCTCGAGCTGTAAGTCTTTCAGTAGCATTACGAAGTATAGGTAGTGTCATACTTATGGAATGAACATATCTTATAAACTTATGGATGGTTCTATGGGAAATCAGTTTTGAGTCGAAAATGTTCTATATTTTATGAAAGATTTTGCCACAAGGGACACCCCCTAAACAAGTTATGAACATTAGTGTGTTTTATGGATGACCCCTTAAATTTAACAAATGAAACTGAAAGACAATGATTGTATGCTAATTTAATTAATTAAGGGGTCATCCTTAAAACACTCTAATCTAATCATAAGTTGTTTGGGGGTGGCCTTAATTCTTAGGGCAAAATCGGTCATAGAAGCTACATAATTTTCGACTCAAAATTGTATGTACTTCGGTCCTATATTTACCCTTCCTTTTTGTAACACCCTGTATATATAGTCACTTAGATTTGAAATCTCGACTGATATTAATATAGTAATTTTAACATTAAACCTAGTATGTTATTTATCAGAATTTGCTCACGATTTTGGTCGTAGATGAGCGTGAAATTTTCGCGTTTGGTAACGGTTCCTAAAAACAAATAATCGTGACCGATCGTGATTCGTAATTTTAACTTTAAGAATTTAAGTCAAATATTGGCAGCGTAACTTGAACGAAAAAATGTGCTAAGTCGAACGGAGTGTGAATTAATAAAGAAACGAATGTAATTTTTTTTGTGTTATTTTAGAAGCAAGTTTTATTGGTACATATTTTAGGATACAATAATTATGTTTAGGCTACATTGTTTGTATATATTCTGATTAATCTTGAAGCAGTTTATTGTTTCAGCATGAACGACATTAATCTGTGTATAATTATAACAATGTTAGTTTTGTTATTAAAGAAAAATATTAATAAAATATTTAAATAATTATATACTTGGATCGCTCCTCGGGTTTAAAGGCAGCGCTATAATACTGAAAACAAAATACGTAATTTCAAAATTTTGTCGACACCGAAACCGATTTTAACCGATTATTTAACCCAATGAAACCCGATCATTTTAACCCAATGAAACCCGATCATTTTAACCCAATGAAACCCGATCATTTTAACCAAATGAAACCCGATCATTTTAACCAAATGAAACCCGATCATTTTAACCAAATGAAACCCGATCATTTTAACCAAATGAAACCCGATCATTTTAACCCAATGAAACCCGATCATTTTAACCCAATGAAACCCGATCATTTTAACCCAATGTAACCGATCATTGTAACCCAGTGAAACCGATCATTATAACCCAATGAAACCGATTATTAACCGATATATCTGTTAAAATTACCATATCGGTCACCGATACCGATATCATATCGATTTGTGGCCAATTTTTAGAATTATAAAATATATTTACTTTATTAACCAAAGCGGATAGAGCGTTATAGTCTTCTTTCTTAAATTCCAGGGCCTCTATTCAACAAATTGTACGTTGCAAATTAGGATTGGGAAAAGCAAACGGAAAAGCTGTTGAAGTTTACTATAAAATTATAACGACTTACGAATGGTGCAAGCCATAGCCAAAGCTAGGAAAACTACGAAAAGAGCAAAACGGAGCTGCATGTTCTTATTTAGGATAAAGTTTAGTATTCGACTTGACTCTGCGAATGATATCGTCAATATGCCGTTTTGTTCTCCTATGGCTTACTTTTAAAGTGAGTTGAAAGTTTGAAACCTTGCACAAAATTGCAAAAACAACATGTGTTTTAGTCAAGATCGTGTAAAGGTGTTGGTGTAAAAGTACAGTTGTATCTGGTTGCGTATTCTAGAATCTTCTCTACGTTTGCATTTCAAAGTGGTGGAAATTACATTTTTACGTTGGAGATTTGTACTTGGAAACTAAAGTGTTAAATGTTTAATATTCGTGCCTTAAACCTAATTACTTAGTTTGTCTTTTTTTTCTTCTGAAAATATCTTTTGAAAAACATGTCTTTAATTATACCCTAATAACCTACTCAAATTGTACTGTATCAAATATTAGAAAATAAATTTTCAAAACACATCGTTTTATTTTTCTAATCTGTTCCACCAAGAAGCATCGTTTCATTTTTCTAATCTGTTCCACCAAGAAGCGATATCTAATAAACTAGATATCACTTCTTGGTTCCACCGTTTCCACATTTTCTATTTTTAGTTGCAGATTGTGGAGAATAATTCTTATGGTGTATTATTTCTTGTTGAAATAGAATCCTTTGTGACCATTCTTCTAAATTGTAAAATCAAATTTGATTTTAATATTAATATGGTTTGTATTATTTACCCGTACCATCTATATTCCTTAATCTCTCTATTTTCATTGTCAAGCTTGAAGATTATCATCCCGACACGTGTTCTGTAACGCATTTATATTTCGCGCCAAATTAGATGATTACTTCGACCTTGCGCCATCTATGAGAGAACGCCTTAAATAAAAATATTCCCATAAATTTTCAGTAAACAAAATGGCTTCTGTAAACTCTAGTCATGTCACCAACGTACTTTTGTTTTTGTTTGTCCTTATTTTTATATTAATTTCGTTCTTGACGTTAATTTTTGTCAATTCCATTCAAAGTAAACCGTATATGGATGAAATATTCCATATTCCTCAAGCGCACAAATACTGCAATGGAAAATTTAACGAAGTAAATATTGATTGTCAAAGCTAAGCCTTGGTCGCGTCATGTTTACTTAAGGACCGGAGTCACCGGACTAATTAAATTTAGACAGTTTGAAAATATTAATTGTATTAATTTTAGTGGGATCCCAAACTTACAACACCTCCAGGATTGTACATAGTCACTGTCGGGTTCTTAGTACCCATAAGTAAAGTCCTCAACTTTCAACTCTGTGAAATATTACATCTCAGGCTTGTTAACATGATCTTTCACGTTGGAAATTTATACTTAATTTATAGTATCAGTAGAAAATTGCACCAGGTACTGATTGATTGGTCAAACAGTAGTATCAGAGTGAAAAAGCAACTGTTAATTGCAATATAAAATAATTAATTTTCTTAGAATGCCAGTTCCAGCAAAATAATTTTCACATCATTGAATCTATCATTCTTTCCCGTTCTCTATTTCTTCTCATTTCTGTATTACACCGACGTTAGCTCTACTTTTTTTGTCTTATTGGCCTATTTACATCATTTATATGGGCAAAACATGATGTCAGCCGCATTTGGAGCCTTATCTCTGTTTTTTCGACAAACCAATATTGTTTGGATATTTTTTGTAGGTTTTTTCCTTAAGTACTTAACTTCCTTCCTATTGGTACTTTAAATCAAAACTTAATGTTTTCAGATGGCTGGGGAAAAAGTGGTTGATGTTATACTAAGCCACGTTCGCATTGAAAAAAAGAAAGTCCTGTTATCAAAGGGCAGTTGGCACTATTTGCTACAAGTTATACAAACATTAATAATTATGCCTCACTCTCAAAGAAAAGTTTCACTCATCATGTTATTGGAAATAATAAAAACTTGCGGGGGATATTTGGGAGTGGCGGCTTTGTTTATAACATTTGTAATTTTTAACGAAGGAATAGCTGTGGGTGATAGAGAAGCCCATCAAGTGTGCTTGCACATTCCCCAATTCTTTTATTTCTCGGGTTTTATTTTGGCTTTTGGAAACTCTTATCTCTTAACCATTTCCAAGTTAAATAAATTTTGGGCATGGTGCTTGGAGAGACCCATTTTTATCGTGGCTTCTATGTTGGCTATGGCTGTTTGTTTGCGTTATTTAACATTCGTTCACCCTTACCTCGTGGCTGATAATAGACATTACACTTTTTATATTTGGAGGTATTTTCTAGGCAGGGGTGGCGTTCGTTATTTATTTATTCCATTTTACATATATTCAGCTTGGGGTCTCATGAATATTTTTCAATCAAAAAACGCCCTTTGGAAACTACTACTCGTTTTGTGTATCATCTTAACAATTGTTCCTCAGAAACTCTTAGAGTTACGCTACTTTATCTTGCCATATTTGATTATTAGGCTTCATACACCTTTGGGCACAAATATTCAAATTTTCGCGGAGTTAGTTACTTATTTTATCGTAAACTCTTTGACACTCTACATGTTTACTCAACACCCTTACAAATGGGAGGGTCATCACGAAGTTCAGAGATTTATGTGGTAGAATAGTTCAATTAAAGTCCTATGCAATGCAATTATTACCGGAAAGGAGGAGTCACAGTGGTACTATGTGTCATTAAAATTTAAAAATTTGTATACCTTTTTCTACAAATACAAATACAAAAAAACAACCTTGTACAAACAATTTTTTCACGCCTTTTTGTTATAAGTTCGTGTCATCCAAATCTCATTTATATTATTGTGATTCATAAGAATAAAGCATTGAATTAAAATTTTCTTGTGTCTTATAGGCCTAATTTTCTTTTGTCTTATAGGCCTAATTTTCTTTTGTCTTATAGGCCTAATTTTCTTTTGTCTTATAGGCCTAATTTTCTTTTGTCTTATAGGCCTAATTTTCTTTTGTCTTATAGGCCTAATTTTCTTTTGTCTTATAGGCCTAATTTTCTTTTGACTTAAAATATATTTAATTATAATAGGCCTATTAACTTTATTTCGAAAATAAAATCTATTGTTTTAAGTATTTTAAATAAGAAAAATAATTTCCTCGCTTTCTAATTATTTTTCAAATCCCGGGTAAAATGCTAATTATCTTAATTTTCTCAAATTTGATTGGTTGCTGAAGGTATGCAATAAGGAGGATTTTTAACGGTCACGTGACAAGCGGAGTATCAACATAGAATAATGATCACCATAGAGAGGAATCCTAACCAGGGCTCTACATAAGGATATTTTTTTTAGTAGTCAGCCTGACTAGTGAGCCCCCCTATCCCAATTTTTTTTAGTAGTCACTGACTAGTGAGACGCATGGTTTACGAATATTTGGGACATTTTTTTTACTGGTCGAGTTGACTAGTGAACCCCCAGATTTCGATTTATTTTAGTAGTCAAGGCATTTTTTTTAGTAGTCAAATGCCTTGACTAGTGCCTTATGTAGAGCCCTGATCCTAACCCTATTCAAAGCCCACTTGATCACGCTAGCGCGTGCAGCCAGCGTGCGTGATCAAGTGGGCTATACCCTATTCAAACAGTGAGTTTCTTCTTGTAAAAAAATGCTGAAGAAAAATCTAGAATGTTTTGTGTAAACATTGATTCCCTCACTCCAGTCCTTATCTTTATTTGCTAATAAGTACGTTAAAAATATAGATGGCGGCAGCCTTTGTTACTGTTGTACTTTTCAGTCTATGATACTCATTAGTCTATGCTCAATGCTTTTCCTCCCCATCTCCCCCTCCTCAAAATTTAGACCACCAAAGATTTCGCTACAAACACGTCTTGCGACTTTCATTACGTGTATATATTTGTCAAAAAAAGTCAATTAAAACAGTTCTAATTAACGCAATTTTAACAGGTAATTATGTCTTTAATTATATTCTACTTGGGTTTTATAATATTAAATTGTTTGAGCCAAAATATCATACAACTACCTCTAAAAAGCTTTGTTAAAAAATTTTGCCGAGTAATGGCGGCTAAGCCTAACGTATAAAGATAAATGAAAAAATCTTGCGCATTAAATAAGCCTTTGCATCGTGGTCCGTCCGGTGGGGGTCCGAATCGTTAACGATATAATTTAACTCTTATTTATAATAATTTTATTACTATTCTAAGAAAACGTTTTAACAAATATTAGTTAGGAAAAGTCTATCGCGAAATTATATGTTAAATATTGGAACTTCAAGTGCATAGGGTGGTGACACCGTGACGGTGGTCCCCTTTATCTTTTTTGAAATTTTTTTAAGCCTTGGCTATGAAACATGCGTTTTAGGTTTTGTAACATTTCATAAGCTTTATTTTAGAATTTTCGAGATTAGTTAGCAATTCGTCGTTACATTTGAAAGGTCATTAGATATTGCAATTATGTTACAGAATGGAGGATTATACTTAAATAATGCGGGTATAAAAAGTTAACAATTGATCAAGATGAAGATTGATCGAAGTAAATTAAAGAAATGTTCCTCGGAAGTGGTAATTAAATTATTAATTAATTATTCTTAGCTTAGCTTTCTCCTTTTCCGTAAGCTTACTATTGTCTATCATAATAATAATGTAAATTTAGCCTGCGGACTTGAAGCCAATCATTGAAAAGCTCAAGTCTTGCAACAGTGAAGAATTACTTGCGGAGCTCAAAAAAATCAAAACATGGAACAGTGGGAAATGCGAAATGTACCATTGGGTGGAGGTATTAGATCTCTTTGATACAATCTTGGAAGCTGCGTGCCACAAAACCAAAGAAAAGCAGTGGTGCCTCCCCGCTGATACCCCTGGCCAAGAAAAAGTAAGACCACCAACAAAATAAGACAACAAATGGAAGGTAATAAATAACCAACCACATTGGTATTGAAATAGAACAAAGAGTTACTGCTACAAATTCTTCATTTCACCTCTCTGCTTATTGAGCACAGCTTTTCTCGACACTTGTACAACTCCATGGAAGTGAGAGAATATATATCATTTGTTGTGTGACAAAAAATTGGTTTTATTTTTTGTATTTTAATTTAACTTACTTTTGTATCTAATATATTTTTAGCATGTCACTACTCTCCTTTCTTCGAGTGATATGCAAATAGTTTTGGGGGTGTTAAATCTGTTGTTTGTATTTAGGTATGTCATTTGTGAAAGAAATTATAGTAGGCCATATCTTAAAGTAAAACATTTTTAGCTTTCCCCCAACCTTGGTATCCTTTAACAGGCTTCGTACAAACGTGGGAAATAAATCATTGACAAATATTTTAGAATGGGAAATTTGTGAGGTTTGAGCAGGTTTGCTCTGAAGGGGTTGCTTCAACTGTAAAAAAAACAATTCCCGTTGTTATTACTCCTTGCTCTGAAGGGTTGCTTCAAATATTACAACTCCCCAATTTTATTACTCCTTGCTCTGAAGGGGTTGCTTCAATTATATATTACAACTCCCCATGTTATTACTCCTTGCTCTGAAGGGGTTGCATCAACTGTAAAAAACCACTCCCCGTGTTATTACTCCTCGCTCTGAAGAGATCCCGTCAATTATAAATAACCACTCCCCATGTTATTACTCCTTGCTCTGAAGAGATCGCTTCAATTATAAAATAACCGCTCCCCATGTTATTACTCCTTGCTCTGAAGAGATCGCTTCAATTATAAAAAACCACTCCCATTGTTATTACTCCTTGCTCTGAAGAGGTTGCTTCACTTATATCAAAGAAAATATAGAACAGGGACTTGGCAGTACTATAAAACGTCATGCTACCTTCCATTAGTGCTAAAAAACATACCAGGAGGAGGGGCTTATATAGCTTTCATTCTGTTAAAAAAACATACCATAATGGCGCTGGGGGCGGAGTTAAGCGCGAATTGCCAAGTCCCTACTATCATACCCTAGAATAGAAGTCCAACTATGAAACGACTTCCTTTTCCTAAAAACAATGCGATTCAAAGTGCGATAGATTGTTGAAAATTCTAAATGATAAGGGTCTTACGCCAGAAAGCAAACAAAAACCACTATGTTTGTGATCCATGTTTTCAACAATGCGCGGGTTAGGTTAGATTTGTACTCAGCCAGGCCAGAGCTAGGACTTTTAAAAATGTCTGACCACAAAATCCAGTTTGGAGGGGAAAATGAACTATTTGGCTGAACTGAACTAGTCTGAATCCAAGAGCGAGAGCTTTTCAGACAAGCTCCCCCCCTATCTTCCCCTTCTCTCTTCTAGGTTATCGCGGCGATCTTTTCCACCCTATGATTATATATTACAACTGCCCATGTTATTACTCCTTGCTCTGGAGGGGCTGCTTCAGTTGTAAATAACCACTCGCATTGTTATTACTCCTTGCTCTGTTGGGGTTACTTCCAACTATAAATATCCCGTTGTTATTACAGTCCATATATATGGAAAACTCACGGAAATATATGGGGGTGGGGGAACCTGGAAAACTCGGAAATATATGGGGGTGGGGGAACCTGGAAAACTCGGAAATATATGGGGGTGGGGGAACCTGGAAAACTCGGAAATATATGGGGAAAACCCGGGGAAATGTATGGGAAAAAAAACCCAGAAAACTCGGGGGAATGTATGGGGGAAAAACCAGGAAAACTCGGGGAAATGTATGACAGGGCCCCCAGAGGTCATATAATTCCTATAAAATCCTATATTTTTAAAACTGTCCTATAAGAATCCTATAATTTTGGTTAAAATCGCCAAAAATCGTATAATTTTGAAATTTGGGCGAATTCTAAGCAAACCATTGGTTAAACCAGGATTCGGGTCTAAAAAATATCATGAAATGAGGATGGTTTCTCTCGTATTGTAGCTTAACTAGTTAAATATAGCTCGGTATTATGGTTCTGATAACAGAACGTTCAGTGTGCACCACCACTTATTTTAGTGTCCTATATAATTCTGTTATTCTGGAAGCCCCTGTTTGTCACAGCCCAAAGTTTTTAGTATGGTTGGATGGGGGGCAAATAGGACTATAACATACTCAAAGGGCATACCCGTATCTCTAGTAATAGAATCAGAGTTATGAACCTCCAAAATTGCGTGTAGTGTGGGGAAATGTATGGGAAAAAAATTAAAAATCAGGAAACCTCGGGGTAATATGTGGGGAAAAAGCCAGGATAACTCAAGGAAATCTTTTTTTTTTTTGCATATGTTGTATGAACCCTGTTTAATCTTGACCCAAGTTATAAGGGAGGCAAAGACACTATTCCATTAACCAAAAATTTAACCCCAGAACTAGACTCAAAAAAATTAAGTTCTTTTGTCATCTTAGAAATGATGAAATACTTAAAAAAACAGCCATGTTTTACTTTTAGTAATGGCCTTAAACGCGCATCATGTTATTTTTAGTATAGTTTTTAACATTATTTTGAACATACGATAGTAAAAGGTCCAATTTCATCACACGTTTAAATCAAGAAAGGAGGCAAGCAATATTAACAAGGTTGACTTACTTAGCGGAGGTATAAAATTTTCAACAGGATTTTATCATTCATTGTTTGAAACAAGCAATTTAATAACACTCTCATACTCGTAATTTTATTAGAGTTGGGGTGGTAAAGAAAACGGGTTTGGTTTGGCGGAATGTTGCGTTAGTAATACTTCTTCTAAGAAAAGTTTTCCAAAGAGCTCAACCACGTTACACTTTGAGTTTTACATAGAAAATTTGGAAGAGAAACTCGGTAAAAAACAACCGTCAAATACAGTATGTTATATTCACATAGAAAACTTAGACCAGGTACGAATCATTTCATCTAATGGTTTATCAACTGCGCCTGAAAGAAAGAAAGAAAGAAGGGGTTAATTTGTTTCATTTTTCAAACCCAAAAGATTCCAGACAAAAATCCTTCTCAAATTATGGAGGATTTGATGGAAACTTATCCTATACCCCAAGATAAACAGATGCTTCTGTTTACTCACGTCAGATTGGCTCATAGTTTTTCCAATCATTCAAAGAGGTTACAATGTGTACAGGCGAGATTGCAGGCTTTATCCATATTAGGTTAGCAACGTTTTAAGACTAGAAATTACCAGTGGTGTGCGAGTCCCGTTTTTTCGGTTTCGAGCCGAGTCCGAGTATCAAAACTAATTTCTTATCGAGTATCGAGCCGAGTATCAAAAAATACTTTCGAGTATCGAGTATTTAGATAGGTCAAATTTTGGTTCTTTCGAGTAATTATCGAGTCTCAAATATTGACTTGTCGAGTAGCAATTTTGTAAATTTCTTGAAAATAACGAAGATGTTCAATTATCTAATATCTAACTAGTTCAAAAAGATTGTTAGTGATCAATTAAACATTGAACAGGTGATTTTCAAAATAAATGATCATGAACTCATCGTCTGCTATAGTTATAAGCCTCGGACTCGAGTATTTGTCCGAGTATTTAAGATGTTAAAAAGCTACTCGAATCTGTCTCGAGTATCTCAATGTGTTGTTATCGAGTATAGAGTCGAGTACTCGGCTCGATACTTGAACCGAGTACTCGAACTTAACGAGTACTCGCACACCCCTGGAAATTACACCTTAAACATTTTGAGAAAATGTCTCTTACCAAGTCCAACACAATCTTTTGTGGTTGTAGTTTATTGTAACGCAGTTCAAGATAACTCTTGTTCAATATTGTACAATGGTTTAATAGAAGAACTTGTAGATGTCTTGGAACTCAAAGATGATAGTCTAATTGTAAGAATTTTTTTTTTTGACGCCAATTATTTCTTGTTGAGAAGTTAACGTTGGTATATTTGCGTGTAGGAAATTAAAGCCGCTTCTCTAAGGACTTTAACATCCATTATACACCTGGATAGAAATCCGAGATTAAATACTATAATTGACGCGACTGGTGCAGCGGCTTATCACGGTTTCCTTCCAGTTTTGGTTAGGAACTGCATACAGTCACTCACTGGTAATTATATTACATTACGTTTCTGTTTTTTAGTTGTTGTTATCTAGGGAAGCAACTTGAGAAGGTTAGGTTCTTGACAATAGGACTCTATACCGGTTAAATGTTGCTATAATAAAGAGCTTGTTTCAGTACGGAAATCTCAAAATTTTATTGAGGTTTCATCTATAAGCAAGCGACACTTAAAATGAGTAAATTTGCTTAAAAGAGGTTCTTCATATATGGGGGAAAACGCAGGGAAATATATGGGCGGAAAAACCCTGGAAAACGCAGGGAAATATATGGGGGAAAAAACCATGGAAAACGCAGGGAAATATATAGGGTAAAAACTATTGAAAACGCAGGGAAATATATGGGCGGAAAAACCCTGGAACACGCAGGGAAATATATGGGGGAAAAACCCTGGAACACGCAGGGAAGTATATGGGGGAAAACCCCTGGAACACGCAGGGAAATATATGGGCGGAAAAACCCTGGAAAACGCAGGGAAATATATGGGCGGAAAAACCCTGGAAAACGCAGGGAAATATATGGGGGAAAAAACCCTGGAAAACGCAGGGAAATATATGGGATAAAAACTATGGAAAACGCAGGGAAATATATGGGCGGAAAAACCCTGGAACACGCAGGGAAATATATGGGGGAAAAACCCTGGAACACGCAGGGAAATATATGGGATAAAAACCATAGGAAACGCAGGGAAATATATGGGATAAAAACCATGTGAAACGCAGGGAAATATATGGGCGGAAAAACCCTGGAACACGCAGGGAAGTATATGGGGGAAAAACCCTGGAACACGCAGGGAAATATATGGGCGGAAAAACCCTGGAACACGCAGGGAAGTATATGGGGGAAAAACCCTGGAACACGCAGGGAAATATATGGGCGGAAAAACCCTGGAAAACGCAGGGAAATATATGGGCGGAAAAACCCTGGAAAACGCAGGGAAATATATGGGGGAAAAAACCCTGGAAAACGCAGGGAAATATATGGGATAAAAACTATGGAAAACGCAGGGAAATATATGGGCGGAAAAACCCTGGAACACGCAGGGAAATATATGGGGGAAAAACCCTGGAACACGCAGGGAAATATATGGGATAAAAACCCTGGAACACGCAGGGAAATGTATGGGGAAAAACCCTGGAACACGCAGGGAAATGTATGGGGAAAAACCCTGGAACACGCAGGGAAATGCATGGGGAAAAACCCTGGAACACGCAGGGAAATGTATGGGGAAAAACCCTGGAACACGCAGGGAAATGTATGGGGAAAAACCCTGGAACACGCAGGGAAATGTATGGGGAAAAACCCTGGAACACGCAGGGAAATGTATGGGGAAAAACCCTGGAACACGCAGGGAAATGTATGGGGAAAAACCCTGGAACACGCAGGGAAATGTATGGGGAAAAACCCTGGAACACGCAGGGAAATATATGGGATAAAAACCATGGGAAACGCAGGGAAATGTATGGGGAAAACCCTGGAACACGCAGGGAAATATATGGGATAAAAACCCTGGAACACGCAGGGAAATATATGGGATAAAAACCCTGGAACACGCAGGGAAATATATGGGATAAAAACTCTGGAACACGCAGGGAAATATATGGGATAAAAACTCTGGAACACGCAGGGAAATATATGGGATAAAAACCATGGAAAACGCAGGGAAATATATGGGCGGAAAAACCCTGGAAAACGCAGGGAAATATATGGGGGAAAAAACCCTGGAAAACGCAGGGAAATATATGGGGGAAAAAACCCTGGAAAACGCAGGGAAATATATGGGATAAAAACTATGGAAAACGCAGGGAAATATATGGGCGGAAAAACCCTGGAACACGCAGGGAAATATATGGGGGAAAAACCCTGGAACACGCAGGGAAGTATATGGGGGAAAAACCCTGGAACACGCAGGGAAATATATGGGGGAAAAACCCTGGAACACGCAGGGAAATATATGGGATAAAAACCCTGGAACACGCAGGGAAATGTATGGGGAAAAACCCTGGAACACGCAGGGAAATGTATGGGGAAAAACCCTGGAACACGCAGGGAAATGCATGGGGAAAAACCCTGGAACACGCAGGGAAATGCATGGGGAAAAACCCTGGAACACGCAGGGAAATGTATGGGGAAAAACCCTGGAACACGCAGGGAAATGTATGGGGAAAAACCCTGGAACACGCAGGGAAATGTATGGGGAAAAACCCTGGAACACGCAGGGAAATATATGGGATAAAAACCATGGGAAACGCAGGGAAATGTATGGGGAAAAACCCTGGAACACGCAGGGAAATATATGGGATAAAAACCCTGGAACACGCAGGGAAATATATGGGATAAAAACCATGGGAAACGCAGGGAAATGTATGGGGAAAAACTCTGGAACACGCAGGGAAATATATGGGATAAAAACTCTGGAACACGCAGGGAAATATATGGGATAAAAACCATGGAAAACGCAGGGAAATATATGGGATAAAAACCATGGAAAACGCAGGGAAATATATGGGATAAAAACCATGGAAAACGCAGGGAAATATATGGGATAAAAACCATGGAAAACGCAGGGAAATATATGGGATAAAAACCATGGAAAACGCAGGGAAATATATGGGAAAACAATAATAATATTTAAATGGAAACAATGTTTTCTATAACAAAGAAATTCTTTTAAAATGATTAGATCCTGGCGTGGCAACGTTTCCTCTACCATTCGCCACCGCGTTATTTTCATTCCTATATCACTTGGCCAGTTATGAAAGTGGAGGTGAAGCTTTAGTTTCTTGTGGAATGATGGAATCTTTGTTAAAAGTCATCAACTGGAAAGGAACAGACCCTGAACATATCACTGTGCGTCTTCTTATTACTATCATCAAACCCTGAATTTTTTTTTTATAACTTTGAAGACTACTAACCTTTAGTTAATCATTTTAGTTTGTGACTCGAGCTGTTAGAGTCATAGATCTGATTACGAATTTGGATATGCAAGCTTTTCAGTCTCACGGGGGTTTAGCTAGTTTTATTCAGAGGTTAGAGGTGGAAGTGGATATCTGTTATAAGGAGCAGCCTTACATTATCCGACCTAGAACGCGGCATCCTTCAGTGGCCCTGGAAGCCCCTGCCTCACCCGTCCCTCCCAATCCTTCGCTAGTAGACGCGGAAAATGCGGGAGCCGCTAGTGGTTCACCTATGGAAGTTGATCAAGCTCCTGAAGATGCAATCACCAATGAGTAAGCGCGGTTAATTTCTACTTAAGATCAAACCCATCGCACTCTGTACCAGTTTTTCTAACTGTAAATAGTTTGAAAGCTGTTTTTAATGATGTGCGAGATTAATTGTTTATCTCAGGTCGGCACTGCAAGAAACCGTTGTTTTTTATTGGTTTTTAGCTGACTTATCTTCTTGAGACAGTAGTTCATTCTTTTTTCCACTTTATGATCCTAAAATTGTAATTTCTCTCGAATAGTACCGAACAAATGCCCAGTTCTCCGCAAAGTTCCTCAAATGTACCTTATGGTGAACCTGATGATCAATCAGCGGGACCTAGTAGACTAGACAGTTTAAGCGAAGAGTCGGAACCTAGGAAAGGAGTTCAATGTTTCCCTCAAAGAGCCGCGTTATTAAAGTCCATGTTAAACTTTTTGAAGAAGGCCATTCAAGATCCGGCTTTCTCTGACAGCATCAGACATTGTAATTAAAGAATAGTTATTCCTAGGCGGGTGTGGGTTTGTCTTTGTCTTTGTGCTCAGATTGGACCATGGTTTTTATTGCAGTAATGGATGGGTCCCTTCCTAAGTCTTTAAAGCATATAATAAGCAACGCTGAATATTATGGTCCCTCCCTCTTTCTTCTGGCGACCGATGTGGTCACGGTTTACGTATTTCAAGAACCATCCTTACTGTCGTCGCTTCAGGACAATGATCTAACTGATGTCCTGTTACACGCCCTCCTAGTCAAAGAGGTCCCAGCTACGAGAGAAGTTTTGGCTGCTCTACCCAATGTTTTTAGCGCTCTTTGCCTAAATACTAGGGGATTGCAAGCGTTTGTGGCTTGTAAACCTTTCGAAGGTCTATTCAAAGTACTACTACTGCCAGACTACTTACCAGCGATGAGAAGGCGTCGAAGTTCGGATCCCATGGGGGATACCGCCAGCAATCTTGGTAACGCCATGGATGAGTTGATGAGACATCAACCGAGCTTAAGAGTAGACGCCATGGGAGCTATTGTTAAACTCTTGGAAGAATTGTGTTCTATGGGAAAAGATCCCAAGTTTATTTGCTCCAGACCAGTCTCAAAAACGGATACTCCGTCATCGGCTGGTGCCAATTCGAGGAATCCTAGTAGCCTTTCGAATGAAGCTGGTTCGTCCGATGAAGAGGATGAGGAAGATGACGAGACTGGAGGACCTCCTGTACATGGCTCTTTAAAATCAACAAATTCGTCAGAGAAACAGCCGTCTGATTCTACCGGAAGTGAAGCTAAAACGCCAGTACCGCTTGTTGACTACATTTTGAATGTGGTAAGGTTTCTTCTCCCAAGTTCTTTTGCACATGCAAACTTATTTGGTCTCCTGTCAATGTAAATACCTGACTTGACAGGTATAAAATGTTTGCTAAAGTAATTTCTTTGCGTTGGTAATTGCGTTATCTGTAAATGATGATGGAAATCTAATGCCAAGAGATACGTTTTAAAAAAACCATAGATAATTTTTATGGTTTTTAACTTCTGGATGTTTTTGTTGTCTTATTTTTGCAGATGCGTTTTGTCGATGCCATTCTAAGTAACAATTCCACCGACGATCACTGCCGGGAATTTATTAAACAAAAAGGATTAGTGCCTCTTATGGGAATTTTGGGGTTGCCCAATTTACCCGTGGATTTTCCCATTACACCAGCCTGTCAAGCTGTCGCCAGCGTTTGCAAATCCATCCTGGTAATTACGTTTTTCAGATACCGTCTTTAGAAGGAAGCATTTTGTATCTACAAATTCTTCATCTAATGAAGTTTTTGTTCGAAAAAATGCGATAGCAAATAATGTGTCATTATGGCAGTGCTTAGCATCGTTGGAGGATTGGAAATTTTTAATTTTAATTGCTCCTGGAAGTCTTTGCTGCTACAGTTTTATATTTAATTATTTATCTATTTTTTTTCCTTGCTTTCAATTCAGACTTTACAATTTTTTTGTTGTTTTTTTTTTTGTCATTGATAGAACCTAGCACACGAACCTCAAGTTCTTAAGCAGGGACTTCTTCACTTGAATGAAGTACTCCAAAGTTTGGAATCTCTACATAAACCTTTAGATCATCCTGGTGGAAGTGTCTTGTTAGAGGAACTAATCAACGCCCCAAATCCTAGTGAAGCGACTGCCAGTCCCCAGGTCACACCATTACTTCATGCCATGGCTGCCGCACACGCCTACATTATCATGTTTGTTCACGTTTGCCGTACTGGACAGGTATTTACTAGTTTGAATCCATAGTTTCTACGCGTTGTTTCCAAGGTACAAAGGTTAATTAATTTGTTTAGAGTGATATTCGAACTATCTCAATATCCCATTGGGGTTCCGAGTTGGGTTTGAGTGTATTAAGAGGACTAAGTCGATTGTACACGTCTTTGGTTTGGGAGAGTACGGTCCTTCTTGCATTATGCAGTGATAACGCTTTACCAGCTGGATGCCAATTTGGCAAACATCAGTTAGATAGACTAGTCCCGCCTAAAGATCAACCTAGCCAAAGTCCAGCCGCTGTTAAAAGCCCCGAAAGTGCGTCGAATGATAGCGCGGTAGCTTTAACTTCAGCCACTGGTGAATTTGGATCTAATGGCGTAACATCCGCTATGGAAGCTTTAAGTACAGAGCCTTCCACGTCAACAACTGCCATGGAAGTTGACGATGCCGCGTCTACGAGCAACGCGTCTTCGAACTTGGTTGATGCTGGTATAAGCTGTGATATTGACTCCAAAAACAACAAAGGCAAACTAGCCCAACTTCAAGCGCAAGTGAAGCAGATTAAACCATTATTATCAGGGGCATCCAGATTAGGAAGAGCTTTGGCTGAACTTTTTGGGCTATTGGTGAAATTGTGCGTTGGATCACCTATGAGACAAAGGAGAGGACAACAGATACCTCCGTCACCTACAGTACCTACACCCGCTGCACGAGCTGTAGCCTCGGCTCTAACGAGATTGTTAGCTGCCGGACTTTCTTGGGAACCTCCAGCGACGTCACCTTTACCCAAATTTAGACTTACATTTTACATATGTTCAGTTGGATTTACGTCACCCATGCTCTTTGATGAAAGGAAATACCCTTTTCATCTAATGTTGCAAAAGTTTTTGTCCTGCGGAGGACAAGATGCCTTTTTTAGTACCTTTCGTTGGGCTCTAACTTGCGGAGGAAAAGTTGAAATTGAACAAGGTTTAGAGCATCCCGAGTTACCCGATGGAACTGGTGAATTCCTTGACGCGTGGCTGATGCTTTTAGAGAAAATGGTCAACCCTAAGACTGTTTTGGAATCTCCCCACACCTTACCGGCCAAATCCGCGCAACCTGGTTTTGTTCCTTTCAATCCAATCCTCTACTTGATCCACACTCAGAAGCTGGCTTTTAACGCCATTATGCAATTATGGGATCGAAAACCCTTGAAAGTTTATGGAGATAGGATGTCAGAGTCTATGCTGGCTATCATGTGTCATTTACTTAGAGGAGAAGCTATCATAAAGGAAAAACTGCGTAAAGATAAGGAAAGCGAACCGGGAACCAGTTTAGGAGTAACTTCAACAGCCGCATTAGCTAATGCAGCGGCTGGTGTCGCTAGAACCGCAACTACAGCTCCTACGGGAGCCGCGGCTGCTGTTGCAACGACACCAGCTGGACCCGCGGCGGCTACCGCTACAGGGTCAGTTAGAAAAACCTTGTCTCGGGACTTGAAGGTTAATTTATACAAAGTGGCTCTTTTTATAGACCGCCTGCTCAGGAATTAGAAGAACAAGGAGTTAATCAAGAGCATTTAACTCAACTTATGGACATGGGTTTTTGTCGCGAAATGGCAACTGAAGCTCTGCTTCATTCAAACTCCGTGGAACATGCCACAGACCTACTTTTGAGTCATCCTAGTTTTGTGGCCAGTAGAACTGAAACTGTTAGTGAATTTCCTTAATTGTTTGAAGTATTTTTCCTGTTTGTGTGTTTCTAAATTTAATTGAGACAATATTAGCAGAACTTGGGGCCCGATTGGGAAATGTCTGAAGAGGATCAAATGATGAGAGCCATTGCAATGTCGCTGGGTGAAAATGTACAGGTTTCGACTACTAAAGTCAGTTTTGGTTTTAAAATCTATTAGCTTGTACTTATCGTAAGTTTTTTTTTTTTTTTTTTCGGATGAGTAGGAGGAAGATGAAGCTAAACGTAAAGCTGAGGAACTTAAAGAACTCGAAAGAGAAAAACAACAAGATGAAGACCCATTAGCGGCTGAAATGATGGATGAATTCACAGATAGAATGTTGCCAGGATGTTTAAGACTTTTAGATACGCTACCGGACACTGTTTATCGAGTTTGCGACTTACTAGTTGCTGTTGTGGCAAGAAATGGATTAGAATGGAGACAGAAAATGCTCTCCCAACTTCTTACAGAGATTGAGGAAAATGCCGAAATCCTTATCAAGGCCGCTGCTCCAATGACCATGTCGGACACTAGAAGCGTACAAGAATGGGCTTCCCAATTGGCAGTAGCTTCTGAGTCAGGGAAAATGGCTGTTAGGGTCCATCTCTTCACTTTATTGTTCGAGGAAATGAGAATGCCATGCGCGACTTTAGTTGAAGATCATAGAATTGTTGATGTATTGGTTAGACTAGTTGACTCGGCTCAACATTGCATGACGTTGGCCAAAGAAGTTCCCACACCCAAGTGGCTGGCTCCTTTGGTTTTGTTGATTGACTTGTATGAAAAAGCTTCAGTCGCTTCTAGAAGGAGAGCTCCTTTATTAAAGGTACGGTAACAAAAATTATAATAAAGAAATGTTCAAAGAACTATTAAGTTTAAACAAAAGATTTTTGTAATTAGTATCCCAAAAGGCAATGGAAGTGGTTTGACGATCGAACGGGCAGATGGAATAGTTACGCTGTTAATAACAACAAAACAATTGATAATGCCTACAAAGCTGGTGAACAAAACGTCAGATTCACAGCTGGTAGAAGACGTTATATGGTCCAATTTAGCATTATGGTTCAGGTAAGATTTTGCGAACGAAGACCTTTTCCACGTGATAAACGTCTTCAAACTCGATAGATTAATGAGGAAACTGGTAATTGGAGACCCATAATGTTGACTGTTGAAACGAAAGAAGAGAAAGAAAAGAAGGAAGACAATAGAATGAAAGAAAAGGCGATGGAAACTGAAGACACAACCTTAACGACGACAATTCCAGCTACAACTACCACCACCACCAGTGAAACTGTTCCCACTGTAGTTTTAGTTGAAAGGCCAAGAACCCCACCTCTTCCAACTGGGACAACTACATCGGCAACAGCCCCTACAACTCCAGTTCTCTTCCCTGGTGAACTTTTAGCCTCCCTGGATGCTTTAAATCATCCCGCTTTGGGTGCTTCCTCATCTGGAATGCAAGAGGACGAACAAATGGAAGGAGTGACGGAGATTAAAGTTGTTAAAGGATTGACCCACGAACAAGGTTCCATTCTTATTCGGTCTTGCGTTGGACTGTTAAGTGTACCTATTGAACCTGATACCCTACACGCTGTTATGAGATGTTGTTTACGTTTAACACGACTTCACGAACACGCTACTACTTTCGCGGAACTTGGTGGACCTAAGTTGTTGCTAGGGTTGACCCAAGCTTCCGCCTTCACCGGTTTCCAATCTTTAGCTACACTTTTGATTAGACATATATTAGAAGAACCCGAGACATTGAAGAACACGATGGAAAAGGTTAGTAATATAATTATTTTTGTTTAACTCAACGTGTACTTACTAATGGCGCGACTGGACTGCGAAGGTTGTTAGAGCAGCGACGCTGGGAAACAACTCGCCAATTGGAACCAAGGAAATGCACTATGTATTGAGAACTTTAGGTCCAGCCGCTTGTCGAGATCCTGATTTGTTTCCAACTGTGGCGAAAAGCATACTTAGAGTCTCTTTGCCGTCCTTGATTAAAAGAGACGAAGATGAAGGAAGATTGTTTAGCAGTACTGCTGTTCAGATGTTAAAGGCCTTACCCGCTAAGCCTAGTCAAACGCCTCCGTTGGAAGGCGTCATCAAAGAAGTTATATTTGATCTCCTGAACGCTTTAACAGTGAAACCAATTCAAACTGAGGAAGCTAGTGGGAACCAAGAAGAAAACCAGGAAAACGCGACCGAAAATGCGGAAATTCCCGCTGTGGGTATTGTGGAGACAACTGGGTTGTTGAGAGATGGGAGTGCCAATGACTTGTTGCAGCAAGATGACGATGACTCGGCGGTAAGTTCAGTCTTTATCTTTAATCCTTTTGATTATAGGTCTTGTATTTAGTGGAATTCCTTTTCTAGGCTGTTACTCTTGAAGTTAACGGAGACGCCATTGAAGTATCAACTGCTGTGGAAACAGATGCCTCTGGACAAGCCAAAGCTAGCAAGGAAGCGAGTGCGAAGGATGCGAAAGCGGAAGAGGCTAATAAGAAGCTTAGACCTCTTCTTCCCAAGTCATCCATTTGTAGATTGCTGGCTGAATTAGTTAGATCTTACGCTGGAGTGGCTAAACTTGTTTACGAACACGCGTACCATTCTGGGCAGTCGGAGTTGGTGACAGAGGTATGTTTTGACATTCTTAAATTCAAGGCTTTAAAACAAGTGTTAACTCAAACGCAAATTTTAATCTTTTTAAGGATTGTACAGCCTTGGCGTTTTTGTTAGATAACTTGCTCCCTCAATGCCAAACTGCTGGTGATAAAGACACTCCCGCTTTGGCCAGAGTTTTAGTCGCGGCGCTCGCGGCTTCTAACCATTGTCCAGAGGCCCAGACTGCGTTAGTTAATGAAGTTAAATCGGCTCTACACCGAGCCTTAGTTCTTCCAGAAAGTGCCGATAAACATTCTAGAATTCAAGCTTTAACTGGACTAGTTGGAACCATGATTGAAAGTTGTCCAGTTTCTTCGTCAACCGTAGCTGGATCTTCGAGTCAAAGTCAATCGTTAACTAGTAGCTTAAGACATCAGCAAAATAGCATGAACAACATCGTCAGAGCCTTGTTGCGACGAAGTTTGGTGACAGACTTGGCCAGAATCACCCACAGTTTAGATTTGTCCAGTCCTCATATGGCTGCCACAGTTAACTCCGCCCTGAAACCTTTAGAAACCTTGTCGAGAATAGTAAATATACCAACCGGTCAGCTAGGGGGAACGAAAAACTCTTCTCGATGCAAGTCCTCGGTCAGTACACCCGGTGGTGGAACTGAAGAAGCTGGTATCGCGGAAGCTATGGATGAAGACCAAGCCTCTCAACAGTTAGTCAGCGCCGAAGCGTCTAGTATCCGCAACAACGAAATCAGTACGTCTGAAGCGACTAACGCTTATGTTGAAGTCACTGTGGATGATAGTGCTGATAATACCGACAATGATGGTATGTCTTTCATATCGTATTGTTTGAAATTAGTGGATGTAATATCAATGATGAGTAGTTTTCCTTTCAGCAACTGATGGTACAGCTACTGCTGAGGAATCTATTGTCGCAAACACGCAAGTACAGGTATATTCTTGACACATGCTTAGTGAAAATGTATTTTGTTGATGACGTATCATTCTGGGTATGTATTACTTGTAGAGTGAAGCTGAGTTGGAGGGTATAATGGATGAACTCTTGGATCGTCATGGTAATACTGAGGAACAAATTCTGGCTGAATCTATATTAGTGGGGTCGAGTTTAACGAGTGAAGTAGTTGCTTCTGGGAATGCAACTTCAGTTCCTAGTGATTCGCAGGAACTCGTTATTAGTATGGAGGCGGATATCGACGATAGACCTCCCCAGAGATCTTCCCATTCCAGTCGCACCAGTAGAGGCTCGCAATTATCACATTCACGTGGCCATCGAACTTCTAGATTGCAGAGTGGCTCCCTTATTGTCAATCGTCACGAGAGGGAGTTTGAAGAAGTCACGGCTGGAGAGGAAGAAGATGACAATCAGGAAAGTTCCGAATCTGATTCCAATTCAGAGTCTGGTCGCACTCACAGTGAAGATGACGGGGAACACGATGACGATGATCATGAAGATCAAGAAGATGATGATGCCGAGGATGAAGATGAAGAAGATGAGGAGGAAGTGAGTTTTTTTTTCAACTTGTTTATTAAACACTGTTGGATATTCGTGGTGCGTTTTGAGAAAGTTGGCATCATGGCAAAGACAGTGTTAGAGTATAAGGCGATTAAAAGATATCCTTAAATTGAAGATGTGGTTTTAGGCTATGCTATAGACGCGACACAAATTGTTATAATTATTGTTAATTACTCGAGAATTAAGGTTCAAATTGTACTTATAGGGGTCGCATTTTGAAACTGAAGACCACTTTCAAGACTTGGAAAATGCCCTGTTTCGTATTCAAGATCGGGATGATAGCATTCTCTTTCAACTCGAAGATGTTTTTCCTCCGAGCAGTAAGGCTCAATTTAAAAATTCGGAAAAATGAACTTAGTAGTTACTGTCAACCTGAGTTTGACAGAGAGATAAGGGGACAAAAATAAATAACCCAACAAATCCTGAAATGTGATTTTAACTCAGATTGGTGTTGACTATAAAAGTCTGTTGAAACTCTCTTACAGCTTCAACTTTTGTATTTGGTGGTGCAGATGGGGTGCGGACATTTCCTTTTCCAATGGTTGCCGAAGACACTGCCAATGCTGCGGAAAGCGCTGGTTTGTAATACTTGACTTAACATTACTGATGTAGCTGATAGGCGTCATAGAGTGCCAGATTTTAAATGCAATTTAATTATTTGGCTCATAATGATGCGAAATTAAAAAAAAACAGTAGCGTGTTATTCAAATTTGCATACATTTATGTTAGTTTGCAAAAAACGCGCGCTGTACAATGCTTTAAAGCAATTCCCACGTTGTTCGTTCTTGTCAATGTCTTTGTACTAATTTTTCAGCTCCATCCATTCCACCAGCTCCGGGAAATGTTGCTGCCACTCATCCTCTCCTAGTGCGTCATGGAGATCCCCAAGGCTCATTATCTTCTAGAGCTCACAGGAATCGAGGACAACGTTATAGAACTCAAGGGAATTATACTTGGCACGTCTATGCTGGATCCAATCGTCACCCAAATCCACCCGCCATATTACAGAGACTTTTAGGTCCTAACACTGCTCAAGATATTCTTCAGTTAACTTCCAGCTTCAATTCACATCCAAACGCTGGACAAACCAGAGTGGTTTTTGCTAATAGTGATTTTAGAATCCTGGCTGCTGAGGACGACATGTTTGATCCTGTTGGTTTAGTAAGTATTAACAATTTTTTTCCTTTATTGAGGACTTTCTAGTACTGGGAAATTGGACTAGGAGAGTCCTGTTTTCCACGCAGTTGGTACTCGCAACTTAAAAATTAGCCTTATTCCTTATCAGCGCCACCTACCCATAGCGGCGACTTTGAGAACTACTGTAAGCGGCAAGCCAATCAGATGTCGCTAAAATCTGGTGACGTCACTGACTGGCACTCTCGGGTCTTACCAAAAGTGACGTCACCAGATTTTAGCGACATCTGATTGGCTTGCCGCTTACAGTAGTTCTCAAAGTCACCGCAATGGGTAGATGGCGCTGATCAGGAATAAGGCTAATTAGGACTCGAACGCGTCTATTTCGAATTTGAAATGTTTTAAAATCATTTCTCATTACTCAGGACACAAATACTTTATTGGGAAGTGGTTCTGGAACGCTAAGTAGCATTCCATCGGCTCTAGTCAGGTGGACTGAAGAATCGAGAGCCTTAGATGGAGATTCGGTTCACGATTGCATTACTGGTTTGAAACCCGGCATTATTGAAATCTTGGAGAAATACCGGGATGAAGAATTGGCTGCGCGACGAGAGAAAAGAAAACAGATGCAAGAAGAGGAAGATGCCAAGAAGAAAGACGCGGATGGTAAACACAATTCATCTGATATAAGAAAACCAAGAACGGAATCTTTGCTGGTCGCTTCCAAGTTGATTCATTCAACACCCGAAGCTGGAGTTGCGGAAAGTTCGGAACAAAGTCATAGAGCCGAGATTACATCTTGTGCCAATGTCAACAGTACTCAGGGTCAATCTACCTCGGCTCCGTTAGCAGTTCAAGAAACGGTAACTGATATGGAAGTTACAAACGATTCGCGCTCTGAGACTGGTGTTGGTGCTAATAGAAATGATTCTGGAGTCATCTCTGGTAGTGGGTCAACTCAAGGTAAGTGTTTTATCGCGTCAGGAGATGTTGTAAGTATCTGAATGGGTTATACCTTTGTAGAATTGAATGCCCCCATGACAACTGAACAACTGGCAGCTTCTTTAGTGGAACAAGTTTTAACCCCGGCTTTATCAATAAGCTCTTCACTTTCCAGTATGGGCTCTCTTCTCGGTATGCCTCCTATGAGTGATCAACATTTAGCGCTGAGAAATCAATCCGCTACACCGGTTATAGTTAGCGCGAATATTCCATTGAGAATTGTAGCTCCGCGCGTTCCCGCTTCAACATCATCCCTAACTGTAAACACTTCCTCGAGTCTACTGCATCCTTTACAACCTTCGTCAGAGTCCAACTCGGGATCATCAGTCGGTATCAGTAGCTTAACTACCAGCTCTAGTTCATGCTCTTTAGCGAGTAGCGTGCAAGTTTCTCGAATTCCCATTTCGAATATGCCCCCTCCACCACCGGGGTGGCTGGAAGATGTCTCGGACGTTGTGCCAACTGACAACAGTAGTAGTTTAGAGTCTCAGCTAGAGTCTCTGTTGAGTAGTGACACTTTTGATTCGTTAGAGAGAAATTTAGTGACTTCTTCACCCATGGATACCAGCGAAGAAGGTGGTAATCTTAGAGCATTGAGTAGGGTGGTCCAAGAAGATGAAGAAAATAGACCTAGTTCATCCGAAACTGTTACCGAGTTGGCTCAAAATACGGAACAAGTTGATGAGGGTGGACAGCAACAAGCTGTTGCTCAAGTCTTGGTGGCAAGTTCCGAATCAGGACCTACTGAAGGTTAGAAATATCAACTGGAGTTTTTATTTAGAGATTAGTTTTCTAACACGCGTAATTCTTCCAGACGAAAGCTCTGAAACTTTAGAAGATGGGTCAAATTTAACTAAAAGCACTTCCGAAACCCTTTTGGCTAATGAAGCTGCGGTAGCTTCTGAAAATCCAATTAGCTCGGTTACTGAAACTCAAGCTGAGAGTTTAACAATTACATCTAGCACAACTGCGATGTCTAATCCAACTACAACTACTACCAGTCAAGCTAGCCGCCTGAATGCGGAGTTTGCCAGTGTACTAGGAGGTACTTGTCCAATAATCTCATCTCGCTAAAGGATATTAATTACTTTTGGATCGTTTATAGATTTGGAGATACCAGAAGGAGTTGATCCGTCTTTCTTAGCCGCTTTGCCTGAACAAATAAGGCAGGAAGTTATAGCCGAAGAACTTAGACTTCAAAGATTGAGACAAAGAGCTCAGGCAGCCAGTGGGCAAAATGCCGTTGTTGGCGCGGAACCTAGCTCATTTACCGAAGTGAATCCAGAGTTCCTAGCAGCCTTACCACCTAACATTCAAGAAGAGGTTTTGGCTCAGCAAAGAGCGGAGCAACAGCGTTTAGCGGCTCAGAACTCAAACCCAGATACCCCGGTTGATCCCGGAAACTTTATACAAACTCTCCCTGTTGGGCTGAGGCAACAAGTATTAGCTGACATGGATGATAGCCTATTAGCTTTGTTGCCAGCGGATTTGGCGGCGGAGGCTCACACTCTACGAAGGGAATTGGAGACTAGGCAACGGCAAATGCATGAAAGATTTTTCTCTACTCACGCTGGCACGGCCCTTTCTCGAATTCTTCGAACTGCCGTACCACATAGAAGTCAATGGATGTGGAATACTCTTTCATCCAGGGCATTAAGTAGCGGTGTTGGAGGTTCCGGTTTAGCCGCTCAAAACGCGGCCATTCCCGGAACTCTTAGACTTAAGGGAAGACAACTTTTAGATCACGAGGCCATATCTTGCCTTTTAGTTCTTTTATTTGTCGATGAACCTAAGCTTAACACTGGTAGACTTCACAGAGTGCTGAGAAATCTCTGCTATCACGCTGCAACGCGGCAGTGGGTCATTAAGGTAGTACATTTAAGTTAACATTAACATTAACATTAATTTTAATAATAATGAAAACTTTTTGAACTTTTCAATTAAATACTTCCAGTGCCTATTGTCAATGCTAGAGAAAACAAAGGATTGCCAGACTTCGGATGGAAGTATTACGAGTTTACTAGGACAAACGCAAGCCCCTTATCAATGGGAAGCTAATAGTAAAAGTAGCAAGAAACAATCGAGTAAATCGTCAACTTCCGCGTCACATAATGCCGAGAGCTCAACAAGTCACTCCAAGTAAGTGGCTAAGAATAGGGATATGGCTTTTAACACTCTGCATTCGATACCCAATGATTACAACTTGACTCTAGAGGGGGTTCCTAGGCTGTTGTCAGACGCGACGCGCCATTTCTTTTATCTAAACATTGTTTCTCCCCCCTTTTTAGTTCTTATTAGACAACAACTTCTTAGTTCACGTCTCTCTCTTTCTCGACTCTTTTAACTTCTTTCCTATTTACCATACTTAGCTAATTTCTAATATTTCCTGGCGATGTTTGCGTCTGGTCGGCAGATTGAGAATGCGCCCTGTGATTTGAAGATTATGAGATCTGAGGGTTCACAATTTGCCTCGTTTATCATTTAGTTGGATAAGGAGTATAAATACTGAGAAAATGCCCTTTTATCTTTGTCTCAAACTCCAGATACGATGTAGCTAGTTCACGTTCTGGTCAGTCTTGGCTGTCCATCAGTTTGGACGCTGCATTGGGCTGTAGAACAAATGTCTTCCAAATTCAACGCCATTCTGGGCCTTCATCTTCCTCAACAACTTCCTCGCGCAAGCATACAACCAGCGAGAGGCAATCTCACCTTTCTAGTCAGTCTGGTTCCCTTTCAACTACGTCCCACAATGTCGCCATCAGTATCCACCCTCAGGCAGCGCCAATCGTCTGCCGGCACGTTTTGGACACCCTTATATCGCTCGCTAAAAGTTTCCCCGTTTATTTCTTGCCGGAAAAGACGAGGGAAGAGGGCTTGAATAAAGTTGTCGGAAGCAAAGGAGTGTCTAGTAGCGCGACTGGCGGCAAACAAGATTCTCAATCGAGTAACGCCAGTGCTAATCAGTCTAGTTCAAATTCCGCTAACGTTTCGGGTGGATGTAGTGGTCCTATTCCATCTTCGTCTCAGGGAAATCTAAGGCCAGAAACCGATTTCTGGGAGGTCTTAGTCAAACTAGACTCTTTAAGTACGTCGCGTAAAGGTAAAAATCTAGTTGGGAGAACTCATAGTACCAGTGGTGGTGGTGCTACTTCTCTGTCATTTGGTAACGCAACTGGATCCTGCTCAACAGCAAATGGATCGGGACCTAATACTAACCAACAGAACTCTACAAACGAAGTTGTTGATTCGAAAAGCCAGAACTTTGAAGCTTCTCCATTATCGCAACTTATTGGAATGCTGTCTCATCCAATCGTGCGACGAAGTTCCCTGTTAACTGACCGCTTGCTGCATTTGTTAGCCGCCATTTCGTTAGCCCTGCCAGATCAAGAGGCCGCTAATCATCCACCTTCTCACCATCCGGCTCATTCGCATCACATTCCTCATAACAGAGCTCTAAGCCGTATTCATTCTCACATTCTCTACAATTCTACCGTGGCGGCTGCTGCAGCAGCCGCTGTAGCCACTGCTGCTGGTGGAAGTGGAGTATCGGCTACTCCGTCATTAGCTTCAACCGCTAACTTATCAGATATGCACGGGTTGCTACTCAGAGGAGCGACGGAAGCCCTCCAGAGTGAACCAACATCAGGATCTCAGACCAGTCAAGCTCATCTCACTTCTCAAACGGGATCAAGTGCCTCAGGTTAATCTTGAACCTTATTCTTAAAGCCTTTTGTTTTGCCTAGTGATTACAGACTTTAACATAAGAGGGTTCTTGTCTTCAGCCTGTCGTGACGCGCTTTCCTGTAATCCCCATTCTTCCTCAACATCCCTCTCTTTATCCCTGGCAAGTTACGACTCGGGCTGTTGACTCGAAAGTGCTTGATGCGTGTAGATTATGAGATCTGAAGGCTTAAAATTAACTACGAACCATTTCATTAGAGTGTCGCTTACCCTTTAAGATAACACCATATTGGTCCTTGATTACTTATAGATAAAAACTTTTCAACTAAATTAAAAGAAGAGCACGATGAAAGAGAGAATGTCATTTTGGAGCAGCACTTGCAATTAGCTGTCGAAGTTTTAACGTCAAAATCTTGTTCCGAAGAAGGACTAGAAGATGCCACCTCCCTCTTGTTGAGACTTTCTCGCGTGTGCCCTAGAACCAGACAAGCTGTCCTTAATCTCCTCTTAGGAGGAGCTCGGCAACTAGGAGAAGTCGTGTGTCAACACATTCGCGCTTTGATCAGTGAACTTAGAAATCTGAACAGCAGATTAGCTTTAGAGAAAGGACTTGACGCTGAAGATAGCCAAGATAAGGAGAGCTCTGGAGAGGGTGGTTCTTCTCTAAAGAGTCAAAAGGGTGTTATTCAAGACAGATTCACCAACACCCAGGTAGTTTTTGCGGATGATATAATTAGTTTTGGAGAAAGGATTGCGTGATAAGGAAATTGGTTGTGGTTTATAGGTTGTCATAACAGCTCCCACAAAGGTCAAGAGTTCTAGTGTTGGTCGCGAACTTCAGCTTCCGTCCATGGCTTCATTAACAAGCAAAACATCTAGCCAAGCTTTCTTCCTACGCATGCTTAAAGTTATTATACAACTCAGGGAAGCGGCTCGATTGGCTCAGAATAGGTCTTGGAGAAATAGTAAGTCTTAAGAAGAATTCCCACATGACGCGCTTTACTTAGACGCTGGATCTGATTGTTCTTTAGACGCAGCCCAAAGTATTATGGAAATGCAATCGAGATCTGCCGAAAATACAGTTACTACCACACCCTCAGTTCCAACCACAACTACCACAACAGTTTCTCAAAACATGACGGCGACTACAACAACAAGCTCAGACACCGCCGCCGCGTCAGCGTCAGTGGCGACTGATGACGCACCATCATCTGAAGCTTCGGAAAGCAACCAAACTCAAGGAACTGCTCCTATGGAAGTAGATTCTGGTATGAATCGTTTTTAATTTGATAAGATTTAATTTGGACGATCGGTCTTTTGCCGCGATGTGATGTAATGTTATTGGGGGTTTAAAACATTACAGGTAGCGCTTCTGCCACCACGGTTCCAGGTGCTTCTTCTTCGAGCCAAGAAGCCACCTCTACAATTGAACCACCTCCTACAATGATTTGCCTCAGTGAACAATTGCAATTAGATGAACTGTGGGAAACTCTTAGCGAGTGTCTGATAGAACTAGCTGAAACCCCTGACCATCACGCGGTCCTAGTATTACAGTCGGCCGTTGAAGCGTTTTTCTTGGTTCACGCTTCATCCGTGGAGAAATCAAGCACTAAAAGGCGAGAATATAGACAAGAGAGTCGCGAGACTCAATTGGCCCATATTCATCAAGAAATGGCACCGCTATCTCCTTTACCCAGTACTGGTACAGTTGAAAATCCTAGCACCGCTAATACCGGAGAGGTTTCTGAAAGCTCCCAAGCGACAACTACAGCTGGACATAGTCAAGCCCTTCTCAGTTGGAATGAATCGGCAACTGGATCATCGGCTGAAAACTTGCCTCCTGATACCAGAAAGTTCTTGAAATTCGCTGAGACACACAGAATGGTTTTAAACCAAATTTTAAGGCAATCAACAACCCCCTTGGCGGATGGACCTTTCTCCGTGCTAGTTGATCACACCAGAATCTTGGACTTTGACGTCAAGAGAAGATATTTCCGACAAGAACTGGAAAGGTTGGATGAAGGAGCTCGAAGAGAAGATCTTGCCGTTCACGTCAGACGCGAACATGTTTTTGAGGATTCGTTCCGAGAATTACACAGAAGACAACCTGAAGAATGGAAGAATAGATTCTATATAGTATTTGAAGGTAATATAAGGAGAATTATAATCTTCTCTACGCGAGGACATTTGATTTAACCTTTGTGGTACTCTTTGGTCTTTGTAGGAGAAGAAGGGCAAGATGCCGGTGGCCTTCTCAGGGAATGGTACACCATCATTTCTCGGGAAATCTTCAATCCAATGTACGCCCTTTTCACAACGTCTCCTGGCGACAGAGTGACTTATATGATCAACCCTTCGTCGCATTGCAATTCAAATCACTTGAGCTACTTTAAATTTGTCGGAAGGGTCATTGCCAAAGCGGTTTACGACAACAAACTTCTAGAATGTTATTTTACAAGATCATTCTACAAGCACATCTTAGGAAAATTGGTCAAGTAAGTCATTTTCTACAGTCTTTAAAGATATTGAACGCGCGTTTTTAGGTAGCGATGATGAGACAAACTTGCCCTCTCTGAATATAATTCGAGATTGAGAAAAAAGTTTACGTACTCTAAACCTGAGCAATTGAAAGACATTAATTAAAGTCGGGCGGGGGGTTTTCTACCGTTCTTGCTGGAATCTAGTGAAAAGTAATGGTGGTACTTGTCTATTTATTTAGGTATACTGATATGGAGAGTGAAGATTACTCGTTCTACCAAGGTTTAGTATTTTTACTAGACCATGATGTATCGGAGTTGGGCTATGAATTGACTTTCAGCGTTGAGGTAAGAGTCGAAATTTATTACATCTTTTTTCCTTCTCGTTAATGATGATTTGAACTTGCCCTCTCTGACATTTTCTGAGTTGATAATAGTTTCATTTGTACTCATATCTGAACTTCGAATTTCTTATAAGTTATTGCAACAGTAAGGGATTGAGGCTCACTTCTTTAACGTCACGCTTCTTATTGTTTATCGCGGAAAGGTACAAGAGTTTGGAGTTACGGAAGTCCGAGACTTAAAACCAAATGGGCGCAATATTCTAGTGACGGAAGATACTAAGCAAGAATACGTGCGATACGTTTGTCAGGAAAAGATGACGGGCGCTATCCGAAAACAGTTAAACGCTTTCTTAGAAGGATTCTACGAGATAATTCCGAAACGTTTAATCGCAATTTTCAATGAACAAGAACTAGAACTACTAATTTCCGGATTACCTAATATAGATATAGACGATCTTAAAGCTCATACTGAGTATCACAAATATCAACCGAATTCCTTACAGGTATAATGTTGATGCGCGCGCGTTAATACACTTTTGTTAGAGTAAGTTTTTTTCATTTAACTTTGTTGAAATTTTGTAGATTCAGTGGTTTTGGCGTGCTTTGCGTTCTTTTGATCAAGCGGATCGGGCAAAGTTTTTGCAATTTGTCACGGGTACTTCCAAAGTACCTCTACAGGGTTTTGTCGCTCTAGAAGGCATGAATGGTATTCAAAAATTCCAAATTCATAGGGATGATAGATCCACTGATCGTCTACCATCGGCGCATACTTGGTAAGAATTTTGACCTATTTTTTCCAGGGGTGTGCGAGTACTCGTTATACTCGAACAGAGTACTCGACTCAATACTCGATAACAACACATTGAGATACTCGAGACAGATTCGAGTAGCTTTTTAACATGTTAAATACTTGACAAATACTCGAATCCGAGGCTTACAACTATTGCAGACGATGAGTTCATGATCATTTATTTTGAAAATCACCTGTTCAATGTTTAATTGATCACTAACAATCTTTTTGAACTAGTTAGATGTTAGATAATTGAAAATCTTCGTTATTTTCGAGAAATTTACAAAATTGCTACTCGACAAGTCAATATTTGAGACTCGATAATTAGGTACTCGAAAGAACCAAAATTTGACCTATCTAAATACTCGATACTCGAAAGTATTTTTGAGACTCGGCTCGATACTCGATAAGAAATTAGTTTCGATACTCGGACTCGGCCCGAAACCGAAAAAACGGGACTCGCACACCACTGATTTTTTTTCCCTCCCCCATTTTCTTCAGAATTAAATTCTTTTGTAATACTTCTTAAATAGTTTTAATCAGTTGGATCTTCCCGCTTATGAAACCTACGATAAGCTCCGCTCCATGTTATTGAAAGCCATCCACGAATGCTCCGAAGGATTTGGTTTTGCCTAATTTTGTAAAAAAAAAAAAACAAAGGTTTCCGGATATTTTCTTTCTTTCTTTTTGGTCTTGAACTTTTTCGTATTAGTAGTGATTTTCAGTTTTTTTTCGACAATGACTGAAAGAATAAGAAAACGAGAAACTTAACAAAAAAAAAAAAAACAAAAAAAAACAACAAAATTAAGAATCATTTTTTCGTCAAAATGAAAAAGAATATTTTGAGAGAAGTGCCGTGCCCAAAAGTGATATAGGAAAAGTTATCCTTATTATATTTTTTTTTTTCTTGGAAGGGGAAATCTTTTTGGATTTCATTTAGCTTCTTTTGTTCCCCCCCCTCCCTAATTGCCGTTGCAATTGCAATTACTTGGGCTTGTATAAATTAAGAAGCATCGCGATAAATAAAAAAAAAAGGCAAGAATTTAGTGTTTTCTCTCTTGTACAGTGGACTGTGTATAAAAAAAATGGACAGAATAATAACATAAAAAAAAGTGTAAACTAATTCAATTATTTTTATGTTCACCCCAAAAAAAAAATTTGGCCTATTTTTTTTTCTTTAAAAAAAAAAAAAAAAAAAAATTCAACTTAGTTTTAGTTTTTGTTTTTGTTTTTGGTAAAATTTGTGAATACACTCTGAACTGGGCGCCTCCCAACCCCAAGTATGAAGCTCGCCCATGAAGATTATTTTCTTCATTAACGTTATGTTGGACAAAATTAATAATTAAAAATTAACTAGGAACTTTCTAATTATAATAAAGAAAAAAGTTAAAAAACATTTCAGCTGTTCGTTTTTAGTGTTTTGAATAAAATAAATTGAAAGAATGCAAAAAAAATGTGCCAGAATATATGGGTTGCTATGTGCTGCGATGTAATTTATCGTTAATTGCGATAATTATTTTTATCTTTGGGAGAGAATGACATTTTTGTATTGCGTAAAGGCGCGTTTTCAATCAAGACTTTTTTGAACAAAAATTAAGCTTTTGCTTCAAAAGTAGCAGCGGAAAGCCGAAGCAAAAAATCTTGGTGTTTTCAAACAAGCTTCAAATTCAGCTTTTCGTCTTTTCAGGCTTTAAACCTTCGAGAAGCAGATATCTAAATGAGTTTGATATTTGCTTCTCATTTTCTTTAAGCTTTTGCCGCTCAAACAGTTTTGGCGCGTTTTGCTAGGGTTTAGGACTTTTTTTGAAAAGAAAATGACGTCTACACACATGAAAACACGCCCACTTGTAATTTTTTATTCATTTGAAGCTTGTTTGAAAACGATACGAGTTTCAGCTTTTCCGTTTTAATTTTTTATCTTCGAAAGCCCGTCAACTCAAAAGTTCCCAAAAAAGGAACAGGGAAAAGCTTGGAAAAAGTTGATTGAAAACGGGCCTTTTTCTTAATTTTTCTTTCCAAAGCACTGAACGCACCAGGAGCCTAGTTGGCCATGTATTTAATTCCTACGTAGCTGCGGTTTAAATGGTTTAGTCTGGTCCAGTACTTGAACCGATATAACCCTATCTCTATGGATATAACTGCGTAGGTTAATTGTATTGTCGAATGCAGCGTGGGAACTGGGAAATAAGGCGGTGGCCCAGGGCAAATGACCAGTTTAAAAATTAAATCGGAGGGGGGTCAGTGGTCTACGGGACCACTAAAAAATTCAGGGGTAACAAGAGCCCAGACATTATCTCAACTATTTTAATTACCCACTTCTTTAGTTTAGCAGACGACACGCCCTGGGTAATGGTCATGGACCAGTTTATTTATTCCAGGCCTAGCCTAGGGGGATGCTGGCCCAATGTCCAGTTTAGAAACAATCCTTATTTCCCACCCTGGTCGAATGGGAATTTACGAAATACAAAATGGACGCTGGTGGTGAATTCGGAACTTGCAAATTTTGAATCAAGTGTTTGTTATTGTTTTAATTTAATTTTAGCTCTTAAGGAAGTTTTCAAGTTTTAATTAAAGTAGGTAGTTATTTAATTATGTCTAAAAGAGAAAAAGAAAACATTAATGTCAAGGAAGTTTCAAATAAACAAGGCGCAAAAAGTAAGTAATAAATATTATGGCCAAGGCTTAGGGTATGATAAGGAAACTTTTCCCTAATCTAAATTAAAGTACTCATCTTTCCTTTGTCCTAATTATTAAATTTTATCGCATTTTAGAAGCCCTGAGACACGAATGGCAACAAACAGAGTCCGAAGTAACTATAATTCTATATCCTGGAAACTCAAAAGTTAATTATAATCTAGAAAATGTCAAGTTCAAAAGTACGGAATCTAATTGCTCAATCATATTTCAAGGTATGTATGATGTTTTCTCTTTGGGTATAGGGTAATGGCAGCCCTCTGCCTTCGACTGTATTAAGCTCTATGGGGAAATAACATGGGGTGCCATTAGTCTATTTTAAATCAATAAGATTATCTTCTATAGACAATAGAACCTGGAGCTGCGATTTATATCGCGTAGTAGTTCCCGAAGGTACTAGCATACAGTTCAAGTCAAATAAGGTTATTCTTAAGATGGTGAAAAAAGCTCCGGAGTCGTGGAAGCAATTAGAAGTACGGGACAGTTAGTTTAAGAAAACCTACCTTTTGGTTGGTTCTTTAGTTAATTAATTATGTTTAAAATTGTAATGGAAATAGGCTCGGAAGAAAGATGAAATGAGTGAAGATTCGGCTGAAAGTCCCGAACCTAAAATTGGCTCTGAAATATATTCAAAAGAAAATAAAGAGGCGGAAAAACCTAAGGAAAAACACATAGTTGAAGTTCAAAATCTAAACTACACTTTTTATCAGAAAGTAATTATTTTTTTACTTGAAAATCAATTACTTCCTTACTAATTAATAATAATAATAGTAATGCTAATAATAATAATAATAATAATAAAAGGCTTTTAATAGGTGTATAAATAGGTCAAATCATTAATTATCTATTATTAATTAATATCAATAGAATTTGGAGTCTCTCACTGTTGATGTTTACGTTAAACAAATTAAAAAGGATGACTTGTCAATGAATTTTGAAGAAAACAAATTTTCATTGACGTTCAAAACAAGTGACACCCAATTTTTAAATAACTACATCAATACGGATGCTACTCCCGACACCACATTTGTGTGGTCGATATATTTGAAGTAATGTCTAATTTAAGTAATTTTAAATATCATTAAATTTAAATTTAAATATTAATTTATTTATTAATAATTTCACGAAGAGCTCCAATCAAACCTAAGCAATGCAGATTTAAACTCTCGGAGAAAAAACTCGAAATTACTCTTGAAAAGGAAACACCTTACAGATGGAGTGGTTTGGAAGGAAGTCAACCTGATAGTAAGTTGTTAAAACTTAAAAGTCGTACTTTAAGAAGGTTTTAATTGTGTTTTAATTAAATTAAATTTAATTTAATTAACTTATAGATCAGTTCAAAGCTCCATCAACTTCTTGGGTTCCCATAGTGAAACCGGAATTATCTGAAAATCAGAATTCTTTAAGAGAATCATTAGAACAGCCAAATATCGCTACATCATCAGTCATTACGGAAAATTCTCTAGAGCATTTATATAATGAAGATATTGTTTCCGATTGTAAAAAAGAATCTGTAAGACTCGTCAAATCAAATTCGATTTTACTAGAATTTAATTTAATTAAGATTATGACTCTAATCCAATTTTTGAATTAGAAACCAACGTGTTTGGTATCACCGCTGAATAAGAATCAAATAGTTGGTCAACTTAAATACGGGTTAACTGGTCTTGATAATTTAGGCAATACTTGCTTTATGAATAGCGTACTTCAATGTTTAGCTAATACCAGTGAACTTAAGGAATATTTCTTAAGTAAGTTACTACCAACTTCGTAACTGTTAAATTTTTTAGTTTTCTGTTTCTATTTAGGCCCAAATTCTGGGATTAAATAGCCAGGGACCCTATTTATATTTAGGCCCAAATTCTGGGCTCTAATAACCAGGGACCCTATTTATGCCCAAATTTCTTGGCTTACATAGCCCCCCCCCACCCTATTTAAGCCCAAACTTCTTGGCTTACATAGCCCTCCCCCCCCCCCAACCCTATTTAAGCCCAAATTCTTGGCTTACATAGCCCCCCCCACCCTATTTAAACCCAAATTTCTTGGCTTACATATCCCCCACCCTATTTAAGCCCAAACTTCTTGGCTTACATAGCCCCCCCCCCACCCTATTTAAACCCAAACTTCTTGGCTTACATATCCCCCACCCTATTTAAACCCAAACTTCTTGGCTTACATATCCCCCACCCTATTTAAGCCCAAACTTCTTGGCTTACATAGCCTCCCCCCACCCTATTTAAACCCAAACTTCTTGGCTTACATATCCCCCACCCTATTTAAGCCCAAACTTCTTGGCTTACATAGCCCCCCCCCCCCACCCTATTTAAACCCAAACTTCTTGGCTTACATATCCCCCACCCTATTTAAGCCCAAACTTCTTGGCTTACATATCCCCCACCCTATTTAAACCCAAACTTCTTGGCTTACATAGCCCCCCCACCCTATTTAAACCCAAACTTCTTGGCTTACATATCCCCCACCCTATTTAAGCCCAAACTTCTTGGCTTACATAGCCCCCCCACCCTATTTAAACCCAAACTTCTTGGCTTACATATCCCCCACCCTATTTAAACCCAAACTTCTTGGCTTACATATCCCCCACCCTATTTAAGCCCAAACTTCTTGGCTTACATAGCCCCCCCACCCTATTTAAACCCAAACTTCTTGGCTTACATATCCCCCACCCTATTTAAGCCCAAACTTCTTGGCTTACATAGCCCCCCCCCACCCTATTTAAACCCAAACTTCTTGGCTTACATATCCCCCACCCTATTTAAGCCCAAACTTCTTGGCTTACATAGCCCCCCCCCCACCCTATTTAAACCCAAACTTCTTGGCTTACATATCCCCCACCCTATTTAAGCCCAAACTTCTTGGCTTACATAGCCCCCCCACCCTATTTAAACCCAAACTTCTTGGCTTACATATCCCCCACCCTATTTAAACCCAAACTTCTTGGCTTACATATCCCCCACCCTATTTAAGCCCAAACTTCTTGGCTTACATAGCCCCCCCCCACCCTATTTAAACCCAAACTTCTTGGCTTACATATCCCCCACCCTATTTAAGCCCAAACTTCTTGGCTTACATAGCCTCCCCCCACCCTATTTAAACCCAAACTTCTTGGCTTACATATCCCCCACCCTATTTAAGCCCAAACTTCTTGGCTTACATAGCCCCCCCACCCTATTTAAACCCAAACTTCTTGGCTTACATATCCCCCACCCTATTTAAACCCAAACTTCTTGGCTTACATATCCCCCACCCTATTTAAGCCCAAACTTCTTGGCTTACATAGCCCCCCCCCACCCTATTTAAACCCAAACTTCTTGGCTTACATATCCCCCACCCTATTTAAGCCCAAACTTCTTGGCTTACATAGCCCCCCCACCCTATTTAAACCCAAACTTCTTGGCTTACATATCCCCCACCCTATTTAAGCCCAAACTTCTTGGCTTACATAGCCTCCCCCCACCCTATTTAAACCCAAACTTCTTGGCTTACATATCCCCCACCCTATTTAAGCCCAAACTTCTTGGCTTACATAGCCCCCCCACCCTATTTAAACCCAAACTTCTTGGCTTACATATCCCCCACCCTATTTAAGCCCAAACTTCTTGGCTTACATAGCCCCCCCCCACCCTATTTAAACCCAAACTTCTTGGCTTACATAGCCCCCACCCTATTTAAGCCCAAACTTCTTGGCTTACGTAGCCCCCCCACCCTATTTAAGCCCGAATTTCTTGGCTTACATAGCCCCCCCCCCACCCTATTTAAGCCCGAATTTCTTGGCTTACATAGCCCCCCCCCACCCTATTTAGGCTTAGAAAGAGTCCCCCCCCCCCGACCCTATTTAGGCCCAAAGTCTGTTTATGCCCAATTTTTGGGCCTAATTAGTACACATGACCTGAGATATTGGACTATATACCCTATAGGCCCAAAATTTGGTCTAAAATAGCTAACTAGAAGCACTATACTCCTTTAGCCCGAAATTTTAGGCCTAAATAGACCGGGACTATTCAGGCCCATATAGCCACTTTGTTTTTAATTAGGAAAACACTTTTCATTTCTTAAAGGTGGTCGTTTTCAACAAGACATCAATGTTGAAAACCCTTTGAGTTTGAATGGGCATTTAGCAGTAACATTTGCGGTTCTACTGAAAAATTTATGGATGGGTGTTCAACATTCTTACGCACCATCTAAATTAAAAATGCTCATTGGTCAAAAAGTGACGCAGTTTTCGGGTTTCGCTCAACACGACTCTCAAGAGTTTATGGCTTTCTTTCTGGATGGCCTTCACGAAGACTTGAATAGAGTCAAGCAAAAACCTTACATTGAAAGCTCTAACCTGGATGACAAACCCGATGAAGTTGCCGCTAATGAATGCTGGCAAAATTATAAAAAGCGAAATGATTCCATCGTTGTCGATTTGTTCCAGGGGCAATATAAATCCAAACTCGTTTGCCCCACTTGCTCCAAAGTTTCCATTACCTTTGATCCTTTTCTTTACTTATCCTTACCATTACCTAAAAATAATTGCGTCATCACTGTCTACTTCTTTTCAAAAGATCCTAGAAGAAAACCGCGCAAAGTATGACGCTTATTATTTCAGGGTTCATACAAACATGGAAAACTCCGGGAAATTAATAGTTGATAAAAATATCAGGGAAATTTTGAATTTTTTGTGAAATTCGGGGTGATTTGTGAGGTTTGAAGTTTTGCTCTGAAGGGGTTGCTTCAACTATAATTAAACCACTCCCGTTGTTATTACTTCATATAAGGGGAAAACTACGGGAAATATGTGGGGAAATGTATGGGAAAAACCTGTATAACTCGAGGAAATATATGGGCAAAAGCCTGGGAAACTCGGAGAACTATATGGGGAAAAACGTGGAAAATTCGGGGGTATATTTGGGGAAAAACGTGGAAAACTCGGGGGTATATTTGGGGAAAAACGTGGAAAACTCGGGGGTATATTTGGGGAAAAACGTGGAAAACTCGGGGGTATATTTGGGGAAAAACGTGGAAAACTCGGGGGTATATTTGGGGAAAAACTAGGAAAACTAGGGGGTATATTTGGGGAAAAACGTGGAACACTCGGGGGTATATTTGGGGAAAAACGTGGAAAACTCGGGGATATATTTGGGGAAAAACGTGGAAAACTCGGGGGTATATTTGGGGAAAAACGTGGAAAAGTTAGGGTAAATATATGGGAAAAAACCTGGAAAACTCGGGGAAATCGGTTTTCCAAATAATTGTATAAACCCTGTCCCATTAATTTCGCGTAATTTAGAAAACAAGGAAGCAATTATATTTTGCGTTTTACAGTATTCTTTGAAGGTGTCTGTTGATAGTTATTACTCTGATCTGAAAGCTGAGCTTTCATCAAAGGTTAACGTACCACCTGATAAGCTAAGAGGATTTTTAGTTTCAAAACGAGAGCCAATTCAACCTCTTGTAGATCATTTTCATCTTACATACGTAAACTATAGCGGAAACAGCAAGATATTCATGTGAATACCTTTAAAATTATTGCGCTTGACGTAGACCAGACCTAACTCTTAATTTTGCTTCTCCCGTCACACTTACTTTTACCTCAATCTAGGTTCGAAGTGTTTGATAGTAAACTTGTTGGAGAACCTATTATAGAACTAACAGTCGTCCAGGTTATTAATATCAGCGTTGAACTTAGTCTAATAGGCCTAGTTAGAACTTTTCCCAAAACAATTTCTTTTACGTTTTTATAGAGGTTATTAGTTCCAGAGCTAAAGAATGAATGTTCATTTTGCTCAAAAGCAAGTTCAATAAGCGAAGCTAAGTTGAAGCGATGTACAAAGTGTATGAGAGTAGCTTATTGCGGTGTTGACTGCCAAAGAAGTCATTGGCCAGATCACAAATCAAATTGCGTCGAAGAACCGCATTTAATGGGCTCACCCTTCTTCATTAGTATACCAAAGTCCCAAGCTACGTATTCCGTCATCGCCAGGTTACTCGAAGCCTACTCTAGGTATATTCCTGCACGCCTTAACTGTTCAACACCCGAGTCTTAACGTTAAAAATTGATATGGTTCTCTTTTGGTTAGGCATTCGGTAGACGTGTTCCAACCTCCCGTTGATTATCAAAGCGCTAAACTAAATCAATCATTTGATTCTTTGTCCTCTCCTAATTTGGAAGATGTTGATTCTCCTTTGGCAATATCGAGTGAAAGTTCCAGTGACATTGATGACGAAACTCGTAATAGAATCGATACTGAAAAGGCAATGTCCGAAATGGATATTGGAACTGATTTAAAAAATGAAGGGGCTAGCTCTAGCGGCGGTTCTATGGGTCAACAACCGGTGAGACTGGTTATCGGCCAACAGTCTGAAAAAGATCACCGCTATGACTTTGTCATTGTACCAGTTGATAAAAATGGAAGAAGTTTAACCAAAAATGGCGCTGAAGTTTTAGAGGATAAAGGCAGTGAACCTCTAGATCTCATAAATTATAAACACATCGCCATGGACTGGAAAAATAATCATAGGAGTTGTCCTAATTACGTCATGGTTCAGTCTAAAGAATTGGTATATTGTCACCATGGTTGACTTCAATAAATTGAACAATTTGTTACAATTTTATTACGTTCTCTGTAGGATTGCGAAGATGACGATGATGAAGTAACAAATCTTGATCCAAATTTGGATGATTGTTTAAGACTTTTTACCGAACCCGAAGTCTTAACGAATAAAAATTCCTGGTACTGTCCTTCTTGTAAGGAACACAGAGAAGCTACTAAGCAGCTTTCGTTATGGAGATTACCACCGGTTCTAATAATTCAATTGAAAAGATTTTCATACGGAGGTTTGCTGCATTTCAGGGAGAAACTCGATAAGATGATTGACTTTCCAATAAGGTATTTTCAGGGTTTGGTTTGTTGCGTATTTTAATATTATCAGAAGGGGATAATAGAAGAAGGATGACACTCTGTATCCTCTTAATGCTTTAGTTATGTAACGTCATTCTTCCCAGGCTCACCCTTTTAGTTTGCTTTCCCACTCATCAAACTACAAATGGGCATCGCACCGTAAGGTGAATTCTATAATTGTTTGGCACTAAATCCCCAGCAATCATCCCACAAACCTTGATTGTCTTGACGTGGGACAAAAATGCACAAGCGCATGCATGCGTCTTGCCAAATATTTAAACGCTAATAGAGTAATGATGAGGGAACTATTTATCGTGTATGTGATTCGGTTTAGTAACCTTGCTCCAAATGTTCCGATGTTGGGAAGAATGACGTTACACTTGCCCCGCTTTGTGCTTGTACACTTCTCTCGAAGAGAAGTATTATATACTTCTGATATTATGAAGATGGTGACGTTGTTGGTTATACTTCCAGGAGTTTAGATTTGAGCCCGTACTTGTGTAAAGAACCCGTTTCAGAGGATGCACCACCACCTATTTACGATCTCTACGGAGTTGTGAATCACGAAGGAGGCATTTTTGGTGGGCATTACACTTCATTCGCTCGTCTACTTGATCCGTGTGAAACAAGACGTAGCGTAATAGGTACATTTAAATTATGTATTTTAAAAGAGAATGCGAATCTTTGGAAAATGGTATTGTAAAACAAACGCTAATGAAATCTTTTTTAAGATTGGAGACTTTTTGATGATAGTCGAGTGTCATTTGTTTCGGAATCTTCCATCGTTACCGAAGCGGCTTACTTGTTGTTTTACAGACAAAGAAATAAACCTTTTACTATTGAAAGGCGCGAGACTATTCCAGTTGTGGTAGGTAATACTTTCATCGATGATGAAGAAAGTGATGATCCCGATACAAGTTCGGAACTTGATTTAACAAAAGAATTAATGTCTGATGGCATAATTCGTAGTGATAATTCAGAGGTGGATATGCTCGATTAATATTTAGTTGATATTATAATTTTTTTTAATAATATTTGAGTCATTTGTTGCACTATTTATTGTTTTATAAAGTCGTTTTAATAACTAAAATTAATAATAATTATACTTTAATTAAATACAAAGTTCACAAAAAGCTCCAGAAGCTCTTGAGCCTTTCCCCATCAAGTGGACATTTCACTTCAATTCATTGGTCAGTTTTTGACATTTGAAGATATTTCCCTTTTGAAATATTGTATTGTTAGAATTAAAATTAAATCAGAGTTGAAAAAGTACTTTTTCTCGATTATTTAATCCACCTTATTCCCTTTCGCCCGAAGTTACTAAGTTAGGCTTAGCTGGGGATTCATGGGGGGTGAGTAACGGGAAGAAATTGGTCTGTCGTCCGCTACAGTACATATTTTTGGCTTTTGTAGCAGATAACAGACCAATTTCTTCCCGTTACTCACCCCCCATGAATCCCGAGTTAAGCCTAACTTCCCCGGCGAAAGGGAATAAGGTGGATTAGTGGAGTTTTAATGATGATATTGAGAAATTCAGTTTGAAAAAGATGGCTATTATAGAATTTGGGATAAAGGTAGGATACGTAATTGTTTTAATTAGTTTTAAGTTATATTTAATTTCAGGCTTAATTAGTCTCATTTCCTTTCAACAAACTCGATCTATCGGGAACACGTGGTTAATATGGATTCAAAAATGGAGGGAAAATTAATTATAAGATACCATTGGCTAGTTTGAAACACGTGGCTGCTTCAATTATGACGTCACCGTTTTGTCATTTTTTGGCGAAATTTTTTGGCTGCGGGTGTCCTGCTCGAATTAAAACCTGTGAAAAAGATTTTTTGTTTTATTTTGTATTTAAGCCTTTAGTAATTACTAAACTAGATTAGGGAAGTTTTCTTTAAACTTTACTATCAATAAAATATGGCTGGACTACCTCGAAGAATAATTAAGGTAAGCGTACAAAGATTTTTAATAACTCCACTAAGCCTTGGCTTCGGATATTGAGTGCCGGTCCCGTCCTGCCGATACTAATGGAAATTATGGAATGGCGTTTGTTGCTAAGTGATGCGAAACATTTTAAAAATCCTTACAAGTGCTATTTGCGTTCGAAAAATTAAGTTTCACACGTTGAAGCCCTGGCTCTTTTACCCTTAAATGTGTTTTGTTAAAATTTAAACCAGGAAACACAGCGATTAATGGCTGAACCAGTACCGGGAATTAGTGCAATTCCGGATGAAAGTAACGCGAGATATTTCCACGTTGTTGTAGCAGGACCAGAAGGGGTATGATTGGTTGTATATTAACTACCCATTCCAGATAAACTTTGGTTTTGAACTACCCTTCCTTTCTTCTCTTTTCTTCTTCTAAAGTCTCCATTTGAAGGCGGAGTTTTTAAATTGGAGTTATTCCTACCAGAAGAATATCCTATGTCAGCTCCAAAAGTTCGGTTTATGACAAAAATATACCATCCAAATATTGACAAATTGGGTCGTATATGCTTAGATATTCTTAAAGGTGAATAAGTATGATTGGTTATCTTTAAAAAGGGGGTAATCACTAATCTGTCAAGTTTGCCGTTAACTTTGAGTGTTCAATAAGAAAATATATCGGAAATAGATTATAAATTTAAAATATAACCTCACTTTTCTCCGGAATCTACTACTGTTTTCTTCACAGACAAGTGGAGTCCTGCTCTTCAAATACGAACAGTTTTGCTTTCCATCCAAGCCCTTTTAAGTGCACCAAATCCCGATGATCCCCTGGCCAATGATGTTGCTGAACAATGGAAAGTTAATGAAGGAGATGCTATCAAAACAGGTAATATAAAAAGGGGTTAACAACAACACGGTTGATCAGGGTTCATACAAACCTGGAAAACAGGGAAAACCTGGAATAATCAGGGATATAAATAGTTGACAAAAAAAACAACTCAGGGAAATTTATAATTTTTAGTAAAATTCAGGGAAATTTGCGTCAAACAGGGGCTGAGTAATTAAGCAAAATGTTCATAAACATCCCCTCCATAGGATTAACATTACACTATACTTTGGAGGCTCATAACTCTGGTTCTACTAGAGATACGGGAATGTCCTTTGAGTATGTTATAGTCATATTTGTCCCCCATCCACCCATACTAAAAACTTTGGGCTACGACAAACAGGGGCCGAGTAATTAAGCAAAATGTTCATAAACATACCCTCCATAGGATTAACATTACACTATACTTTGGAGGCTCATTACTCTGGTTCTATTAGAGATACAGGGATGTCCTTTGAGTATGTTATAGTCCCATTTGCCCCCCACCCTCCTTCGTTAACATTTGCTTCATAGGATACTCCATATACGGGAAAAATCTGGAAAATTCAGGGAAGTATATGGGGGAAAACCTGGAAATCTCGGGGAAATTTGTTTTCCAAAAGTTGTATGAACCCTGTTGATATTATTACAACTGCCACAAAATAAAAATTACGTGTCTTAATTCAAGTTAATTGTTACTTTTGACCTCTCTAGCACGAGAGTGGACACGACTTTACGCAATGAATGCTTAGGAAATATAAAACAAATCAATTCTACGTAACTTTTTTCTTTCTCTCTTTGAAAAAAAAAAACTAAAAAAAAAAGGAAAAAAAATCTTTTTTTTATTCAAATGAGAGGCTTCATTTATTTTTTTTTTGGTAAATTAAGTGGGCCAATAATGGAAGAAAAAAAAAACACCTTTTTTAGGCAGAAACAAAACTTTTTTAAACGAAATAAACCCAAGCAAACCCCTTAAGTAATTAATTAATTAATTAATTTATTGTCCAATTTACCCTGAAAAGAAAGAAACTAAAATAATTAAAGTTTAAATAATAATAATAATAAAAGGGTAAAGGTTAAATAAAATTAGAATTCTGAGGATCGATTTACCAAGAATTTATGTCAATTTAAAAGAAAGAAAAAACACTATATAGCGCGTCCATTTGAATTACCGCACGTTAATAAAACAATGCCATAATGAAATAATATAAAAACTTAAAAAGGGAAGGCAAAAAGAAAATTCATTGCTTAATTTCTTAAAATTTTTAAGAAAAGAACGAACATTTAAAATTAAATCTAAATAATTTTTTTTTTTTTTTTTCCAATGAAACTCTCTCACTCAAATTGATTCCATGATGAAAACGGAAGGGAAAAAAAATAATTCCAATTTATTTGGGATGAATGTAAATAAGATTTAAGTCCCCTGAGAAGAAACCACAAAATAATAATAATAATATCAGGAAAAACGAAAAAAAAAAAAAAAAAAAACAAAGGGAACTAGCCCAATCCAATTATTGTATTTTTAATTATTTTTCTCCGTCTCTCTCTCTCTCGCCTGCGATAATACTAAATAGTTCTCACTGGAAGGCAAAAATTAAATACGAAAAATATGTCCCTTATCATCATTTAATCCAAAAAGAAACAAAAAAACACCAAATTCTCCGTATCGAAAATATTTCAGTTCTCTTTTTGTAGGTGGAATAAATTTTTATTGTTTTTCAGTAAAATTTCTTGTTAGATTTTCAGTTTTTAGGGGTTTTTTTTAACAAAAAAAAAAACAACCAATCCAATCAACTTATAAACAAAATCTTTATACAAAGATAATGCCTAAAGTAAAGTTCTGAACGAAAAAACATAAAAACATTTTGCTATTTAAGGGTTTTACTGTGATAAAACATAAAATTGGCTTAGTGTGAAATTTGGTTTATAAAAAAAAACTTAAAGCAAAAAGAAATAAGATAAAAATGATAACTGCGGAAGAAAAAACAAAAATCTTTAATAAATAAAAGAGTCACTACCTTTTTTTTTATTAGTTTACAAAAAACGAGGCGGCCATTTTGTTTTTTTTGGGGGGGGGGGGTTAATTTATTAATTTTTTCCCCTGAAAATGTTTTTTAAAATTTTAAATTAATTTTATGGTTTCATTATTTATTTAGCAATTTTTAATTTGGTTGGTTTCAAATTCCAACTTTATTACAGTTTTTTTCTTTTTTTGACTAAATTATTTTCTGAGTTCGAAACTAAAACAAACCAACGTCTGGATTTTGCCTTTTCAGAGTTCAAAGCAAATCTCCAGCCATATTGTACAACTTCTTTAAGCAATTTTCAAAGCGACTGACTTTAGTTAGGCATTCTTAAACTTAATTAATTAAAACCGTATTTATTTAATTATCACACATATCTCAACCCGACAATCAATTAATTATAACAATCATAACTTAATTGAATTCCAAGGGGAAAGAAAGTTTTTTGAGATTTTTCTATAAATAGTTAAATACTTTATTTTATTTGAATCATTTTTTTCTTTGAAAATTGGTTATTGAGATTTACATTACACGTAACGTAATTAACTATATTTATTTACAGATTATAGACTGTATTGTTATTTAAATTGACCATTTAGGACTTTAGAAGGTTGGTTGGTTATCAGTCCCAATCAGCCTTATTCCTGATCAGCGCCACCTAACCATAGCGGCGACTTTGAGAACTACTGTAATTGGCAAACCAACCAGATGTCGATAAAATCTGGTGACGTCATTTTTGGTGAGATCCCGAGAGTGCCCGTCAGTGACGTCACCTGATTTTAGCGACATCTGATTGGCTTGCCGATTACAGTAGTTCTCAAAGCCGCCGCTATGATTAGGTGGCGCTGATCAGGAATAAGGCTAATTTAACTTAAAAATAGAAAATACCAGTATATCTTTTTTTTATTTTATTTGCCATACATTCTCTTCCTTGGTTTTTTAATTTTTTTTTTAACGGAACAATCAGTTCATATTATTTAATTTTAATAGAGTAATGGCAGCCCTCTACCTTCGACTGTATTAAACTCTAAGGGAAAATAATATGGGGTGCCATTAGTCTATTGTTTTAATTTAAAATAAGAAATATTAATATAGGTACTCTTTTTCTTAATATTTAGGTAAAAAGTTCATTTATTTCTTTTAATTATTTGAATGAAGCAAAGTTATGTCACGTCTTTTGAACTGATATGTCAATTTGCGATGATTTAATATCACTTAAATTGGGCGTTATTAACGAGGAAGAAGAAGAAGAAGAGGAGGGTTTAGAGGGCATGGCGGGTGGAAGAGGAATGGCTGGTATCAAGATGGTTGTATGTTTAGATGATTTTTCATCAGGGTTTTTATTATTATCGTCATCTACTAAAGATGGCCAAGAAGATTGTTGTTCGGCTTTGTTAAGTCTTTCCGTTAAAGCTCTAAGAGCTATTTGTCTGTAAGATTACGTTCATTTTGGTTTGGTTAGAATGAATCTTAAAGGGAGGGTGAAGTAGAAAATCAAGTGATTTTTTATCGATTCTTCTACTAATTATAAGACCATTCTGCGTAGTCAAACATTCAGGAAATACCAGCTCCGAATGATTTTAAAATTCAAATTAGGTTCAGATTTTAAGGATAATTTTAAAGAAGCCCCTCCGACCAATCGCGTAACGCCCTGCCTTTTTATTAACAAAATTCTCGTGGCACGTTCCGTGTTGAATGAAATTTATCACGAGATTTGATAAAATTAGGCGCGCGACGTGACAATCATGGCGCGAGACATGGAGCGTGCCACGAGAATTTTGTTAACAAGAAGGCAGAGCGTTGCGCGATTGGTCGGAGGACCTTCTTTAAAATTATCCTTAAAATCTGAACCTAATTTGAATTTTAAAATCATTCGGAACTGGTATTTCCTGAATGTTTGACTATGCAGAATGGTCTTATAATTAGTAGAAGAATCGATAAAAAAATCACTTGATTTTCTACTTCACCCTCCCTTTAACAGGTTATTCTAAGTTTATACCTTCTTCTTTCCGCATCTTGAGGCTCTGTTCCGGGAAGATTGACTGTTATGGAAGAAGCGCTGGCTGCCATGTTGTAAAGACGAACTGGCTTGGAACATAATTTCATTCGGACAAAGAAATCAAAGATGGTATTACCAACTATGGCAAGAGGGGGTTGAAGTACATTTGGGAAAAAGCTAAAAAAAAGAGTAGTAAAGGATTTCCGGTGGTGAAATTTTGGTTACGTTGACCGAAGCGGTTGGTTTTTACCTGGCGAATGTGAAACTATCAGCCATATCTCCTTTGGTCCCGTTACTATGATGCTGATAGAATCTTAAATATACCCAGGAGGTAAGAAGACCGGAAGTAAACATGACTGGATAAGTCCCCCTGACTAAACCGATAGCCCATAGAATGATACTCAGTAATAAAACACTCAAGGGTACGTTTCTATTACGTAACTTTCCAACTGAGAAATTAAGCAACATATGATCTGGCATAATTTGCTTAACCGCCACCGCTACACCGGCGCAATAACCCCCGAGACCGTGAATTGAAATGGAGAACAAATAATGGGGGTCTGAAGTGACAGTGTAAACGATGATGTAGTACATGACGGAGAGGAATGCCACGCTAGTGTTAACTATGGCAAAGAATGTCAGCATCTCCGTGGGTCCCCATAAGGGTTCTATAAGTTTTCCGCAGAACAAAACCGTGATAATATCAATAATAACCATCCATATAGTACTTTCCATAAAACAGTGAGAGAAAGCGGTCCATAGATAAAAGTTTGGCGGAATTATAAAACCAGGTGTACAACCGATAGCGCGATAAGCAGTCTCGCTGAATGACAAAAAATAAAACACGATTACCATAAAGATGATAAATTTAACAACGAAACTACTAGTTTTAAAAGCGGCCGAAAATTGTTGTCTAAAGTATGGTAAATTTCTCTGAATCACCGAGGAGGCAGCCATTTTTCAAGTGACGTTCCCTGACCTCCCTCGTTCCTCAACAAAACAATTTTGATTTTCAAGGGAAGCCTACGGTGACGTCACGTCTAAAAGGGAGTTTCATTTTGAAGGTTAAAGTTCAAAAAGAAAATTTATCGAAAAAGATTCTTTATTCAAGTATTTATTTATTAAAACTAAAGATTAAAATATCAGTGATGAAGCATTTAAGCTTTTGTAAAAGTTTTAAATTTGGAGCGTACCGTGGTTTGTTTTTGCAACGCAAATAACCTAAATGGTAATGCACTCGCTTTTCATGGTTTGTTGCGGCATAGCCCACTCGATCTCGCGCAACACGACGCAAGCTGCTGGCTCTACAAAAGCCCATTCAATCTGCGATTTTGGATTATCGGCGGGAACTTCGAAGGAACCCAAAATTAACAGGAAGTTCTATGGGAGGAGGTAGGTTTTTTTGCCAGATTCCTTGTCCTATTCATCCAAATAACCTGAAATTTTAATGAGACTTTTGTTTTGACGTGTTTTATTATTCTAAATTGGATTCAAGCTTCTAGAGTGGATAGTGTTTTTTTATAAAAATTATTTTCCAAAGTAAAAATGATGGCTTCAGTGCTAAGATTGAATATATCTTCTGATCTACGGGTCCAAATGTCCTGAAATTTTAATGAGAGTTGTGTTACAATCTGTTCTACTATACTAAAAAGGAGTCAAGCTTTTAGAATGAATAGATTTTTTAATATAAATTAATTTCTAATGTCAAAATTGTTAATTCAGTATTCAATCCATAATATCAGAAGGCGATAATAGAAGAAGGATGACACTTTGTATCCCCTTAATGCTTTAGTTATGTAACGTCATTCTTCCCAGGCTCACCCTTTTAGTTTGCTTTCCCGCTCATCATACTACAAATGGGCATCGCACCGTAAGGTGAATTCTATATTTGTTTGGCACTAAATCCCCAGCAATCATCCCACAAACCTCGTCTTGACGTGGGACAAAATGCACAAGAGCGTCTTGCCAAATATTTAAGCGCTAATAGAGTTATGATGAGGGAACTATTTATCGCGTATGTGATTCGGTTTAGTAACATTGCTCTAAATGATCCGATGTTGGGAAGAGTGACGTTACACTTACCCCGCTTTGTTGTACATTTCTCTCGAAGAGAAGTATTATATACTTCTGATAATATCTTTGGATCTAATGGTCCAAATGTAATTAAACTTTAATGAGAGGTGATTTACAATCTATTACATCTAAAAATTATTAAAAACTCTCAGATTAATTAGCTTTGTCAAAGTGATAAATTTAGTTCAAAAATGTATTTATTGAAAATATTTTGAAAAACCAAGAAGAGTAGAAAAATCATGATTAAGAAACTAACTGAAAAACGTTGGAGAGAGTATCATAATAGCAGTTACTGCTGGTAAAAAAACCAAGATTTAGTGGAGGTATAGTTTTAAATTAATATACTTAGTTGTCAAGGGGAGCCAATAAGAAAAAAGCTTACTCGCAGCGGTACTTTGCTTGTTCGATGACATTCTGAAGCTTCTTGTGTGGTAGACTACATTTTTTTTTATCAGTATCCAAGAGAGAAAGAGCGGTACGAGCGTAGTAGTAGTATTAGCAGAAGTATATAATACTCTCTCTATTATGCCCTTCTGGTATTAGTAATTAAAGTAGTAACGGGCGTTGGCGACAACTTGAAAAATATGCTAAATACAAAGGAAAATACTACATTCACAATAGAGAATTACTAGATTTAAAATATTTAAGGAAAAAGTCTATTTTTGAGTTCAATTAATTACAAATTATTGTTCAGTTGTATAATATCTAGGGCTAGATTATTAATATCTCTGTATCGAGGAAGGTAAGCTCTTTCAGTTCGTAAAAGGGTCCCAAAAATTAATTAAAACAAGACGACCCAAGGGCTGGGCTCGTAATAGTAGCCACATCGTACCGTACTTAACCGGCGTACAGAAAATTTGAGTGAATAGCCCCTCGATGCGCTACCTTTAACTGTTTTAAAATTATTTTTCAAGTTTCTACTTTTGTTATAATTAAAATAGTGTGACACGAACGGAAAACGTGAGTGAGTACCCCCACGATGCGCATCCTTTAACAGTGGTAAAACGAAATACCCGTAAATACCCATTAATACCAGAAGTATATAATACTTCTCTTCGAGAGAAGTGTACACAAAGCGGAGTGAGTGTAACGTCATTCTTCCCAACATCGGAATATTTGGAGCAAGGTTACTAAACCGAATCACATACGCGATAAATAGTTCCCTCATCATTACTCAATTAGCCTTTAACTATTTCGCAAGACACGCTTGTGGATTTTGTCCCACCTAAGACGAGGATTGTAGGTTGATTGCTGGGGATTTAGTGCGAAATAATTGTAGAATTCACCTTACGGTGCGATGCCCATCTGAAGTTTGATGAGCGGGAAAGCAAACAAATCGGGTAAGCCTGGGAAGAATGACGTTACATAACTAAAGTATTAAGAGGATACAGAGTGTCATCCTTCTGGTATTATTCCCTTCTGTTAATACCCGTTAAAAGAAGTACAGAAAATAAGAGTGAATAGCCCCTCGATGCCCTAACAAAAATTATAATCCTTAATCCTTACTTCAATAAATTTACTTACGTTATAATTGTAATATCCGGGGTCACAAGCTAGTACTTTCTTTTAAAATTCATCTCGATTTGTGGAGAAATACATGTAACTTCTAATAATAAACACCGCCTTAAGACCATTTTAAATATAACGTCGGTATTTACTTGCTTTTGCTTCTTAAAAATTCCCCTCGATTTCTTTGAATTTCGAAATAGGGAAACCCTTATTGTAGACGGGTGACAGGAATTTTAAAGGGAGTGTTAAACCTTCCATTTAAATTAAGGTAATGCCATATTCCTCTCTCTCGCTTTAAATATCTCGAGCAAACGTAAAAAACAATTCAAAATGCTTAACCTTGCTAGTACAATTAAATGCAGTGCTTAAACATACTAGTATAATCCCCATCGTTTTAAAATGCACGAACGAAAAATATCACCTCGCCACAATTCTCTCCCATTCATTCTCCCTTCAATGACGAACGAAAACTTTTACACTGCCAAAGGCGTTAGAAAATTTTGATCCGTTTGTTTAATCAAATCATTCGTGTTCAAGCATAATTATTTGCCGATTCAAGCAAATTAATTGAATATTTCTGTTTAGTTCTATCATGGAAGAACTAATTCATTTATTTATTATAATTGCAGATGTTTGGTATTGTTTCAAACGTTCCTGGCAATTCTGGCGTTACTTCATTCCTTGTAGCCATATTGGTATTTCCAAGAAGTTATATCTAGTATCTCTGAGATACTGATATAACTTCTTGGTATTTCTTATTTTTTTTTTTTTTTTGAGGCCTACTGTTCGTGGTTGTGCTTAGGTTGTAAGTGAAAACGAGAAGTTATCAAAACCAAACTGTTATTTTTAGGTTTAATGTAAAACAGGAGTATAAACTGAGTAGAATTATTGAATCGAACGAAAAGTATACGCGTAGTTTGAATTCACGTTCGAGACTAACCATCTTGTGGTTTTACTAGTTTTTTAGCCACATCGTATGATGAACATCTACGATGTGGGTCTTAGTTTGACCTGCCCTGTTGTTGTTGTTGTCGGTGGTGGTGGGCTGCGTCGTTGTCGTGAAAGAGTACCGCGTTTGGCAGTGTAAAATTTCTCGTTCATCATTGAAGGGAGAGTGAATGGGAGAGAATTGTGGTGAGGTGATATTTTCCTTTCGTGTATTTTAAGAGGAAGGGGATTACAATAGTAAGTATAAGCATTTAATTGTGGTTATGCATTGTGAATTGAGTTTTACGTTTGCTCGATACATTTAAAGCGAGAGATACCATTATTTTATTGCCTTAATTTAAATGGGAGGTTTCCTACTCCCTTTAAATTCTCTGTCACCCGTCGACAATAAGGATTTTACGCCTTCAATCCCCTGTTTCAACATTCAAAGAAATCGAGGGAAATTTTAAAAGCAAAAGCAAGTTTATACTGATGTTATTTTTAGAATGGTCTTAAGGCACCGGGATATTACAATTATTGGGTGTTTCACCGAATTATTTCTCTTTCAAGCACTTCTGGCCATAAGTTCATGTGAGAAATTTATAAGATGCGAAAATTATGCGTCGGCATAAGTCTATGTTGTAAGCTAAAACTTTCTGTACGTGTATTAATCGAGCGTTAAAGTAACAGGCGGCTCCATTATCACCCCTAGCATGCTGGCTAATCTTCTGGACACGAATTTTACCTTGCCAAAGGCAGGAACCAATCAGACCTAATGCACTAGGTCCCATTGGTTCCTGCCTTTGGTTTAACTAGCCTTTGCCAAGCTTAGCCAACGTGTAGCAGAAATGGCATCTTTCAGGGGCATCAACGGAGCTGCCCTTTGCTTTAAATACGTAATCATTATAGCATTGTTATAGTTAACTGGATCATCGTGGGGCTAATCACTAAAACTTTCTGTTCTTCTATTAAGGGTTACTTGTGTGTAATCATTTTAGCATTTTTGTTTTTAGAATGGACTTACGGGTAATCATTTTAGCAATGTTAAGGGTATCGCATCGAGGGGCTACTCACTCAAAATTTCTCTTTTTGTCGCACTATTACAATTATAACATAAATAAATTTATTGAAGTAAGGATTACGGGTAATCATTTTAGCACAGTAAAAGTAGCGCATCGAGGGGCTATTCACATAAATTTTATGTAAGCCTGTTAAGTAGGGTACGATGTGGCTGCTATTACGAGCCCTTGGGTCTTCTTGTTATATACAACATATCTTTTTCTTGGAGAGCTTCTTCATCTTAGACTGTGAAGAACTTTTTCATATGGAGTATTTGCAATAGGGTATTTGAAAGATAAAAATTTAATTCATTTAAGTGACTCTTGGATTTTAAGTATTGAACTTAAGAAAAATTGAGGATAGCTTAAAATATTAAGTATTAAGGACACTTAGAAAGAGGCAAGTACCCTTTCAGGGTTCGGACGGAATCTGGATAAGTCAGGGATATGAAAATTAGGGGATTTAAAAGTTTTTCCTAAAAAGTCAGGGATTTCGTTTGGTATATCAAACCATGCTTAGAACAATGCTAAATATGAGACAGGTGTGATGAGGTGAGCTCTGGTAAACACCTCAAAATGGTCAGGGATATTGCCAAAATTTAGTCAGGGATAACCTGGAAAAGTCAAGGATTTTCAATGTTAAAATTTCGTATGAACCCTGCCTTAGGTCCGAACATTCCGCCCACCTTGAAATATCCATTTCAATAATTTGATACAATTTTAAAATAATTTTAGAATGTGTTAATCGTGTTAATCTAAGGGTAATTTGCGTAGCTTATGCACGGGTCGTTTGAGTTTCTTGTCAGTAGCGGTTTTCACTGTGACGACTCGTACCAGTCTATTAGGTCCAGGGTGCGAGTGAAAAATTCACGCCATTTTCCATTTTGTGGGAGGCTGATCTACATCTTTTAACAGCACTAGGTCATTTTTAGCTAAGTTGTTTTTTGGGGTGGCCCATTTGGGTCTTTGTTGGAGTCGAGACTCAAATATTCGTTTCTCCATCTTCGCCAAAAATGCTGGAGTAGCTGTTGACTTAGTTGCCATCTTGATAGGCGATTTACCTTCTCATTAGATAGGTCAGGTTCAGGTATAGCCGTTTGCGCTTCTCAGATCAAGAAACGTCCGGGGGTTAATGGATCAAGGTCATTGGGGTCGGACCTTAAGACCTTAAGAGGTCTCGAGTTCAAGCACGCTTCTGTTTGGCATAAAAGTGTTTGCATTTCTTCGTCATTCATGCAGATTGGCACCCGCAGGCCTCCCATGTGTGGAGCTGCTGGGCTGTTAAAATGCTAATTTATACCATCATCGGCGAGCCAACCTGACACTTGAGTGTTGGGGAGGGATCTGGACCAATTTCAAGAACTCTCTCTCATTTCTTTGTCTGCTCCGATGAAATTAGTGCCGCAATCGCTCTAGATATCACTATACATTTTCCTCGCCGGGCGACAAATCTCTTCAGCGCTGCCAAAAATGCCGCCGTGGACATCTCGCTGACCAATTCCAAATGGATGGCTCTTGTTGTGAAGCGCACAAAAAGTGCTAAATAGGCCTTAAACATTTTGTGCCCTCGGTCTTTGATTACACGCAATAGGAAGGGTCCAGCGTAGGCCACGACACATTTCTTAAAGGCTGACTCTTGTTGGGGTTAGGTCTCCCATAATTTGTTGGGCAGTACCTGCTTTTTGACGTGTGCATCTTAGGCATTTTTTGAGTTGATAGCGAACAGCGTCCCTTATGCCAGGGATCCAAAAGTGTTTCTGCAACCCTACAGGAAGTAAAAAAATGTAAGTAATAATTTTAAAACAGTTAAAGGTAGCGCATAGAGGGGCTATTCACTAAAATGTTCTGTACTCTTGTTAAGTACGGTACGATGTGGTTGCTATTACGAGCCCAGCCCTTGAGTCGTCTTGTTACAAGGTAGTTTTCATTTTATAAAGATCTCCTCTCTCTTTGCTAGCGAATCATCTTCGAGCTTTCTGCGTGTGTACGTTTTCAGGCACTTGGTGGTGTTTTAGGGCTTTTTGGGTGTTTTGGGAACGTTCCCCTTTCGCAGTTTAACAATGCTTGTTTTACAAATACAAATGTGTATTTTGGTTACTTTTAAGGGTTGGTCGCTTTAGAAATTGAAAGCTCAAGATTTTTACTTATTATTTTCAGTACCTGGACTCAACACTCGGTGACTTTACGCACTTCCTATCTGGACGCAAAAGCATAATGCTACGTTTTGCCACCAAATACCCTGGTTTTCCATCCTAACAACCTCGTTTTCCACCGTAGGATATTAGCGTGGAAAAACAGTGGAAATTCTATGCCGATTAAAATTTGTTAATAATAGAAACTTTCTTATTATTTTCAGTACCTGGACTCAACACTCGGAAGTTACGCGTTTATAAAAATATTCTTATTATTTTCATTATTAATCTTTTTAATAAAATCTAATGTATCAATGAAATATATTACAAAATAAAAACTTGCAGTAATATTTATAAAATATTATTTGATAAAATTATTTCTATTTATAAGCTTATTAATTATAGTTATGGCGTCAAATAATAAAAAGAATAAAAGACTTTAAACCAAAGTTATAATGAATGATTACCACATTTTTGAAAAGTATTTTAATTACAAATTTTTATTAAGTCCGAATGTATCTGATGGAATATATTTCGAAATAAAATATTGCATTGATATTTATAAGTCTGCCTGATAAATTTATTTTTACTTGTAAGCTTACTAATTATATTTAGTGACTAAGGTATAGAAACTCGCTTCATACCTCTGAATTAGAGTATGATTAAAGTGCTTGCTCAACATAGTAGAGCCGTCAGTCGAGTATGAATATTTTGAATACAGTTTCAAAGTTATAATGAATGATTTTATTCGAAGTGCATTGCACTGAAGCGTGTCGTAGCAGCCACGTAAAACAAACAAACTAATGCTTTAACTAGTGCTGGTTACATAACTGTGTGTTTGCTTATGTGTGTGGTAGTGAACGGATTAAAGGTTGCGTCTCGATTACGAGTAATAATCGAGGGGCTACTCACTAAAAACTCGTTAGTGTTTTTAAACGGGATAGGGATTTGGGGTTACTTAGGGGCTATGGGTTATTATTATTATTAATATTAACGGATAATTAAGCATTAACACATTTGCCACTAGGGGCGCTGTATACGTAGTTACGTATTTACTGACATCTAAAACATGATAAAATTCTGCTAGACATTCGTGTAAGCAATAGATAGTTCATAAATTGCCGCTAGGGGCGCTGTGTACGTAGTTACGTATTTACTGACATCTAAAGCATGGTAATTTTTTGCTATGACGTCATATCCGGTGACGTGGCCAACGACGTAATATCCGGTGACGTGACCAATGACGTCAAATCCGATGACGTGATCAATGACGTCATATTCGGTGACGTGTCATGACGTCATATTCGGTGACGTGTCATGACGTCATATCCGGTGACGTGTCATGACGTCATATCCGGTGACGTCACCTATGACGTCATATCCGGTGACGTCAGCTATGACGTCAACGAGGTAATTGACTTGTGACGTCACGACAGATGTTAATAGTAATAGGTAATGACTATCCATTCAGTATACCTAGCGTTCATTCAGTTAGGCCTAGCGTTCATTCATTTAGGCCTAGCGTTCATTCATTTAGTAGGCCTAGCGGTCTTCAGCTATTTGAATTTCGTGCCTGGGATATGGCGCACCCGAGTCCTAGCATAGGAGCTTTTAGCGCCACCGCAACGTTGGAAATTTACTTAGTTGATCGTTCCGGGTCAGCCGGCTCATTTGATGCCTGGAAGCTGTCGAGGAAAGTCGCTTGGAAAACCCTCTCCCATTCAGCTGATCGATACGGGTCATCCAGTTCATTCGTTCCCGCAAGCCGTCGAGGAAAGTCGCTTGGAAAAACCTCTCCCGTTCAGCTGATCGTGACCCCGGCTTTTGAAGTTCATTCTTGATCGTTTCGTCATTTCTCTGATCGTTTTTGCCGAGGATGCAAGCTGAATTCGAAGCTCTTCAACGTACTTGGCGGCCATTGCTTGGCCTCGTGGTGCTTTAACAGTCTGTAAGCCTAACTTTATAATAATCCAAACTCATCTAGCCCCCCTTAAATTATTTATTTTATTTCAAGTGTTTAAATTAATTACGTAGTGTTAAATGTTAGTGAATTTTATTAATTTATTAAAAATAAAGTACCACAAATAAAATTTTACAATGAGATGCTGGAAAAGAGAGAATCCCTTAATAATTAGTTTAGGGCCTATTATTATTAGCTATTAAAAGGGGTACGTAATTAATTTAGATATAACGCGACAGATTTTCTGAGATCAGGTCCCGCCGAGAGAATTTTAGAACACGAGCCCAGCTGCCCTAAGCCTAAATTAAGCCTTGTCCCATTTAAACCCTAGTTATTTACGGGGTCTGTCTGTGGGAATAGTTTTAAAATAAATAGCGGGTTTTCCTAAAATTAGTTTAGGGGCTATTGTTAATTAATTTAGAGACAAAGCTTCAGTTTCTAAAATAAAGTTCCGCGGAGAGAATTTTAAGACACGTGGACAGTTGCTCTAAGCCTTTTCCAATTTAAACCCTAGTTATTTACGGGGTCTGTCTGTGGGAATAGTTTTAAAATAAATAGCGGGTTTTCCTAAAATTAGTTTAGAGGCTATTGTTAATTAATTTAGAGACAAAGCGTCAGTTTCTAAAATAAAGTTCCGCGGAGAGAATTTTAAGACACGTGGACAGTTGCTCTAAGCCTTTTCCATTTTAAACCCTAGTTATTTACGGGGTCTGTCTGTGGGAATAGTTTTAAAATAAATAGTTAATAGGTTTTCTAAAATTAGTTAAGGGGCTATTGTTAATTAATTTGGAGACAAAGCGACAGATTTTCGAAAATCAGGTTCCGCAGAGATAATTTTAAGACACGAGGACAGTTGCCCTAAGCCTAAGTTAAGTTTTGTCCCATTTCGACTCAAGTTAATATTTATGGGTTCTACCTGTGGCAATAGTTTTAAATAAATAAATGGCAGATTTAATAAACTTAATTTAGGGGATATTTTAAATTGTGCAGCTATTATAAGGGGCACGCAATTAAATTTAAATAAATGGTAGTTTTCCTAAAATTAGTTTAGGGGATATTTTAAATTATTTTCATTATTAAATTACATAATTTAATTTAAAATTAAAGGTAAGGTTTCCCTAAAATTATTTTCTATCCAATTATGGGAAGTAATTAGTTAGCCAGAGTATTTATTTAAGGATGGGAATCACGGTAGTTAACCTTTCTTTAATTAGGGTGGCAATTGGTCTTTCTCTCTAAATTTAGTAGCAAGTTTTTTAATTAAGGATCGCCCAAAAGTAGGCAATGGTTTAAGATGTGTTATTAACATTTTTTCATTTATAGATGCAGCTGATATTCTTGGATTTTTCTGTCGCTGGTCATTATATGTATCTTTCCCGATGACTGGTCATTCCGAGACTTATCATTCCTGATGACATCCTCTGTTGGATTGACGTTGCGCGATGACTTCCGCTGTTCCCGATGACAAGCTTTGTTGGATTCCGTTACACGATGTCTTCTTCCGGACTTGGCAATCTCTCTCAACATTCGAGTCGAAGTTACGGAGAAAATCATCGAAGCTAGAAGACACAAAATTCAACTTCTTTACTTGAAAATTTTACATGTAACCACTTATTTTAGTTTTTTGCTTGCCATTTTATATGTAACTACTTATTATTTTTTTCGCGTTCAAACTTTAACTTATATAACTCTTTAATATTTTTTTTGTTCGAAATTTTTGTAAACACTTGGTTTTTTTGTTTCTTATTGAATAAATTTTGCCTTAAACCTCGTTCTTTCTTTTCTTTAAATTTTTACGATACTAGACTTGGCTTCAATTTTTTAATGTCTGGACTTAGGGAGGTTTTTTTGACCCCTTTTAGGCATATTTTTTAATAAAATAGAGAACAAAATACACTAAAAACATTTTTTTTATAAAAAATTAATTAAAAAAAATAATTTTTTTATGAAAAATTTATTAAAAAATAAAAAAACAATAAAAAAGCATAAAAAAGGTCAAAAAAACTACCCTAAGTGTTTTTCGACTATTTTTGTTCCTTCCCCAATATCGAAACTTAAATTTTAAACTTAAGCTACCACCCCCAAAGTAAGCCTTGCGAGCCTAATTTAAATTTAACAAGTCCCTGTTCAACTCGGGAATTATTAAATTTAAACTAAAGCCCGCTGTGGAGCCCCCAAAACCAGGAAACTTCGTCCTTAGCATGGGATTTCCAATGAAAGTCCACTCGCAGACGTCCAATTCTTCCTGCGCAAGAAAAATTCGAATTAGTATTTGGAAAAATGCACACGAATAACTTGAAATTAATTACCTTAAAACGAAAATCCACTCGAGTATTCTCGCATGATGCGACGCTAAAGGTTCCGGCATAAGACAAATGACTATTATTTGGCAAATAAATGGCACACTCGTAACATTAATAGGGAAAGAATACCATAAAAAGCTAAGCCTCGCCTTAAACCAGCTTAAAATCGTGTTTACTTTTAAAGGAGAAAGCGTATAAGCAACCTTCTACCTTAAACCTAAATCAGAAATTTATTTAGATCCTACAAAACTCCCTCAACGAGTTGCCAAACGCTTTTCCTCTAAAAATATAATTAAAACCATAAACTAGATACCTTAATACCGCAAAGGGAATCTCACCCTTGAAATCCTGATTACGCGTTCATTATTCTTAAAAGGGAGGGCTAGGACCAGTGTTCACCTATTCCATAAGTAAGATTTTATTTATGTCCTGGCGAAAAGAAAAATCCTAAAAATTAAAGGACACAGCGCTTCCCTTCTAACAATAAATAGAATAATAAATAATAAACTAAATACCCTAATAATGGTCTAAAAGTCGCTTCACACGCTATCTAAATAGTTTTGCTAGTGAGATTCCCTTTCAACGGATAAAATCAAAGTGTAGGCCCGAATTAAGAATGGAATTGTCCTGTTAATATTGCTATAATTACTATTAATAAGATTTAATTATTGCACTAAGGGCCTAAAGTGTTTCACAAGCTGTCTAAATAGTTTTCGTAAAGAGATTCAGTTTCAACGAATAAAATCAAAGTGTAGATCCGAATTAAGAATGAAATTGTACTGGGTTTATTGACCTGATTAATATTAGGTGCCATTTTTTGCCAAATAAATAGTTATTCATTCTAGAATCCAACATAAATTGTTCCTTTGGAAACGCATGATAGCTATAAAAAATAAAATTCAAACATTCAAATACAAATTAAAATTATTATCAACTTAAATGGCACAAGTATTTTCAGGGCCGGATTAAGCAATTTTGCACCCGGGGGCCGAGATAATGCGCGCCCTCTTAAGTTCACAAAAAAAAGGAACAGCAAATGTTGCTAAGGGGGGAATAGTTTAAATCAATGTGCCCCCAACAAGCGCTGCGCCCGTGGGCGTGTACCCCCTCGCCCCCTCTAACTAAACATAATCAAAGGGCATCTTCCCATATCTAGTAGAACCAGAGTTATGAACCCCCAAAATTGGGTATAATGCTATTCCTATGGAGTGCTTGTTTAAGAACATTTTTCTCAATTACTCAGCCCCTTTTTACTCGATCCCAAAATTTTACTATGGTTGGATGGGGGGTAGGGGGCAAATAGGACTATAACATAATCAAAGGGCATGTCCCAATCTCTAGTAGAACCAGAGTTATGAACCCCCAAAATTGGGTGTAATACTATTCCTATGGAGGGTCTGTTTATGAACATTTTTCTCAATTACTCGATCCCCAAGATTTTAGTATGGTTGGATGGGGGGTGGGGGGCAAATAGGACAATAAGATACTCAAGGGGCATCATCCCATATCTAGTTGAACCAGAGTTATGAACCTCCAAAGTTGGGTAATACTATTCCTATGGAGGGTCTGTTTATGAACATTTTTCTCAATTACTCGATCCCCAAGATTTTAGTATGGTTGGATGGGGGGTGGGGGGCAAATAGGACAATAAGATACTCAAAGGGCATCATCCCATATCTAGTAGAACCAGAGTTATGAACCACCAAAGTTGGGTAATACTATTCCTATGGAGGGTCTGTTTATGAACATTTTTCTCAATTACTCGATCCCCAAGATTTTAGTATGGTTGGATGGGGGGTGGGGGCAAATAGGACAATAAGATACTCAAAGGGCATCATCCCATATCTAGTAGAACCAGAGTTATGAACCACCAAAGTTGGGTAATACTATTCCTATGGAGGGTCTGTTTATGATCATTTTTCTCAATTACTCGATCCCCAAGATTTTAGTATGGTTGGATGGGGGTGGGGGGCAAATAGGACAATAAGATACTCAAGGGGCATCATCCCATATCTAGTAGAACCAGAGTTATGAACCTCCAAAGTTGGGTAATACTATTCCTATGGAGGGTCTGTTTATGAACATTTTTCTCAATTACTCGATCCCCAAGATTTTAGTATGGTTGGATGGGGGGTGGGGGGCAAATAGGACAATAAGATACTCAAAGGGCATCATCCCATATCTAGTAGAACCAGAGTTATGAACCTCCAAAGTTGGGTAATACTATTCCTATGGAGGGTCTGTTTATGAACATTTTTCTCAATTACTCGATCCCCAAGATTTTTGTATGGTTGGATTGGGGGGGGGTGGGACAAATAGGACTATAAGATACTCAAGGGGCATCATCCCATATCTAGTAGAACCAGAGTTATGAGTCTCCAAAGTTGGGTAATACTATTCCTATGGAGGGTCTGTTTATGAACATTTTTCTCAATTACTCGATCCCCAAGATTTTAGTATGGTTGGATGGGGGGTGGGGGGCAAATAGGACAATAAGATACTCAAGGGGCATCATCCCATATCTAGTAGAACCAGAGTTATGAGTCTCCAAAGTTGGGTAATACTATTCCTATGGAGGGTCTGTTTATGAACATTTTTCTCAATTACTCGATCCCCAAGATTTTAGTATGGTTGGATGGGGGGTGGGGGGCAAATAGGACAATAAGATACTCAAGGGGCATCATCCCATATCTAGTAGAACCAGAGTTACGAACCTCCAAAGTTGGGTAATACTATTCCTATGGAGGGTCTGTTTATGAACATTTTTCTCAATTACTCGATCCCCAAGATTTTAGTATGGTTGGATGGGGGGTGGGGGGCAAATAGGACAATAAGATACTCAAGGGGCATCATCCCATATCTAGTAGAACCAGAGTTATGAACCTCCAAAGTTGGGTAATACTATTCCTATGGAGGGTCTGTTTATGAACATTTTTCTCAATTACTCGATCCCCAAGATTTTTGTATGGTTAGATGGGGAACTCAATGCACCCCCAACAAGCCTTGCGCCCGGGGGGCCAGAGCCCCTCAGCCCCAATTTCAAATATTTAAAATAAGTTCGACATAAATGTGAATCACGAGTACTGTGTGTGTACACAACTCCCCAAAATAAACTAAGGCTATGTTTTCTACAAACAAAGGTGGTAATTAAGAAACCTATTTTGCACGCTTAACAATGAATTTTACACTTTTTTTTCCTCCTGTGGGGGAATGTCGAGCCAGGGTTTATGATAAAAACCTTACAGCTCCGAAGAACATAGAGGCACATAAGGGGCATTATAGTTTGAAGTACTGTTTCAGTGCTGACTTAATTAAATTGGGCAATAGATTTTAATGATACAATCTCAGGGGGAAGTGAGTTCCAAATGGGGACTGATCTACGAAAAAAGGAGTGCTTAAGCTGGTTTTTACGGGCATATCGGTGGAATAATCTTTTACCGTGACCCCTTATGGGGGCGATAGTAGGGGCATCAGAAAAATAAGTTTCATTAGGGGAGTTTAAGATTTTGAACAAGCTTAAAAGGTCAAAATATTTGCGACGCGTTGTTAGGGAAGACCAACCAAGAGTAGAAAGTCGTACTTCCCTTGGTAGGTGTCGGAGTCTGGTTGGGATTCGGGAGAGACAACCCTGGATATTGTCTAGATACTTAATATCGATAGCGCAATGGGGGTTCCAGATCTGGCAACCAAACTCAAGAATAGGGTGAATGTAACTGTGGTAAAGTTGAGTAAGAAGTTCGGTTGTGATTCTCGAAAAATTTGCTTTGACAGTGCCAATTAAGTCTCGGGCATGACCACAGATTTTTTGAATATGGGAATGGAATTTTAGGTTGTGGTCTCTTTGTACGCCTAAGTCACGGCATTCATTGACACGTTTTATATTTTGGCCGCAAGTAAATAAGGGGACATCAAAGCTAGGTCTGATGGGGAATTTTGTAAAGTTAGGACTAATGATTTGGTTAAGGATAAATTTTCCTTTCAAATTTTCCACTTGTAAGGCTTAATTTTCATTCAGTTGCGATAAAAGTTTGGTATTTAATCTAAATTAACCCTTAATATATAAATAAAATATATATCTACCTGGAAAGATCTCTGTAGCCACCATCGAAAAAGGCAACAGCTTGAAGCTTCCGACCAACTCCTCAAAAGACATGGGATACTAAGCCTTGGTCGTAGTAACACATGATGGGAGAGTGCAGCACTGCCAAGGGCAACGAGGTCCCGGATACTAAGCCTTGGTCGTAATCACCGAACGTATTTGGCACGGTTAAGCATAAATTTTCCACTTGCGACGCTTAATTTTCGATCGGTTGCGATAAAACATTGGTATTTAATCCAAATTAACCCTTAAAATATAAATAAAATGAAAATATTTACCAGCAAAGATCTCACAGAAAATCGCAGCAGCCAGTTGTCTCGGAAAACACCCCAAAAAGAACCCAGAATGAAAAGGCTTATTCGTTCCAAACATGGACCGCTAGATGGCGCTGCTGAAGTTAGGCAGACTTCAAAATATGGCGGGAGCGTGCGTTTCAATTTTATTGTTTCTATTTTCTAATATAATTAATAATTTAGTTAATTATAATTTAATAATGTCTTCTAAACAGCCCAAAACACTTCTCTCTACTTTAAAAAGGGGGAACTGGAGTTTAGGGATTCCTACACCTGAAAGAAACACACTATAAACATGTTTGTCTAATAGGTCGAAACCTGAAATCATAATAATTAGACCAATTCCTATGAAACTTAATTAGTTTTACAGGGACCCAGTTTTACGTGGTTGATCTAGATCAAATAAAAGTTCTGAAATTAAAAGTGTAATATATTCCAAAATCTTTGTTTGTTTTTGGCCTAATTATTCCTGTTCTTAATTAGAAAATTAGTAAAATAAAAATAGTAATGGAGAAAGAAGATGCTATTGGTTTAGCCGCCACACAAATATTGTGTTCTGTGTGAATAATCGGGTTGCAATACACGTCAAAAAGGCTATCAGAAATTCCACCTAAAATGGTTCAATCGCGAGAGATGCGAGTCTTCCCTCCAGTAATGACAATGGTCAATAATACTAAGGTTAGTTTCCCCGAGATGTGCGCTAGCTTCAAAGGTTACAGCGAAAACGTTCCTTGATTTCTTGAAGTAAAACCAGAAGGGGATAATAGAAGAAGGATGACACTCTGTATCCTCTTAATACTTTAGTTATGTAACGTCATTCTTCCCAGGTTCACCCTTTTTGTTTACTTTTCCGCTCATCAAACTTCAGAAGGCATCGCACCGTGCTATTGTCAATTCTATAATTGTTTGGCACTAAATCCCCAGCAATCAACCCACAAACCTCGTCTTGACGTGGGACAAAAATCCACAAGCACGTCTTTCCTGATAGTTAAACGCTAATAGAGTAATGATGAGGGAACTATTTATCGCGTATGTGATTCGGTTTAGTAACCTTGCTCCAAATGTTCCTATGTTGGGAGGAATGACGTTACACTTACCCAGCTTTGTGGTACACTTCTCTCAAGAGAAGTATTATATACTTCTGGTAAAACTAACCGGTACAGAACTAAACCACAAGAGTACGTTAGACCCAATGTAATTTTTCTTTATTAATGTTAAGGAGATGATGAAAATGAGCCTCAAATTAGATTCAGATTTTAAGAATAATTGGAAATAATCCCCTCCCACCAATCGCGAAACGCCCTGCCTTTTTGTTAACAAAATCATGGATAAAGAATGCGCGTGAGGAAATTTGTTTTCACGCTATAGGATAGGCAACTCCCTATCTCGAACGACAGCTTATTCTGTATAAACTCTGTTACAACATCGGTTGTCAGCACGCGCAAAGCTAGGTCTCTATGTAACGTAGCTTTGTACGTCCTGTCAAGAGACCAAAAACTTCAGGATCTTCAGGATTTAAATATCCGCGAGTTTTTTAGCTCGAGTTTCAAATACGTGTAAAATTCCATACAGCCTACTATTATCCCCTTCTGGTATAGTAGAATATATTGTAACACACCTCTCATTAAAACTTCAGGACATTTGGGCCAGTCGATCCGAAGATATATTCATTCTTAGCACTGAACTTACTGAAGCCATCATTTTGACTTGGAAATATCAACTCTAAAAGCTTGAAGCATTTTTAGAATAATAAAACACGTCAAAACTTACGTCTCATTAAAATTTCAGGTCATTTGGATGAATAGGACAAAGGATCTGGCCAAAAAACCTACCCCCTCCCATAGAACTTAATGTTAATTTTGGGTTCCTTCGAACTTCCCGCCGATAATCCAAAAGTTGCACTTTTTGGCCAATGAAAGGGCTTCTATAGTGGGAGCGTTTTGCGTTGCCGAGTGGGCTATGGTAGAGGTCACAGTGTCGTCTGCTAGCTAGGCGGAATCCGAATAGTTTCGCGCCTATTTATAATTCATAAAATGTTTAGTGTAGTTAAATTAGATTCATTTTTAGGTAAAGAGGTGAGCTTAGCGGTTTTTACTAATGTTTCCAATCTGGATGAGTTAAAACAAATGGCAATAAGCGGAAAACTAGAAGCAAGTTTTATCAATGCCGCCTTGGTAAGTAAGTTTGACAGTTCCTGTATTTGGATTAGTTAAGCCTTGGTCACAAGCACGAGCTTACTGATACCATGGATGTATTAACGTTACTGGATTAACCACTCAAACCTTCCACCGTCCATTATGGAATGGTTCGCGAATGCTTCAATGGTCGTCGATTGGCTACCAAATCATGGGGAGGGGTTAGGGGTTTTGACATGAAGAACCATGCACGATGGGTTTCTTGTTAAGCCTAATGTGAAACATTTAAAGATTTTAGATCCTTTCCAAGTATTAATCGCTTCAAATCAAGCCATAAACAGCCAACAGAACCAAACCATGAAAACAAGAAGCGTGTTTTCCGAAATTCTTTATAACTTATCACCAACTAAAAATGTAAGTGTGCCAATCAACTTTTTACGCGTGGGGTTGTGCCTAAGCGACGTGGCACACTGACCATATTAAGAGTAAGGCCGAATGATTCAAATTTGCTAGATAACTGATTCGTTACGAACCTTCGGAATCAGCGATACTAGTTCTAGTCTTTTGATTGTGGTACCGGGAGTAATTGATGAAAGTCTGAAAACCCAAATAATCGCCTGTGTTAAAGGTGAACCAGTTCCTTTGGAGGAACTTGGAAACCTTTGCGACGAAACCAAAATTAAGAAGGTTAGGGTTTTTTCTTATTAAGACCAAGACTATCAGCACCAAATCATACTGTCAGTGAAAGGTTTTAACTGAACAACTCTAGAGAAACAGATACTACGTGTAACAGCCAAGGCTTAGCTACATTTGCGCGGCGCCCCATTGTCCCCCCACAGTCCTTCGCGAACCTCTGCTGGTCCAACTCCGCGACAATGAACCATTTCAATTGAAAGACATGGGGGTAAAACCGTTTCACGTCACTTTTTGGGTGAAATAATTTTAGTCTCTCTCTCGGAATATGACGCGTGAAACCCTTCAATTTAAGGCCTGAGAACTCTAGAGAAACAGATACTACGCGTAACAGCCAAGGCTTAGCTACATTTGCGCCCCACAGTCGTTCGCGAACCCCTGCTGGTCCAACTCCGCGACAATGAACCATTTCAATTGAAAGACATGGGGGTAAAACCGCGTTTCACGTCACTTTTTGGGTGAAATAATTTTAGTCTCTCTCTCGGAATATGACGCGTGAAACCCTTTAATTTAAGGCCTGAGAACTCTAGAGAAACAGATACTACGCGTAACAGCCAAGGCTTAGCTACATTTGCGCCCTACGGTCGTTCGCGAACCCCTGCTGCTCCAACTCCGCGACAATGAACCATTTCAATTGAAAGACATGGGGGTAAAACCGCGTTTCACGTCACTATTTGGGTGAAACAATTTTAGTCTCGCCCTCTCGGAATATGACGCGTGAAACCCTTTAATTTGGGATGATTTTGGTGTTGTTAGTCAACCAAAGAAAATATACGCTCCGGGAATGGAAGGTATGTCTCGGGGTTGGGTTGACCAGGAACTTCCGGTCTATGCAAGTTCGATGTAGCCGGAAATACCTCGGTCGACCGAGCCTGCCTTTGGAGCGTACTAGGAGGGGAGAGACAAAAATTTACACTAGAGGAAGCTACAGTTTCCATTCCTGGGGCGTGTATCTTCTTTGAGTCAACCAATAGACCAATTCGAATATTACATGCAGAGAAACAAACTTCCAGGGACAAGCCGCCATTCTGAATAATTTCTCTCCCGCCACGAAACACCACTAGAGGGCAGCCCAAGCTCACTGCGTGTTAGAGGCTAGCAAGCCCGGTCATGCCTCTAGCGATGTCTCCTGGCGTGAGGGAAATTATTCAGAATGGCGGCTTGCCCCTGGAAGTTTTTTTCTCTGCATGTAATATTCGAATTGGTCTAGGAATCGGTTTGTAAATTTACTGTTGCAAACGTATTTCATTGCAGATTTACAAAATCAGTGATACAGAGCTGAAACATAGCACTTTATTAAATTCAGTAGTAACGCGTATTGCCACTAAAGATGTTGTAAACTAAATTAAAACTTGCGTAACTTCAAATATTCTCTTTTTTTATTTGAATATTCCGGGCCGTGATTATGGGTTTTCCCCCTATTTAAAATATTGTAATTTATCGCCTTTAGACATCAAGCTATGAAAAAGGGATATATAATTTATGCAAATTATAAAGCACGCGATTGACCTTGCTAGGCTTTGGCCAGTATATGAATATTTCAACATTTTAGACATCATGTAGGCAAGTTTTTTTTTTTAACTCCCTCTGTCTCCCTCTCTTAATTTTCGTCTTGGAAAATGTTCCTCGAGGGGCTAACCACTCTTAAGCTTTCGTGTAAAACCTTCAATTCATATTATAACATTAATTCGTGAATCAAAAATTAAAGGAAGTGAATAGCCCCTCACTGAAAGGTGACTGCTAAGTCGTGTTTAGGTGAGATGAAAATCATGAAAGAAAGAAAAAAAACCTCTTAAAAAGTCTCTCTTTTAATTTGAAAAGCTTGGTAGGTTGTATGAAAAAAAACGGCTATAAATTCAAACACTGCAATCCTCGTCTCTCTTACTTCCCTCTTTTAGTTACCCAAATCACGATTCTCTTGTTTAAATTAAAAGTTTAAAAAGCAAAGCCACTCCATGAGCTTAGAAAGTTTTCACGAGGGTATTTAGCCGAGATTGCAGCGTGCGTCAGACGTCCATAATATAAAGTGTCAGACTTTACGCGACGTCTTTTGGTCCTTTGCGTCGCGCCGACGCCGGGGCCGATAAAACATAGAATAGACTATTCCATTTATTTTAGAAGAGAAGCGCAAACACCACAGGGGGGGAGATCATTTTCTTTGTTTATTTCCCCTCTCGCTAGAGGCAACGCGCGTCGGCTAGCCTCCCTCGAGTCCCTCCGCGTTTAGTGAACTCTGATGAAATAACCTAAGCGGACGGGGGCATCCCACTAATAAGTCGATTTCACTGTCGTCTGCTTGTAATTATTGGAAAGGTCTATTGCCGCGCGAATTTATTCCTATCCCTTCTATTTTAAGAAATGATTCCCTGGTACCCGCCCTGATAAAGATTCCCAAGCCGCTTCTATATTTTTTTTAAGTGCTATTTTTATAATATTTTAATTTAAATTACCTCCTTTAAATAATATTTATGAATATTAATTAGGGACGTTTTGTTTCCGTGGGGGATGTGGTGGATAATATTAAAATCTGGTATTTAAATTTTTATGCATTCATCATCATCCTCCCCTTTTCTTTTATTAAATAATGGGGGGTGGGAGACTGACGAGTTTCTTATTAGAAAAATATTAATGACCTAAAATTGCGCCAAGAAAAGTGGCCTCTCATTAAAAATAAGGCGCCTATTTTGGATATATTTCCATTTAGCTTGAAAAAGCTGAGGGGGAAGAAGAAAAAAAACCATTTTAGTTTCTATGGGTATTATCATAAGTTTATAAGTGATATGTTCCTACCATAAGTATGACACTACCTATACTTCGTAATGCTACTGAGAGACTTCCAACTCGAGCTAGTTCTAGCAGAACGACAAGCGAGAATTGAAGTCCTACACTCGGTTAGTTAGTTTCGCGGGACTTCCATCTAGGTCCTATAATATTTAGTCTTCATTACTAAGCCTTTGACAGCGCCAGGCCCAAAACCAACCAGGCGTATGTTGCTTTACCTCGAATCTATGACCTACCTCACTCACTTCATGACAAGCTCCAGTTTCTAAGTTATCAGTGACAAACTTATAAGGAACATATCGTATGAACTTATGATAATATGTTTGGAGTACTTTTTCTTTCCTAAGCGTTGAATATAATTATTATAAGGTGGAATAGCTCTTTCGGCGGCGAAGAAGTGTACGTAGACAAAGTTTTTTTTTTTATTTTTTAATCGGCCCCTCTATGTATGTTCTCGCCTAGACTGTTAAAAGAAAAAAAAATCTTACGTATTTTTAAGTATGCCCCCCCCCATCTCCCTCTCTCTCTCTCTCTCTCCCTCTCCCTCTCTCAATCTTTCTTAACAAGATTGTGCAGCCCTCCCTCTTATTTCCTTCATGACGGCTCTAAGAAAATGAGCAAAAAGATAGCCGCCTTCTATTGGTCGGGGGAAATTTATCATTTGCTTCGTCCCTAAATGGTTAAGAAGATATTTTTATTAAGTGTAACAATGTTGTAAGTTAGTTGTCGTCAAACTTGAGTTGAAACCGATGCATTCGTTGTCTGTCCGCAAAGCGCGTATTTAACTGTTTGTTCTCTTGAACGACGCAAGCGTGGGTTACTAAAAGGGTGCGTTATATAATCCAGGAATACATACAGCTACTAGGAATCATTGTGCCCCCCCCCCATAGACTAGTAGCGGCAGAGAGGGGCGTACACTGTGTATCCCTCCATCTGGGAGCTCTCTTGTAAGAGGGGATACTGTACGCGCCCAGTAGGGGGATGACACTAAGATAAGAGATAGAAGGGTATGACGTTTGCATACGTTGTACTACCATTACTCTATATCCCATGTTAATTTCTACGCGGGTTTTGTGGGCATTCCGGGCTTGAGAACTTACCATACCACAAGATCATATAGAGCCCATTGACCATGCGTAGTTTGACTACAACAGTAGAACCCTTTTCTTCATGGCCAGAAAACTATGAAGAAAGGTGTGATGACCTTTTCAGGCATTACCAGATCTATTGGTGTTTGAGGCGTATGGATAAACCGTTTAAGATGTTGAAGTCCATCTTGTCTTATCGCCAAGTGTATAGTGAGAGGGGCTCTGGCAGCAACTTGAAGAAGGGAGATGGGGGGGGGGAGAGAAGGATGATGGAAATGTAGTGAAGAAAAAAAACTGCCACTAAGTTCTCGCTTTTTTAAGTGGCTAGTGAAAAAGCGTGTAGCTCGCAAACTTTATAAGTTGTTAACTAGGGGCAGGGAGAACCCAAGAGTGAGAGAGAGAGAGAGAGAAAAAGTACAAGAGTTCCTGGCGTGTGTGAGAATAGACCTGTCATCGCTCGCTATTTTTCCCCGGCTTCTTTTTTTGCACGTGTTTTGATCCTTTATTCGGCCCTTCGTCCTGTCCCCCCTCTCTCTCTCTTACCCCCTTTTAGAATTTCCCGCCCTATTTTTGCACCCTCCCCTCTCTTTTTCCTATAACCATCTTCTGAAGTTCTGATCCCCGCAACATTTTTTTCTCCCAGTCCCATCCCATTTTGTTCTCCCTGGCTAAGCTTCTCGTAACATCTTCATACCCATCCGAGAAACCAGAAAACCCAGGGGTGAAAAACGTTTCGTTTTTTTTTTTGTGTGTGTTAAAATTTTTCTTCTTTTGGAAATTTCGGACCCAAAAAAGAAAAAAATAAAAAATAAAGAAAAGTAGAATTTTAAAAATACGGAAAGGCGCAGCAGATGATGGTAGTTCTTGTGGCTGAGAGTCTTTTAGGCTAGGACTTCTTCTTCACTACTAGACTAGTCAGAACGAAGGGAGGTTTTCAGATGAACGGTTGCTGTTCTTCCTCGAGGAGTTCGCGAATATCATCAACATCATCTAATAGATGATGATGGAACCCGCGCTTTTCGGTCCCGAGGTTCAATATCTCTTCGCCGAACGCGCCTTAATGCAACAATTACTACAAACTATCCCAACGACAATTACTACTTATTCGCGAGTTTAGAATTATTATTATTGTTATTATTTAAAAAGAAAACGTGACATCCGCGCGCGATCTTTTTTAAGAAATCGTTTATAGTTTTTTAAGAGGAAATAATCGTCTGCCAAAATTTGAGTCATGTTAGCCAATCGTTTATTAACGACTTTGGAGTCATTTGGTCTACTGTTGCTCTTGACGACCGGCGGAAGAGGCGCCAAGGAAAGGGAACGGGACATCTCTTTATGGATTGATCAGAGACAAGTGCAGGAGTTCAGTGGAGAGACAAGTAAGCGTGATTTAATTTTAAGTGTTTTTTGTTACGCGAGTCTACCGGACTTGTTGTCAAAGAAAAATTGTTCACAAGAGTTGTTAAAACAGAGAGTGCCCATTGAAAGTTTCACGAAAAACGTCTGAAACTGATGAGCAGAATTGTTTACTAGCTGCTTGTCCTATAAGGGAGCTAATAACTGGCTAGGGGGAAGAGATAGTCTGACGTCACGCAGCCCCTCTCTGGTGGGCATTTTTGCGCGTAGAATACTGTTTCCAACCTTTAGGGGGATGAAACTCCAGTAAGAGATAGAAGGGTGTGACGTTTCAGGGTCAGAACTGTTAGCTCCCTATTCTTGAAGTGTTTTTAGGTAGTGTAGGCTAAGAGGCAAGCACGTTTGGAACTGAATCGAACTCAGAATTATACAAGCTTTTCAGTCTGTTGTTGTAGATAGCGGTTGAATTGCACGACTGGCAACACTTGTACAACACAAACAAAATACACACTCAATTTTACCTACTCATGGTACTTATTGCAGTAAATAATCAGTAGTATATTTGCAGATAATTGTTTGTTTATTTGTTAGTTGCACACCACTTATTTTTGTACATCCTACTTGAATTTTTTTTACTTGTACAAGTTTACGATCCCCGGGGAATTCTTCCCCATTTTCCGCCCCCGTCACTTCATCCTCCTGGGTTTCCCTCCTTTTCTTTATACATCTTAATTTACCCCGTCTAATAAAGGCGGGGTTACCAAATGTCAGTACCAGCTAGGAATAAAAGATTACTTTTCCTCGTGAAAAGAACCACGGGATCACGAGAGAGAGAGAGAGAAAAAAAAAATACCCCTTATACCGAAAATCAGTCCTTATTTTGGATACGTTATGCCATTGACATGATAAAAGTCAAAAGAAAATTACCCCGAAAGTGTCAAGTTATTAGCAAAAGTACATAGATAAAAACAAAGTACACTTCGTTCACAGTTCCCAACACTTGAGAAGAAAACAACCCTACTCCTCTCGACTCCTACACAAAACAACCAACCAATCAGAGAAGGGCTTTATGGGGGTCAAAGGTTTATAGAAAATAGTACGCTATGGATGCGATCCAAACTTTAATTCTTGGTACTATAGGGAGCTAGGGGGAAGAGATAGTCTGACGTCACGCAGCCCCTCCCTGGTTGGCATTTTTGCGCGTAGATAGTGTTTCCAACCGTTAGGGGGGATGAAACTACAGTAAGAGATAGAAGAGTGTGACGTTTCAGGGTCAGAACTGTTAGCTCCCTATATTGAGCCTATTTACTCGTGTTCCCTTTGCAACGGTCGTCATAGTAATCATATGCGGATAAAGGGGGTTTCTCGTGAAGTATACTTTGTGTTTTATCTATGAACTTTTGCTAATAGGACCGCTTATACGAGGTGATATTATGTTATTTTCTAACCGATTTAGCCCTATTTAATGGTAACTTTGGGCTAATTTACTTTCGTCAAGGTACTATACACCATTATCCGTAAAATCTCCCCTAACGTATAGAATTTACAAATCGAGTACCAAGTACCGCGAACAAAGCCTTGTTCGCTACTAGCTGTCATCTTTGCTAAAGTAACATGTCAGAAGAAAAGAGACTTTTTCTTTTCTCACAATGTCATTTCCGATGTAAAAGCGTAAAATGAGGGGTTTTTTCTTTAAAAACTAACTTTCCCGCTTTGATACAAGTTTCCTTTCTTAAAATATCTCCGTTACGGGGGTTGTGATCGGGAGGGTTACGCCCATTCAAAATCTCCTTATCCTCTCAACATCGTGAAAATTCCCTGGATGGGCCTATTAGACTTTAGGTCACGGTATATTGATCTCGTTCCTTTTTTTTTTCTTCTTTTTAAACGACCCCATTTTTAGACTTAATTTTGTTTCCCTATACTTTATGGGCCTCTTTTAATGGATAAACGTTTTTTGAAAGTAAAATGTGCTAGAAACTGTATTCCAAATGATTTAATATATTAGCGCCTCGCGAGCTACAAGTTTTAGTAGGAATACATACAGCTACTAGGAATCGTCGTGCTCCCCCCCCCCCATATCTCCCATGTTCATTTCCACGAGGGGTTTGCGGGTATACCGGACTTGAGAACTTACTATCCGTCACGCCTCATAATTCTGATGGCGTCTTTCTAACTGTTTCATTGGTTGGTGGCAACGCGAGGTCAGACACGTTAGGTGCATTATTCGCGAAATAAAATTGGACATACATAATTATTAGTCTAACTCTTCGCACAAAATCCGCCTAGATACGTTGAGTAGGGACTGCAAAGAAGGCATGGGCGGGTGGGTAAAAATTATTTGAAATACGTCACAGACATCACGTGATGCCAAGATACAAAGGCTCCTCATGGAGTGGAACTTGACATCTAGTCCTTGTTTTTCGCGAGATTGCAGCGCCAATTCCATGAAGTGGTAATTTTCGAAATAAAACAAACTAAGCTTCTTAGAACCACGCCTCTCCTCGGTCACTTGTCTCTGTCGTAGTTCAAATCATTTTTACCCACCCGCCCATGCCGTCTTTACAGTCCCTTTAAATGGATGTAGAGCTCGCAATGATTCCTATTGGCTGTATGCATTCCTGGTCCAAGTAAAATCATGTATTCCTGGTTTTGGGTTTTTTTATATATATATATATATATTCAGGGACGACAAAGAAAAGAAGAGCGAGACGTTATTAATTAATTAATTAAAATGGTAGAGGTTTTCCATTTTCGTTTAAGTTTCTATCCACCCACCACCAGAACTTGTCAAATGAAGAAGAGAGGGAATAAAATGATAATAATATTAACTTAGAAAATGGGTTTTTTTTTTATATAATTATAGGGTATCCAATGGAAATATACGCTATCATGGATGGAACCGTTTTGGCGTACATTTTGGATCCTAATTTTGAAAAATACTTACCAGTCATTCCTTCCGAAGTTGGTTCCGTCAATTTTACTTGGAGATCGGGAGACCATAAGGTGCGATAACTCATCCGCGGATTGGGAATAGACTATTCCATTAATTACTCGCAGAGAAACAAACAGACAGGCGGGAAGCCGTTCTCTTAGGTTATTACCTTGGCGCCAATCAAGAGATAGTGCCAGACGGAGCCCTACTCGCGTTGTTTCTTGGCGTAAGGGTAAATAACCCAGGAAGCCTGAGGAAGGTGACCTCCCAGCCCCTGTTGTGTTTGTGCTTCTCTTGTAGAATTAATGGAATAGTCTATAACCGGGTAAATTTACGACGTATCTCCATTCATTTTCTTACAGCAGTATTATTATGATTTTGACCAATTACAATCCTTCAATGAGGAAATTTTAAGTAATCCTCTGATATCCATCGATAGTAAAGGAAAAGTTCCCAAAAGACCCAGAGGTACAAGTGCCATAGTACCTTAACTGTCTGTAGTATTTTTAAAACGAAACGACGTATCTTTCAGTTTTTCAAGTATTTTTACCCTGTTTGGGTAACAGAAGCGGCATCGCCGGTTTCGCTATTGGTTTAAGAATTCACAATGAAAAGGGCAAGTTCCTACCCGGAACACCGTTGAGGTTGAAGCTTCAAAAGCAGTGCGCCCAACACGGTAATATTTCTTCTACCTGATTGACTTGATTGACTTCGGAGGTCAATCAATAATTGTTCCAATTGAATACGCAAGGTCCCGACCCCGAATGCAACAAAAAATGCGCCAACAATGGATGGTGTAATCAACATAGAATATGCGAATGTCCTAAAGGATACATGGGAAAATATTGTCGCACCGGTAAGCGACTAATTACTTTCAGGGAAGGTATAGTTTTGTTAAGTTATGTTTGAATGAAACATTGTCTTTATTCTCTCTTCAGCCCTATGTTATCCTCAGTGTATGAATGGAGGTACTTGCGTATCTCCTGGTGTCTGCACGTGTGCCGATGGTTATCAAGGACCGCATTGCGAAGGCGGTAAGTTTGAATACTTATAGACAGTTCCATTAATTCCAGAAGAGAAGCTAACACAACAGGGGCGGGGGAGGCCACCTTCTTGGGTTATGTCCCTGGTGCCAAGAGGCAGCGCGAGTCGGCGTGTAGAGAACTCGGGGCCGACTCCGTCTGGAGCTGCCTCTTGGTTGGCGCCAGGGAAATATCCTGTGTGTTGGAACACTTCTCTGCAAGTAATTAATGGAATAGTCTATTAACCAACGTCATTGAGTCATAAGGGTTATTTATCTTTATTGAAACCTAACCAAGTGTGAATGTACATAAATTTATAAACACCACAAAAATACTTCAAGGCTATTTGTTTTAACTGTTTTTAAGTACAGGAGGTTCTTGTTTACACTTTCTCCGCTATTTTAATCGCGCCTTTACATCCCAGTTTAATGACCTCGGTTAGGAAGCTGTAAAATGGCGCTTGTTCCGCGTTGTGCTCTAAGCCGGTATCGTGATGGTGTTGCTCATCATCGCGAAATTGTTGAATTATTTTTAAGAGTTCTTTGTGATCTTCGGGATTATCGGAAATTAGTTGACGGATTTGTTCGTTGTAATGATCAGTTATGACGCTTTCCACAGCGACGGTACACGCCATGGCGCTTTCTTTCCCCAATAAGGCCGTACCTGAACAATATGACGCGTGTTAGTCGCGAGACGCGTCATCGGATGACCATTATACTTTAATTACCAGCTCCAAGGACGAATCCCGCGACGTTCCATAAAGGTAAAAGGGCTGTGGGTCGAACGCGATGTTGAGGTAACAATCTTTCAAAGGTGGCCAAGTGTTCTTTTTCTTGATCCCACATTTCTTGTATGATTGGACCGAATGTAGAACGACCCAAAACGGCCATTTGACCAGCGTAAATGCGATCAGCTCCGTATTCCCCCGCGTGGTCCACTCGTAGAAACTTTTCGTATAGTTCCGATCGTTTTTTAAGTAGTTCTTTACTGAGTTTCGGCTTGGCCCTTGAGGTTTCCGCGTTGGTTGTTGAGCTTGTCAATGAACGTTTCGCCAATAATGACAAATATGTTCGACTTAGTCCGCGTCTGGTAGCCATTTTAGTCGTCCTGTCAAGTAGAAGAGCTATTATGGAAGACATATCGCCCCCGCGCGTATTCTTTCTAAGGCTTAGCTCTGACACAATAAAATTGTTTCATGCAGGTATTTGTAGCGAAAAATGTTTAAATGGCGGGAAATGTATCCAAAAAGACGCCTGCGCTTGCCGTCGAGGTTATTATGGACCGAGATGCGAATATAGTTCGTATTTTTTTTTTTTTTTTCAAATTATTTCCAATCGATGTCAACGTAGTATAAGCTAACCTTTGACCCCACTTCATATAGGTAAGTGTACAATTCCGTGTCTAAACGGCGGGCGTTGCGTAGGTGTAAATCGTTGCCGATGTCGCAAGACTTTTAATGGTTCTCAGTGCGAAAGGTCAATCGCCGGTACCACGCCTCTTCCTGTTGTAGATCACCCCCAAGGTTAGTAGTAGTTGTTCTTGTCAAACTTGTTATAAAACAAGCTACCGCGTATGGATCAGTTTCTTCACCCCGACGCGAATGTTTTTGGTTTTGTTCGCGACAGGATTTAAAACAAAGTAATCTTTACAGATGGTTGCCGAAAGAAATGTATGCATGGTAAATGCGTTGGTAAACGTTGCCAATGCGAATATGGTTGGTTTGGAAAGAGATGTAGTAGACGTAGGTGTTTTATTCCCCTCAATACTTTGAATATTGTTTAATTGGTGGCGGACTTATAGCATGGATTAACTAACGCTAGGGATAGTTCGTTTCCCCAAAAAGATAACGCATGCATGTTCCAAACGCCCCCTAGCAGCAGCTACTATCCCTAACAGTAAGTTGGACCAAATATCACGTGGTCTATGAGGTCAAAATTGAAATACTGCCTAAATTGGGCAAAAACGATTTATTTTGCCGAGAGATGGCGCCATATCTACATCCGTTTTGGTCCAATAAATTGGGGGAATGAAGAGGGGAATCAAGGAATAATTCGGAACATGTAGTTGGCAATAGCATTACATGGGAAACCCAGTTAGTGAACAATCCCTAGCGTTAGTTAATCCATGCTTATAGGGACTTTTTAGATATTTTAGGCTTAGTTAAGGGCATTGCATTACTGAATAATAATGCCCTTGCCTATGCTTAAAAGTTAAAACCTTTTCTTGGACTAATTCTTATTTATTTATTTTACTGTTGTCTTTTTAAAGGTAACCCTAGACGAAGACGTCGGCAACGAAAAAAACCATTTTTGTAGCTTATAAAGTTTAAAATACTAGTAATAATGCCAAATTAATGTAAATTTTTATTTTTTACATATTTCCCAATCCCAATCCCATTCCCACTTAAGTTCTTCTAAAGGTCCTCCAACCCCCATATAATTTTTGTTTTTAGTCTGTGATGGTGTCAAAAGCTTAATATCACGTCACGTTGCCCCCTCCAGGAAAAAAAAAACTTTTTTTAAGAGACAAACAAAAAACTGGAATTCAGCATTTTAAGTAACGAAGAACGATAATATTTGTACAGCTTTTCTTCATAGGCTTTAAAAGCAATGATTTTAAAAAAAAATATATTTGGTGTTTTCTTTTTCATTTTAAGTTAAAAAAGGCTTAAAAACTAGACAGTTGAACATAATTTTAAAGATTTATTCTTGAAAAGCCACAAAAGAATGAAAAGATTAGAGAAAAAACAACAAAGTACTCTTAAATTACAAATTAAACAGATTTAGTCGCGTCTTTCTTCTCTTCTTTATCTTTTTCTTCGACCTTTTGCGTTTTCTTATCCTCTTTATCTTCCTTTTTAACCCCTTCTTTTTTCTCGGCATCTCTGTTTGTGATTTTGTTGTTAATCAAATTGTGAAGGGCAATGACGGAGCGAACTAAGGAAGCTAAGTAAATGACCAACATTTGATCATTTGTTTTAACGTAGAGTGATTTAACAAAACTGTGAACGGAAATGTCTGGTAAGAGATTGAAGATATCTTGCAAGTTGTAGATGATGGCGTGGTTAACGGGTAACCTGCCTTCTCCAACTTGATCCAGGTATCTTTTGATGTCCTCTATTTGAGAATGGAGACCTTTCATCCCCATTAATTGATTGGTTATTCTTTGGGAGAGGGTTCCCAAGGTGGTATCTTTAATATCTCTTAAAAGATGCTCTACTCCAACTTCCTCGGCTTCTTCAGCTCCAATTTCACTGGCTACGTGCTCGAACGTTTTAGATGTAGGTGTACCATCATCGTGGACATCTTCAACAGCTATATAAGCTTCAGTTGGTAGCCCCAAATCTTTAGGTTTAGCGTCAATAATGACTAAGACGGAGTTGGGGCAATATCTTCTGATTAACTCGTTAATTTCAATATCATTCTGGTGTAATTTGGGTCCAGTGTGATACCAACCAACGATTCTTTCCTTGGCATTGACTTTCTTGAACATGCTATACATGTGTTCGAGATAATCATGATCTAAAAACCATACACTCCAATCCTTATCATCTTCGTCAAATGGAACAGCGAAGCTGTTGGATACATCCAAGACTCCTTTTCCTTTAGAACATCCTAGTAAGAGGCCGACTACTCGTTTCTGGTTGCCGATTTTTCCCATGCGATTGAAATGATCCACTACGCTTAACAAGACCAGCGGGTGAACCACAACCTTTGAGATTGGAAGGCCACCCTCCACCGTTACTTTAGTTGGCTGAGCAACTTGCTGAACCTCGGTTTCTGTTGTCATGTTTCTTTCGCAACTCGTAAAAGGTTATAATCTAAAAATTTTTACGACTTTTGTTCGTGAAAACTTAAGAATGACACCGCAAATAATAATAATAAGGTATATTAAACTTTTTTTTTACGTAATTAGCTAAGCCTAACTCAAATGACGTGGGTATCGGATGCTAAAGAAGCAAATATTAAAGATAAACGCAGTCTGTTAGATGCGTACCGATACTGGCGGCGTTTAACGAACTACTTCTTTACTGAAAAGCCTATTTTCTAATACTTAATAATAGATTAATTAACGAATTATTAGACTTACGAACGAGAAATGATGACTGGCAAGATTCACCGCGATTTATTTATTTTAGACAAATGATAGAGGGCGCCAACTGTATTCGAAAGATTTTTTTGCCTCCCACCTTTTTTCCCCCACCCCCTAAATTGTGCGTAGACTCCATTTTGGTCGGTTCTCGCGCATCTTGCTGGGCAATTTTGAAATATTCCCTCCATCGAAATTAAGTAAGTCTGCCTTTTCATTTATGTGTTATTTAATTATTTGGTCTTGGAATTATTTATTTTAATGGTGTTTGCGCGCTAAATTCGCCTAAATCGCTTGAAAAAGACGAAACAAGGTATCGTCGTCGGCTGCTCGATCGGCTTTTACCGCGCAGTCGCATTAAACAATATGGCGTCAATTCGCCTTCCTCCTTCTCCCTAGCGTTGTACAGAGCGGGACGCTATTTCCCCACCCGTGGTCTATTCCATCTTGGCCGACCTATCACTTCTTTTCTCTTCTTTCTATCCGGGTAAAATCTTCATTTTCACATATTTTGAATCTTTTTAAACGTCGAATTATAATATTTTATCCTTGACGCGATTTGGCGGGACCTCTTTCCGATTCCGTGTTCGCGTCCCGTGTGAAATGAGTCGACGCAAACGCGCACCAAAATATCTCACACTTGCTCAGTTTTGCACCCCTCTTTATATTTCTAGTACGCATGGGCCACTTCCCTAGTTCATTCGGAAATAGTTTGATCGTCAGCTGTTAACCCCTGAAAGTTGTCTTTTCGCCAAAAATAATTGGTGTTAAATATTTCCCCATCAATCGCGTAATCCCCGTGTCGCCTAGTACGCCACCCTGACTTCGCGCCTATATACCTCCCACCCAATGGATTCCATCTTCGACCTTAGGAGCTATACTCGTCTACAAGTATTGTTATGCGATTTTCTGGCTAAAATGTCCATTGTTTGCCATCACACGAAGCTCGTGATTGTGTTTATCAAATTTCATTTATTTACGTTATCGACGGGAAAAGTAGGTTGAAACCCAAATCTTGCGTTACTAACCTTTGCCCCCCTTAGGGCAAAGTGACGTTAGGCTTAGCGAGAAATTCCCCGCCCCCCCCGCTTCCCCCACCGCGAGAGCATGTGAAAGGAGCAAGCATTCCACTAGGATAGCAAATAGGCCAAAAGATCGATCCGAAATCGACTTTTCCAAGAGGACTACCGGGTGTGGGTGGCGTTGGGTGGCCGGTCGTGTGTTAAAATAAAAAAGAAAAAATTGTTCCACTTTGAAGAGAAGCTTATATTATTGATTTTGGGGGTCCGGAGGTGGTTGTCTTCCAAACTGGCACCAAGATACTTGAAAGAGACAATTCATCAGAAACTTGCTTTACCTTTACCATAGCCCAATGGGTTCTACTACTTTAAAACTGTTGTTAAATACATATAGTGAAATAGAAAATTATAAACTGAGTGGTTTGAGCAATTTTGGCACCTTATGGGGAGTTGGCAGTGGCACTCTGTTGCCTTCCCATATTAAAGCCTAATAATTGGCAGGGAGGTTGCCATTCCCTATGATATATTGCTTTTAAGACGCTTATAAGAATATCAAAATGATATTGGATATATTTGTTGGGACATTAAATTTTAGGCATCGCCCTCTGATTTTTCTTTCCCAGTTAAAAATCTTATTGTACAAAGAAAAGGAAAATGGTTGAAGTCTAAAGTAATAGAGAATTTAAAGCAAATAAAAATATAATATGTAAACGAAATTCATGGAGGCTGAATCTTTTAAATTGTAAGCGTTTTCGCTTTAATAGACCGTTCCATTAATTCCATTAGAGAAGCAATCACCACAGGGATGGGGCGGGGAGGTCGCCTTCTTGGGTTTTTCCCTGGCGCCAATAAGCTTCGCTAGAGGCAGTACAAGTGGTCTAGCCTCCCTCCGCGTGTAGTACAGGGTTCGTACGGAACCTGGAAAACCTGGATAAGTCGGGGATACGGAAAATAGGGGAAAAAGTCAGGGATTTAAGAAAATTTCTTAAAAAAGTCAGTTATATGTCAGAGATTTCGTTTGGTATATCAAACCATGCTTCGAGCAATGCTTAATACGAGCCAGGTGTGATGAAGTGGGCTCTGGTAAACACCTTAAAATGGTCAGGGATATTGCTAAAATTTGGTCTGGGATAACCTGGAAAAGTCGGGGATTTTCAATGTAAAAATTTCGTACGAACCCTGTAGTGAACTTGGGCCGACTCCGTCTGGCGTTGCCTCTTGGTTGACGCCAGAGGAAATAACCTAAGAGGGCTACGTCCCGCCCGCGTCTTGGTTTCTCTTCATGTAATTAATGGAATGGTCTATTGTAGTAGTTCGTATCGATATGCGCCTTAATAATGGTGTAATTAATAGAGTCATAAACATCAGATGACCTCATCTCCAACAAATTCTTCTCCCCAAATGGACGCATCTTCTCAAATTAACAATTCTCCACAAATGAACCATTCCCCTCAGATGCATTCACCCGATCAACTAAGTTCACCCACCCAGTTGAATGCTAGTATGCAAACATCGGTTAACCACAGTATGATGGGGGGATCGGATCAAATGAGTGATCCACCTTCTTCGCCAGAGAGCCCTCCTTTTGACGATACCGACTTATTAAGCTCAGCAGCAGCGACTGATAATGTTACAGCTCAGCTTGCAGCTGCTGGTAATGTAGATTGTATTCCTTCGACAACAGGGTTCAGTTGCTAGAAAATATCACTGGGTCGATGTCAAGAAGATATATGGAATTACTTAAACTACTTTCTAGCTAAAATGAACCTTGTATAATCTTCCACATAATATTTTTTTGGGGAAGAGATCTAATATTTCTTTTAGGGCCTGTTGGGGTTGCGGCCGCAGCTGCCATAGCTACCGGCAAAAAGAGAAAAAGGCCTCACCAGTTCGAAACCAATCCTTCTATACGAAAGAGGCAACAAACTAGGCTATTAAGGAAACTAAAAGTAACGATAGACGAATACACGACGAGGGTTGGTCAGCAAGCGGTAGTCTTGGCCGTCACCCCTGGTAAACCTCAAAATAACTTCAAAGTATTTGGTGCTCATCCACTTGAAAATGTGGTAAGTAATATTTGAAGGGAAGGGGGCCAGTGTCAAAAATCTCTACAAGCTTCGAGCTCTTTATAGATCCGTAGTTGTCGAAATGTTATTATGCAAGAGTTAGAGGCTGCTTTAGCGCAGCAGGCTCCACCTCAAACACCAGATGATCCTTCTCTTCATGAATTACCACCGCTAGTCATAGATGGAATACCCACTCCCGTAGAAAAGATGACGCAGGTTTGGATGGGATTTAAATATTAAAAATATCATATAACAATGACCATTTAATATATTTTTAATTTTTATAAATTTTTTAGGCCCAACTACGATGTTTTATCCCGCTGATGTTAAAGTATTCTACTGGGAGGGGGAAGCCAGGATGGGGGAGGGAATCAACCAGACCCTTATGGTGGCCGAAAGATCTTCCTTGGGCCAATGTTAGGAGCGACGCCAGGTCTGAAGAAGAAAAACAGAAAGTCCGTGTTAACAGTTCATTCCTTCGTACGGATTCTAAATGGAATTCTCTCTACCGGTAGATATCTTGGACACACGCTTTGAGGCAGATAGTTCTGAACTGTTACAAGTTTCACGGACGCGATGATTTATTACCAACGTTTAACGAGGAAGATGAAGAAAAGAAGGTAAAGGCGATGCAGATGGCTCACTCTACAGCCGAAAGTCGTTCTGTAGCCACCAGCACGGTGCCAACGTTATGTACCTCTAGCGGTAACGAAGCCAGTTCGCCAAATTCAGCGGCGGCCGCCCAGGTGGCAGCCGAAACGGCTCTGGCGAATGCTGTGGGGGCCCACAGTGTAAGGTTCTCGCTAGTCGCCTCGGGAGACCAAACTAGACACGTACGGTAACAGATTGTGACCACTTTGAAACCAAAAAAACAAAAGAATCCAGAAAAAGATGTTAAAGTCACACTGGTGTATTTGTCTGTATATGAGACTGAGTTCCCCTCAAGCCCGAATCGTATCCTCGCAAAACAATATTATTTAAAGATTTTTTTGAACAGGTTTATTTATTTTTGTTGTCAGAGTCTCTCGATAGTCCCGATTCCAAAAGGGAGAGAGACACTAGCGGACGTTATGCCTGGCTATAAATATTTATAATTTTTTTTTTAGATTAGTCGTTATTTGTTAATTTCCAAAAAAAAAGACTGAAAAATTCAGAGCTTCGACTCCCGACTGATATTATAATTTTTGTGTCTGGTTTAATCAAGCACGCGATAAGCCTGAATCATTTTGCTTTCCGTTACTCTTAGGTCTTCCCACCCACCGTGAATGTAGTACGAGTACGACGTGGTTTCATTTACAATTTTACTTTTATTATTGTTTTATTAATTTTAATTTTTTAAGCATGATTCATTTTACAACCATTTTCAGCATCGTTGTTTTATAAATGTGGACTATGCGCTGGTTTAATCGAATTCCCTTTAATTTATTCACAATTTTTAATTATTTTATCGTTTTTATTTTAATTCTCTATAGCTTTACGCTCAACCTATCGCGACCCATTATGGACCAACGATGGTGCAAACTATAACTAATCCCGATGGTACTATGTCTATAATTCACGTTGATCCTAATAGCGCCGTTGTAACGTTACCGGATGGAACTCAAGCTCAAGTCAGGACAGTTAGTGCTGTAAGTGTTATTGTAGGTCAAACGCTGAGTCCGTTATAAATGGTTTTGGGATACTAGATTCAAAGCTCCCAAGAGGCGACGCAGGCGGTTCAAACTTTGGCGGAAGTTGCTGCCAGTCATCAAGATGGAACGCCTCAAGTAACTCAAATAGGAACTGTAAATATGGATCTAAATGGGGATGCCACCGCCCAGGCTGTCGCAACTTTAGCCGAGGCGACGCTAAATTCAGACGGACAAATTATTTTAACTGGAGAAGATGGGACTCAAAGTGGTTAGTGGATTTCCATTGTCTCTTAATGTGTTAAGTTAAAATGGTTTCAGCTTTAGCTGTAAGTGTTAGGAAATGAAACAGTTAAGTTAGGCCTTGGCAATGCGAGGTAGTTGAACTTAAGGCCCGAACTTTTTGCATGATGTATAATTAATTGCCATTATTAAATAATATCAAATTCTAGCGACATATATTGCATTTAAACCTGTTTTGAATGAAACAATTTTTTATATTTTAAATTCGTAAAATGGTTTCAGCGTGAGATGTAGGCGATAGGATAAGTAAGGGTTAAGTTAGGCCTTGGCACAGCGAGGTAGTTGAACTTGAGGCCCGAACTTTTTGCATGATGTATAATTAATTGCCATTATTAAATAATATCAAATTCTAGCAACATATATTGCATTTAAACCTGTTTTGAATGAAACAGTTTTTTATATTTTAAATTCGTAAAATGGTTTCAGCGTGAGATGTAGGCGATAGGATAAGTAAGGGTTAAGTTAGGCCTTGGCACAGCGAGGTAGTTGAACTTAAGGCCCGAACTATTTGCATGATGTATAATTATATATTGCATTTAAACCTGTTTTGAATTAAACAGTTTCTTATATTTTAAATCCGCAAGCCAGTGTCAGCGTGAGCTGAAGGTGATAGGATAAGTAAGGGTTAAGTTAGGCCTTGGCAAAGCGAGGTATTTGAACTTGAGGGCCGAATTTTTGGCATGATGTATAATAATTAATTGCCATTATTTAATAATATCAACTTCTAGCAACAAATATTGCTTTTAAACCTGTTTTGAATGAAACAGTTTTCTTTCTTTTAAATCCGCAAACTTGAAACGAAGCATTTCCGGTTTCCGGGATGGTTACCATCCCGGTTTCTTACGTGACCAACCTCTCTCAATTGACGGAAGCGACTCAGCATGCCGCCGCTCAAGGCATTCGCGTCAACCTGACACCCGTTATCACCGCCGCCGACGTAAATGTTGGTTCCACGGACTCTAATGTCAATCAAGATAATCCTACCATGGGAGTTATATCAGTTGCGCATTGTACCAACCAAAGCTAGACAGAAAATGATTTATTTTTCATTTTTTTAAAAAAAAAAACCCAAAAAAGAAAAAACCTGTTTCCGACAAATCTCTTTACGAGTATGAAAATAATTTCCGACACTTAATTAATATCGTTTTGTTAAATATTTTAAAAGATATAGAGAGAAAAGAAAGTCATATATATATTGTATATATAAATCTTTAGCTTAAAATAATACTGTTCGGAAAATTTCTTCCGATAAAAAAGTCATAGTTTTTCTTCCCCGCAATTTATGGTAAATGTGGTTTCCCGTGATTCTACCAAAAAAAAAAATACGTTGACAGTTAACAGCACGCATTTGCCCCAACACGATTTGTACTCTCATCAAAGATCGCAACTGATTTACTGTAAAAAGAACTTAAAAATACCACTTGTTAATTTTTTTGTACGCGCAATTTAAGGCCTAAACGTTAGGCATGCACTGATTAGTTAAAAAAAAAAAAAAGAAACATTTTTGTAAATCACAATTACACGTACATAATTTTATCAGTTATGTTAACTGGTTTATTTATTAGCATTTACGTACATAGTTTATGCGAAGAATATTTTGTCTGACAAACGATATTTCTCCGCTGGGTGCTTAACCACACTCTTGACCCTTGACCCCCCCCCCCCAAAACACGCTTGTTAGAAACTAGAATTAATTAAAGTTTGCTCCCGTTAATTTTCGAGCTAAAGGAAATAATTTCTCTAATTGTTATCGTTGTCAAAAGAAAGAAATTAAGAAGCAATTAAAAAATTACAATGTCTCGTTTACGAAGAAACATTCAGCGCCGCCTACTCCATTGGAAAAGATTAAACATCGCAACTTTTTTTAAAGCCAAATTTATTAGATCTCAATGTTATTACTAGCCCCCTTAACAACCCACCCATTTTTCATAAATCATATTCACAAAAAATCATTGGGATGCGAAAGAAAACAAATTAGAAGTTAATGAATGATCCCAAATCAACCCGCTTAAAACGCAAAATCATCTCAATTTTTAATAAAAAATACAAATGTACAGCTTTCAAAATTTTGTGGAGTGGCGTATAAAACCCATAAAAAATCCCCAAAAGTTTTGGTGATTGTAGAAAATCACAAATTTCTAGTGAGATTCAATAAGAAGTTGTAATAAAGTTGACCGTGAAAAAGAACAAAGCGTTGTCTTATGGAATTTTGAATTTGGCGCGTTTTATTTTGGAACAGGTCAGAGACTAGATGGCGCCACAATACCAAAGATTTTGAGCGCAATTTCAAGTGCTGCCAGTTCTCGTTGAGTTTTGAAACAAAGCGTTGTCCTATACATAGTTTACAGGCGTGGAGGATTCATACCATTTGCACATGGAGACCTGGCAACTTAGAGTGTAAAATAGCAGACGATTTTACACTCTAAGTCGCTTGGTCTCCTGGTGTTAATGGTAGGAATCCTCTACGCCTGTAAACTATGTATAGAATTTTGAATTTGGCGCGGTTTATTTTGGAACACGTCAGAAACTAGATGGCGCCACAATACCAAAGATTTTGAGCGCAATTTCAAGTGCTGCCAGTTCTTGTTGCTTTTTGAAAGAAGGCAGATCACCGCGTTCACCATTGTTTTACAAAGTAATAAAGCTTAAATTTTTAACAGTAATTATAATTAGGTATTAAGTGTATGCGTTGAAGTAATTGTTTCGTTATTAGACTTTAAATTAAAAGCGAGTTAAGTAATGCACCACGTGTTCGTTAGAGGATTGTTGCTAAGGTGATTAGTACGGTACTTATTTCGAAGCGGAATGTCGGAATCTGTGGAAGTGAAGGTAATTTGGTGTTCTTAATTTTATCGTAATTAGGCCTACATTGATTTGAATATAAGCGGAATGTGTACTAATGAAAAGGTTTCATTGTAACGAGTGCCATGGATTAACTAACGCTAGCGTTAGTTAATCCATGCGAGTGCGATGCGACCATCACTGATGACTGATGACAGGTAAGCCTTGGTTTGACCTGGGGGGAGGGGGGGATTAGGCCTTTGTGGTCAACTCTTTGCACTGACTTAGAATACATTAAAGAGTATTTTCTGAATCTGTAATTATTATTACAACCATGTCGGTATAGGGTGTTTCCGCCAGAGTAAAAAGGGGGAAGAAATAGGGGGCAGAAAACCGGTTTTCAGGGGATGTCAACATGGCGTCCTAACGTGGCCAGAGCGGGGAGCCGGCAAGGGGAGAGGAAAGGGGGAAGGAAACTTGACGTCACGCGCAAAGACCCTATAGAGTAGTGTCGGTAGAGAGGGGAGTAGACGGTGTATCCCTCCCTCTAGGCGCGCTTTTCTAAGAGGGGATACTGTACGCGCCTGGTAGGGGGGATGACACTGAGCTAAGAGATAGAAGGGTATGACGTTTGCATATGTAGAACTGACATTACTCTATTGTACTAAATATTATTATTATTAGGCTTACTTTATTGGTAATAGGCCTAATGACGTGCAAAAGTAAAAAAACCTCAAGGGATTTGTAAAAACCTTTTATCTCGAGACTAGAGGGGAGGGGAAAAAGGAAAGTAAAGAAATTACACAATAATAAGTTAAAATATTTAACAATTTATACGGTAATAAATTTTTTTATGGAGACTACAAGAGGGGGAAAAGGCTGGGTCGTAATTAAATTTCATTAGTACCCGTAACATAAAACAAATGCCGAAAGAACCCATAATTTATGTTTAAATACGATAGAAATTCAAAAGAGTTTAATGTTAATCGCGTGTAACAAAGTCTTTGGTTATGGGTTTTGTTTGTTTTCTTTTTTTAAAAAAAATATTCTAAACAGACATTCATACGAGGGAGGGGAGGGAAAGTTGAAATAAACAGACAAGATTACGGTATATCTAAATTTTTAGTCTTTAAACACAACGTTAATGGTAAAATTGTGAGCATTTTTTAGATGTTCATTTATTGTTTTACATTATTTATTTCATTACGGTTTCTCAAATATTGGGCTACTTACGTTTCTCCCAACCCAAACTTGAACGTAATTAATTTTTAAAGTTGATCTTGGCACATTGGAATGTTTTATTATTATATTAATATTATTATCATCATCATTATAATTAGTTCCATCCCTTATCCGCTTTTTTTAATTAAAAAAAATTAAAAATAAATGAAGATTAAAAACAATAGCGCGTACAACACGCTTGCTTGTTTGATTGGTCGTCTTTATGGACAGTTTTTGTAATGACAAAGTTTCTGTTGCATCTGTTCTGTCTTAAAACACGCGGGCTTGGACATTTATCTTTATTTCTCAGTCTTTGACACGTGGCGGTTTTATTTTTATTTAATTAACTTTGTAGTAATTGTTCCCATTGAAGTTCATGGTTTCGAAAGTTGTTATTCATTTTTTTTTTTTAAATTCGCGAATTGTAATGCCCCCCGTTGGAGTAATGCGAACCAGGCCCTCCTCTGTGCAAGGGTTCTTTACTGGAGTGTTGAGAATATCGGCTACCAGGCCGGGAATGTACAATGGCGTAATGGTCACTACCATTCGAGACTGATCGGGCCGAGTTCAAGGTCGAACCGCCCGATGCGTAGCCATGTTTGTTTAAGGATGTTCTTGAACCATAATGAGAACTAGGGGCCCAGCCCACTCTGTATGGGTCATAGTCTTCCATCTCTGAGGGTTCCTTCTCTTCAACCTGTTTATGTAAATTTAAGAATACGGTTAGTGTTGTTGCAAATGCTGATAAGGCCCCTCAGCTAGGTGCAGCGCCTAATCAAATGTTCTGACATGTTGCAAATGCAATTATAGTACCCCATTTTAAGGGTTTTATCTTACCTCAGTCTTGGTGCAAGTACACGAAAGTGAGGAGCAAAGAAAGATATTAACGATGAGCATAACAAGAAGTAAAATGGCCAAGCAAATACACAGGCCTATTAACCATGGAAATCGCCATTCCGTGCATTCCGTTAAACCTTCGGCCACTGTAAGGTCGAAAGGTTAAAGGTTAAAACTCCTCTTTAAGTCTTATGAAATTCTACAATCTTGTTCACCATAAGTTTATAAGATATGTTCCTACCATAAGTATGACACTACCTATACTTCGTAATGCTATAGACAGCTCGAGCTAGTTCGGGGTAGAATGATAAGCGAGAATTGAAGTACTACACTTAGGTTAATTTGGCAGGTCTTCCATCTTCCTATTTAGTCTGAACTAAGCTTTTGACAGCGCCTGACCAGGCCTCCCTCGCTTTACCTCGAATCTATGACCTACCTCAATCACTTTATGTCAAGCTCTAGTTTGTAACCAGTAACAAACTTATGGAAGGAACATATCTTATAAACTTATGGCCTTAGTAAGGTCAACTTACGGATATATTCTCCTGGTTCTACAACATAAACTGAGGTGGAAGCCACAAGTTGAGCGTCTTCAGTGTTGTTACGGTTACGGGCCAAAGCTCGAGGTAGAACTTCGTTAGAATTGCATAATAGCTGTTAAATTAAAACCATAATTTGTTAACGTCATGGTTTTTTATTTTTTAATATATGAAAGGGGGTTGGACCATCGCATTACATCATGTACATAAATTTATCGGTGATATTATAGACCATTCCCCTTTTCCCCATGATGTTTTTCTTCGAAACTATGGGTGGCCCAGGGGTGGGTCTCGTATAAGTAATGTGTAATCTCAAAAGGTGTGTGAACGAATGCATTAAGCTCTTATGTAAATTTATTTTTTGAATTTATAATTTCGATAATTTAGAATACGATTTAATGTATTCATAAATTTTTTGTGTCCTGGAGCTACGATTAAACTGTCAATATTTTATATCACTTCACGATATTTGGGGAAAATTTGCATTATTGTCGTTTTTAAGGTGGAATTCATAAACGTCGGATGCAACGCAATTTAGTACAGGCAAAGGCAGAACGTTTGCGCACGACGCCCTACCTTCGCTTGTACTAAATTGCATTGCGTCCGATGTTTGTGAATTCCATCTTTAGTCCATAGAAAGGAACGAACCCAAAAAGTGACCGAAGTACTTGAGTGGGATGGTTTTATGGGAAATCAATTTTGAGTCGAAAATTATGTAACTTCTATGACATTTTGCCACAATGGACGCCTCTAAACAAGTTATGATTGGAGCGTTTTAGGGATGACCCCTTAATTGAATAAGCACTGTCTTAAATTCAAACACTCCAATCATAACTTATTCTTATTTAGGGTGTCCCTTGGTGCAGAATGTGATAGAAAAGTTTTGACTCAAAATTTATTTCCCATACAACTCGTTGTACTTCGGTCCGACCACCCTATTTTTGGAACACCCTGTATATTTATCAGTGCGAACGGGACCAGCCAGAAAATGGACAAACGTTGGTATGTCAGAACGTTTCATAGTTTAAAGGGGCTGTCAAGAAGCGATATCTAGTTTATTAGGGAGAAGTTATAAATTCGCCACATTTCTAGCTTTATCTCCAGTTCAAACGTATAGTAGGTCCGGAGTTAATCCCCGCCGCCTCTAAATTACAACCAGCATCTCATTGGTTCTTGAAAACTCACGTCAGCGCGACGCGAATGACGAAAATAACGTATTTTCCGACTGAGGAGAGGCGAAATAGCCCGGGGCCTCCTTTTACGTCCCCCGTTGTATTTTGAAAGGGGGACTGGGACTATGGCGCGCGAATACTTAGGCATCCTACATCTTCTCCCTAGTAAACTAGATATCCCTTCTTGGTTTGACGTTATGATTGATAAAATTATCATCTTTCCAACTATATACCAAGAACTTGGGCCTATTACTTCAACCATAACTTAAGATAGTTAGCTTTTAAATTAATTAGTGTTTCGACCCGGTCATAATATGGACCCTTTTTGTTCCAAAAAAAAGTAAAGTAAATTTACTTAAAACTGTAGGATTGAATTCTACGAAGCATATCACAATTTGAAACCACGACTAATTAAACTTCAAGGTCGACCTATTTTCCATAAATTCCCCCTTCTTATATGTTTTAGTATCAGAGTCACGTGTTCTAATTTGACTAATTTAGGAATTTATAGGATAGAAACTAAGAAAACGACTTTGTTTTTAACGTGTCTTCCTTTTGCTCGTCCCTTTTTCCATTTTCCCCCGAGGCTTGAAATATTTTCGATAATCGATGATGAGAAAGGTACAATTCCATTAATGGGTCACCGTCGCGCTGGTCCTACGTACCTTTTTTATGATACGCGTTATTGGCTATGGTGGTGATACTTAGACCGTAAAATCGTTAATATTTTTATATACCTCTCCGATTGAACCTTGTTCACCGAGAGGTATTACACTGGACGAGTCTGTCCCTTATTGACTTCTAACTACACCATCTACTTGACACCCGTCTATTAGTAGTTACTACTAAAGGGGTGTTAGTAGTTACTACCAAGAAGTGATATCTAGTTTATTAGGGGGAAGGAATAAATTCACCGCATTTCTAGCTTTATCTCCAGTCCAAACGTAGGTCCGGAGTTAATCCGCGCCTTTAAATTACAACCAGCATCTCATGGCTCTTGAAAACTCGCGTCAGCGCGACGCGAATGACGAAAATTACGTATTTTCTGACCGAAGAGTCGAGGCGAAATATCCCGGCGCCTCCTTTTACGTCCCCCCCCCCCTTGTATTTTGAAAGGGGGACTGGGACTATGGCGCGAATACTTATGCATCTTATACCTTCTCCCTAATAAACTAGATATCACTTCTAGTTACTACTAAAGGGGGTGTTTTGCTGTTCCCCCAGTGTTGCCAGGCCGTTGGTGAGTCAAGAGCATGCTGAGAAATAAGGCGGTGGCCCTGGACTTAGTCCACTTTAAAAATTAGCTGAGCCAACTTATAAATTAACCTTCCAAGATTACCTATTCTAAGTGGCCAGTGTCCAGTTTTTTAATTAAAGTACTTTGTCCACATGTAAAGTTTAAAGCAATTCCTTATTTCTCAGCCTGGTCAAGAGAGGAAGGCTAGCAGTTCAGTTTGAACTAGTACGTCACTAACTTGACTCACAGAGAACCTGACAACACTGCACTGAAGTTTAAGCTGAGAGAGAGGGGGGAGGAATTTTCTCTAGCCCCAACACAGTAAAAACTATCTATTCCACGTGGAATTGAAGTTTTGTTTCTAATTTACATCTCTGACTGTTGTCCTCTCGACTCGGAGAGGTATAATTTTGCTTTCCCAACCTGTTATCTTTCCAACAGAAAGTTTTTTTTCTTGGTGAGTTTTGACTTAGTTTTTATGGGAGAAAACCTGTTGGCCCTAATAATAAGCGTAGAATTAGCGAATATTTCGCTTTTTTCTTCTGGACTTTATGGCTTTCCGTTTTTAATTTTCACTTTTCTGACCCATATGACACATACCGAGAGAGATATCCAAAAATGTTTTCTTTAAAACTTTATTTACCTTTTCTGTATCTAAAGTACACAATACAAATCCAGTCATCTTTCTTGTGTTCGTTAAAACGTTACGTTAGTTACTATTGTATATATATCGTTCGTGAATTTAATTATTTAAACAAGTAACTTAAAAAAAAAAAAAAAAAAAAACACGCGGAGTTCCTATTGTTGAAATAGTTTTTTGTATAAATCCTCATTCTCAATTCTGGGTCGTCAAGAAAACGTAACGTTTGTTAACAGTTTATATTAATTTGTAAAGAAGATTTGGAACTTTGTCTCCTCCATATTCTCTCTCGCTTTGTTGAAATGTAATTCAACGTCTATTCAAACGGCTGAACGTGAATAGACTTGAAGTATTAAATTATTTACCTTTTAATAACCTTATTTTTATACCCTTTTATCTCTCCTTCCCCATATATTCCATCATTACCGGGGTATCGCGAACAAGATACGCGTATGACAGGAATACATATAGATAATAGGAATTATTGTGCCCCAACCCATATCTCACGTGTTAATTTCTACGTGGGTTTTGTGGGTATACCGGGCTTAGGAACTTACTATGTGAAATGTGTCATATGACTAGCTGTTACCCGCGGCGTCGCTCGCGTGTAATAAGAACTTCCATCAAAATGATATAAAGAATGGGTAGATTTTATCTGATGACTAATATTTTTGTAGCACCCTAGGAGCGAAGGCACTCGGCGTTGCCCATCAGCCCGTCGGAACATTTTTTATTACTTACCATGCGGACATTATTCCATAAAGAAGGGTTTTAAGTTTTTGGCCGCCATTTAAAAAGATGGCAACAAATCGAACCCAAAATACCTTTCAGCCCGTCTATAGGTTAAAGGGAACCAGTGTACTAAATAGTTGTGAAATCGGTTGAAACGCGCGGACTTTGTTGCATAGACAAGTTTTTCTACATTTCTGGTCGCCATTTTTGAAGATGGCGGCGGATTGGAAAAAATCTTTCTTAGTAGTACGCTCCTACTACTTATGAGTAACGTTCCTGCAAATTTTCATCTTTCTAGGGCAAGCGGTTTGGGCTGGGCGTTGATTATCAGTCAGTCTGTCAGTCAGGACTTCGATTTATATAGATATAGATATAGATATAGATATAGTCTACTAGCTCTTCCCACAAAATTCGTATAGATACGTTGAGACAATTTGCTAGTACACAATGATTCCTAGTAGGTGTATGTATTCCTGGTATGATAAGAGCTCACTAACCTCTCCGCAACTGCCTTTACAAAGAATCACTTGGCATTGAATATGAACTTTATTGTTGTTTGGGAAACGAAAAGTCGAATAAAGCGTCGAATCTGCCGTTGCCTCTGATTGGTTGAAATGAAATTCAGACAAAAATGATGTGACTGGACACCTAAAGAATTTCAATTAGTAAGAGATGGATATTGAAACTCGTTATATACATTCTGATTGGCGTACGCTGTTTGTTATTTATAATTGGTAATAGCATAAGTTCATAAGATATGTTCCATACGTAAGTTTGTCACTGGTTACAAACTGGAGCTTGTCATGAAGTGACGTAGGTCATAGATTCGAGGTAAAGCGAGGGAGGCCTGGTTTTGGCGCTGTCAAAGGCTTGGTAATGCAGACTAAATAGGACCTAGATGGAAGTCCTGCAAAACTAACTAACCGAGTGTAGGACTTCAAGATAGGAACATATCTTATGAACTTATGTTGGATTTGGAAGATTATTTATTTATTGACTCACCCATTGGCGTCAATCAATGGAACGTCACTCGTATTTGGAGCGAAACTGAAACAGTTCTTCACTCTAATTCCGTATTGACCTAATAATAGGGTGATTGATCAGTTTTGTTAGGTTTAGTTATGGTTTAAAATTAAATCGTTGTGTTGTTATACCATCAGGTTTTGACACTTTCGTCCTGAGGGCGTATTGGTGACCGTATATTAATTCCGTCACTCTCTTACCGCTGTCTTTCTCGACAAAGTTTAATGAAACTCGGGAGAATTCGTTCCTATATATATAGTAATTAAGTTTCGTTAACTTGGAGACAATTACGCAATTTACAATAGGCCTTTTTCAAATAGTTATTAGTTGGCTGGGGTAAAATAGAATCTGATGTTTCAGTGTTTGACTACTTAGTTTTCTTAACCAGGGAAGCTCAGGAAAAATATGGGAAAAACCTGGAAAACTCAGGGAAATATATGGAGAAAAGTGGGGAAACTCAGAGAAATTTATGGGAAAAACGCGGGAAACTCGGGGAAATATATGGGGGAAAACCCTGGGAAACTCATGGATATATATGGCGAAAAAAACTGGAAAACTCTGGGAAATATTTGGGGGAAAACTCTGGTTGTTTTAACCCTGACAAAGACGTTAGATGTGGCGTCTAACTAGAATTGGTGGCCTTATCTAACGTCTTTGGATTCTCCTTGTCTTGCAGACAGTAAAGGATCTATTACTCGTAAAAATTGAGATTGAACTACTAACCTGGCATTCCTAAAGCCGGAATTTCCACAACTGACCAGATAAAATTTGTCCTCGGACAATTCTAGAGTCTTGTGAACTCTGACCGCGATGGCTAGGGACCTTTTGTCCGATCCCTTGGCTGCGATGACACCGCAATAGTTGTCATCGTCGCTGTTAGCCAGCAAGTTTATTTTTAAAGTTGTGTTTCTGTAGCCGTTGCCATTGGCTAAGCAAGAATCTTTACGATGGTCCCTGGCATGGACAACTCCGTTGAATGGGTTGACAGTTGTCACCGAGATGGTCATAACGCCTCGTTCGCATCTTGCTGATACTGAAAATAGAAAAATTGGTCCCTAAAGTTTAGTTATACATTTCGAAACAGTGTTATTATAATTTTAAAGAATATACAGGGTGTTTATGATAAGTAAGTATGCATAAATTAAGGGGATGTTCTTTGGGGAAATCGATTTTGAGTCGAAAATGTAACTTCTATCTCCATTTTACCATCCACAAGGGACACCGTTTTCAAGTGATGTTTGTGGTGTCTTACAAAGGATGACCCCTTAATTAAATTGGTCAAAATCAGTTTCATAATTAAATTTAAGGGGTCATCCATAAAACACTTAAAACATAACTTGAAAACAGTGTCCCTTATCTCCATTTTACCACAAGGGACACCGTTTTCAAGTGATGTTTGGAGTGATTTACGTATGACCCCATAATTAAATTAGAAATCATTGTCAATCATTCTTCCATAAAACACTTAAAACATAACTTGAAAACAGTGTCCCTTGTGACAAAATGACGATAGAAGTTACATTTTCGACTCGAGAATTCATTTCCCACGGAACATGATCGCCCTTAATTTCTGACAGACTTTTTCAGAAACACCCTGGGCGTTGTTAAGGTCAGATTCATTGACCTTTACTCCGGAAGAAGTTAACTTATTTAGTTCACAAATCACAATATATATACATTTTGTATCCACATATTCCTATATGTATTTACAAAACATACCTTTCGGGGGTATTTTTTATTTAACAAACTTAATAAAAATCGTGCATTTTTTGTTCTCAAAAAACAAAATACGTTAAAAATCTTCAAGATAAATTATAGGCCTTTTTGTTTTCGGGAAAAATGTAAACCCCTCTATCTCGGAACTAAAACAATTTTCATTGTTAATGTCTTCCTAAAGTTATTATCCTCATAAAATTCATAAACAAACGCAACTTAAATCTTCGCCCTGCCATGCCAAGTACACCCGCCCAGGTTTTCTTTACCAAAAACTTAACCTATCTTCAATGACAGATGTGAAACTTAACTATATACACCAAGGTACCAGAAAAAAATCTAGGCTAAATTCCAATACATATTTTTTTTACAACCATTCTTTCAAATGTTCATTGGGTTTTACTTAAAATGAAGAAAGAAAGAAAGGAAAAATGTGGAGCTCACCCGTAACACGTGAGCTCAAAAAATATAGTAATAGTAAGGTTTTTTGCTTCGGACACCAGGAATGCATACAGCTACCAGGAATCATTGTGTGTGTGTCCCCCCATATCTCCCATGTTAATTTCTGCTCGGGTTTTCTGGGTATAACGGGTTTAAGAACTTACTATCCGCCAACTCGAGTTCTTAGGTGCGCGCAAGGTGCAACAGGCATCGAGATAGATCATTATTCGCCGGGTAAAATTCGTCATACCAGGGATAGATTTAATTTTAGAAGTAGGAATGGAGAACGGTTAGTATTTACTTCAGCCCAGTGTAGAGTCCCTCCCTCCAACACGTAACGAAAAGTTTAAATTATCTTATTGGCTCACTTAAACCACGTTTTGATGACGGCAAAATACGTAATTCCCATTTACCTCTGTCGCTATGACCCGCCTCTTCTTTCATACCCCCCTTCCCAGGAGGGGGGTCCGGGACTTTGACGCGCACCCAGATTATTCTGTTCTCCATTCCTACTACTAAAATTAAATCTATCCTTGGTCATACATAATGATAAGTCTAGCTCGCTCCTCCTACAAAATCCGCCTAGATACGTTGAATGAAAAAGAATGTAGCACAATGATTCCTATTGGCTTTACGCATTCCTATGGACACCACAAACCCCAAGTGCCGTACCTCTATTATAACCCACAATTACATGGGAAAGCAAAAAGAAAAAAAATAAGTCATTTCGAAAACAAAATGAAAAGGTAACATTAAAGCGGTGCACAGAAAATTAGGTGCATACCTAAGTATTATGGCAGGCAGATACGCGCCTTTGATATTGTAACGTGATATTGAATTATAACAGGGGGTGCCATTACGTATATGGTGAGATTGTACTACGCCTAAAGGTTGGTTGGGGGGATTATGTTTTTTATTTTTTTATTTTCTAACGAGCGTGGTCTTCACCTTTTACTACATTCGTTTATTATGGTGGGAAACCCGGGAAACGTTCCAGAAGTTTTTGGTATAGATTCCTAAGTATCTGAATTGTAAAAGGAGCGCGCGAGTTTTATCGTGACGTGGTAAATTTGACCCCTATGCCAATGGCCGCTCCCCAAACTCGGCAGGCGTGAGGCACGAAAATTTGGCCCATAACAAACCACCATCACCGATGGAAAGTTCATTTTCTTTCTTTTCTTTTGAATCTTTTTCTTATTCGCATCTCGCGCTACCTTTTTAATCTTTTTTTCTACACTCTCTTTGAAGGGTTCTCAACTTCTCTGGTAATGTGTTTGACCCCCCCGGGTTGGGTAATTTCATATAGCACCAAGCTAGCCCGCGGCTTAAGTCTAATTTTATTCAAATTGGTTAAAATAATATAATAGATGCGATCAAGAAGTGATATCTAGTTTATTAGGGAGAAGGTGTAAATTCGCCACATTTCCAGCAGCTTTATCTCCAGTCCAAACGTATAGTAGGTCCGGAGTTAATCCCAAACGTATAGTAGGTCCGGAGTTAATCCCGAACGTATAGTAGGTCCGGAGTTATTCCCGAACGTATAGTAGGTCCGGAGTTATTCCCGAACGTATAGTAGGTCCGGAGTTAATCCCGAACGTATAGTAGGTCCGGAGTTAATCCCGAACGTATAGTAGGTCCGGAGTTATTCCCGAACGTATAGTAGGTCCGGAGTTATTCCCAAGCGTATAGTAGGTCCGGAGTTAATCCCAAACGTATAGTAGGTCCGGAGTTAATCCCAAACGTATAGTAGGTCCGGAGTTAATCCCAAACGTATAGTAGGTCCGGAGTTAATCCCAAACGTATAGGTCCGGTGTTAATCCCCGCCGCCTCTAAATTACAACCATCATTTCATTGGTTCTTGAAAACTCACGTCAGCGAGGCGACGCGAATGACGAATATTACAGTAATTTTCCGACTAAGGAGAGTGTAGCGAAATAGCCCGGCCTCCTTTTACGTCACCCCTTGTATTTTGAAAGGGGGACTGGGACTATGGCGCGCGAATACTTAGGTATCTTATACTTTCTTCCTAATAAACTAGATATCACTTCTTGATGCGATATTGAACTTTTCACGGATACTTCTTTAGTTAGTTATAAGGGGGATTCAAGGTTTTAAATTTTTGGCTCTGAACTTTGTGAATTGAAGATCAAGTATTTTTAGGAAGTATTACTAATTAATAGTGGTAGCAGGTGTATCGAGTGGAGAGTTACTCGCGATGGTTTCTGTACACTGAAGGAAAATGTTCGTAATCGTTCTCTCCTTAGGATTAGCATGGGTTTATTTACATTCCACCTGTTAACTCTGGTTCTATAAGAGATACAGGGTAGTCCTTTGAGTATGTTATAGCCCTATTTCTCCCCTTTCCAATGGTACTAAGTATTTGTGGTTTCTACAATCGAGGCCCGAGTAATTAAGTAAAATGTTCATTAACGTCCTCTCCATAGCATGAATTAACACGAACTTATTTACATGACACCTTTTATCTCTGGTTCTATAAGAAATACATTGACCTCAAGTAATGGACTTGTAACCAAACCCATACATTTGTTCTAAATTACGATATAGCAAGGAGTTAACCCTTGATAATTATCTCATAATTCTAATTTCCAACTACAAAACTTGTCATGATCGTATACCGAATCATTCCCACGTTAACTTCGAATCAAAAATCAAAGTAATATTGAATCAACGCACCTAGGAATTTAAACAACCTTTACTTGGCTCTAGAATTAGTTTATCATTCTTCGACCTTTCTAGGTCGTTCATTTCTAAAACTTTGATTCAAACCCCTCCCCCAATAATTGTTTCTCGCGGTCCCACGACCTTAACAACAAAAACACAATCCATTCTCCCTAATAACAGGGTGGAGACTTGTAAACTTTTATTATTATTATTTTTTTCTCTCTGTTAATTGTAACTTCACGGTATTTACATAATTTTTTTAAACGCTATACTTCAAAACGTTTCGTGATTCGTATTCCGTAGAAATCAATTTGATATTTGAACGAGTTTCATTCTTATTATTATTATAATTATTATTATTATTATTATTATTCTTGTATCTCGCTTTTAAAGTTTAGGTTTGAGGGTTGGAGGAGAGATGAGATGAGATGGAGTGGTAATCTCCATAACTATAACCAAAAGTTCATGAGATATGTTCCATACATAAGTTTGTCACTGGTTACAAACTGGGGCTTGTCATGAAGTGATTGAAGTTGGTCATAGATTCGAGGTAAAGCGAAGACGCCTGGTGAGGCGCTGTCAAAGGCTTAGTAATGCAGACTAAATAGGACCTAGATGGAAGTCCTGCAAAACTAACCAACCGAGTGCATAGTACTTCAATTCTCGCTTGTCGTTCTGCTAGAGCTAGCTCGAGCTGTAAGTCTCTCAGTAGCATTACGAAGTATAGGTAGTGTCATACTTATGATAGGAACATATCACTTATAAACTTATGATATGGTCCACGAACATTTCTATTTCATCTCACCTCTGTCCTCTACGGTTGAGCTTGAGGTTTACGCGGTTACAAGTCTTTGTAAGAGATAAAGGTTTATCATAGCGAGAAACACAATGCATTGTAGTTGGCAATTATTTTTTTATAATCTTATTTATTTCTTTTGATAAAACCAAAACTACCAAGTTCTGTATCTACGTGAACCGCCAGAGATATAATACACGCGGCTCATTAAACTTGGGAGGTTGTTTTTTGGTCCCTTGTGCTCGCACACACACACAAAAAAGAAAGAAATTGTCATTAAGGGGCTTAATCGAGAAGGTGTAAACCTTTTTTATTATTTTATTTCAGTTGATATCATTATCCAGGTTGTTTTTTATTCTATACAACCGTATCTTGCTAGTGAATTATAATTCTTTCATGTTTAGTGTAACTTTTTGGACTAGCTAGCTGCCCCAGATACCTTGCGGACAACTAAATAAAATGGATTTTTTTATGTCGGGTCTTGAAACATTTGTGGCCGCCATTTTCAAGATGGTGGCGGATTGGAAAAATCTTTTTAAGAGCTGATTAAGAAAAATCTTTTTAAGAGCTGATTAAGAAGTCTTCAGTAAGAAAGTAGGCGAATATTTGTTCGTCTCAAAAACCGCAATTCATTTAAAATCATTAAAATGGTGTAAAAAAATACCTTAAATTTCTAAAAAAAATGTTATCACGTTTTATAAAGAACATAAAACTTAACCCTGTAAAAATCTTTAAACAAACTCAAGTACTTAGTTGGGGCTTTTTTTTCACAATTTTTGAAAGTGGGCTAAAGCTAAAGAATTTGGCCATTTTCAAAAGAACAAAAAGGAAACTAAGCAAATGTTTACTTGGATGTTTTCACGATTTTTTTCACCCGCCGCTTAATAACTTTCGGAAAAATATAATTTTTGCCAGACGTCAAAAACACAACTTTTTGAATTTTATTTTATTTTCTTTTTATTTATTTTTTTCCGGGCAACTTTTCATTTTTCTCTTTCCTTGAATATCTATATAAAAATTTTGACCCAGATATATTACCTTTTCAAACGTAAAACTAGTTAAAGAGCCAAAACCATATACAGTAGAGAAACAAGTTCGGCCTCTATGATGATGTACAGGGTGTATTAAAAAGGGGAGGGTAATTATTGGACCGAATATGTACAGAGGGATGCATGGTGCTATGGGAAATCAATAAATTTTGAGTCGAAAATATTTTAACTTCTATAACCGATTTTGCCACAAGGGACACCGTTTTCAAGTTGTGATTGGAAGAGTGTTTTAGGGATGATCCCTTAATTAAATTAGAAATCATTGTCTGTTCAGTTTCTTACTTAAATTTAAGGGGTCATCCCTAAAACACTTTAATCATATCTGGTGACCTATGCGATTTTGAGTCGAAAATGTAACTTTTATGACATTTTGCTCCAAGTTTTCAAGTTATGATTGGAGTGTTTTAGGGATGATTCCTTTATTGAATTATAAATCATTGTGTATTCAGTTTCTTAATTAAATTTAAGGGGTCATCCGTAAAATACTCCATCCACACATAAGTTGAAAACGATGTCCCTTAATAGGGTCAAAATCAAAATTATAGAAATTACATTTTTAGTCTCTAAATTGATTTCTCAAAGAATTATATGATCTCCCTTAATTTCTGACAGACCTTTCTGAAACACCCTGTATAATATCTCTTGGCCACTGCGGCTTCAAAATCTTTTAAAATTATCAGGGTGTCCACAAGGTATCACAAAAAAAAATAATAATTTCACGAATGGTATTTAAATCAAGGTCAACTTCGTGCTTGGCGACCATTTTTTCTTTTATTTTTTTTTCTTATTTTAATTCAAAATTTTTAATCTACAAAGATTTTTACTGGTTTTCCTTTTGGTTAACCTAACCCAGAAAAAAATATCACGTTCATTGTTTTGATAGACGGATAACTGATTTTTAAGTTTAAATTTCGTGATTTAAATTTAATTTTACTGTCCTTTCTCCCGGTTCAACATCGAGATATTAGGGTCGAAATGTTTAAAACGTAACCCTAGTATTAGTTAGGCCTAATCGAGTCATTATCTTTCAATTAGGCTTAGCTCTTTTGTAGTACAAAGTTTCGAGTTATCTTTCAATTAGGCTTAGCAGTTTTTAGCAGAAAGTTTAAATACGTTTCTCACCCCTCCCCCTTTAATAACCAGTGACCAATCAGAAACCCCATTTAATTTAAAGATTAAATATAGATTTAAAAAAAGGGGGAATTTCTATGCCTCTTTGTCAGGAACAAGTTTACCATCTTTTTGAAAAAAGTTTTATTTAAGCCTAATTATTGTTATTTGTTATTGAGGTTGTTTTCTAAATAACTTCAAAATTAACCCTTTTTACTAATTAAGGATCATTTACGATCGCAAATAAATAAATAAACTGGATGATGAAAATATCTCGGGGTGCTTTTAAATCGTTTCTAAAAAATCTACTTTTAATTAAAAGGAAAGTCGTGCATCGCGGCTTTATAAAAAACCGGTTAATTACTTTTAAATTAATGTTAATTTTAAATAATTTAGTACAATACGGAAAAAATATGGTTGGTTCTTGTAGGACAAACGTGTCAATTAAGTTTCGGGAAGACAGTGCATATATTGACTCAACATTTATTAATTCCCCTCTCGCGTAAGATAAATTTATTCGAGGTCGTCATATCTCGTTTTTCAACATGACGTTGAACTTTTGGTTTCACCTTTAATGATTATTTTGGGGTTAAACGGGTCAAACCGGTAAAAGGGAAATTAGAAATTAGCTTCATTTGGTTTTTACCAGTTTTGTCTCGGACTATCAGGAGTCAGGACCTTCTTGGATGTTTTAAAAAATTCAAACCACCCATTGGGGGTGGGAAAAAAATATTTGATAAATCTTGTTTGGATCTCGTGTGAAAAATATAATTGTCATTCTACTAATTACTTTCTTAATTACTAGATACAAATCAAGATAGATTGTTTTAATACTCTTATGAATATTACCATAAGTTCATAAGATATGTTCCATATAAGTTTGTCACTGGCTAAAAACTGGAGATTGTCATGAAGTGAATGAGGTAGGTCATAGATTCGAGGTAAAGCGACGCCTGGTGAGGCGCTGTCAAAGGCTTAGTAATGCAGAGTAAATAGGAAGATTGAAGACCGGCAAAATTAACCACCGAGTGTAGTACTTCAATTCTCGCTTGTCGTTCTACTAGAACTAGCTCGAGCTGTAAGTCTCTAGCATTACGAAGTATAGGTGTCATACTTATGGTAGGAACATATCTTATAAACAATGATGTAATTGTCAAAATTCTTGCATAAATTAACGACGGTGAACACAGTTGTCGAGCTTTAATGTTTCTTTGAAACTAATTAAGGTTGGCTACCGGTATTTAGCTAATAAGTCTTTTTATGAAAAGCCGAAATATTTGCGTGTTCAAGTGTAGATGAAACTGGAGAGTATATACTTTATTTAAATGGGTCATTGAGAAAAAGCAACTTTTACCTCCGCTAAAAATACGTAAATACCTGTCTAGCCAGTATTCTCCCGTAGATTATCAGCTTGAATTATTATTTGATTTAAAAAAAAATTCTTAACAAAAATTAGCCTATCAATTATAAATTCGCCATAGTGGTCCTAATATGGGTAGTAGCACCAGCACGTGGTTATGTCAAAGAGCGTGCGTGTTTGGTCGAAGGAAATTGGTTTTTAGTTCAAGAAACTTACCGCGAAACGTGTTGTAAATAAAACCAATAACAAGGAAGGCAATGCAGTTAAATAACCAACCCTTTTTTAAAAAGAGGGGGAAGAGGTGAAGTATAGTCTGCTTCGGCTTGATTTAGGGTTAAAACGGAACGGTATGTGGACAACAAAGACAATAGATAGTAGCTTCAAAGTTACCAGTCCTGCACTAAATTTGGATGGCCCGTATTGTTTTGAAGCCATAACGTCTTTGTTGTAAATGCACATACCCATCATTGCTCCAAGAATAGCCCACTCGATCCGCGCTCGCGGACGCTGCGCTGTTCGTTTGCGTCTTGATCGCGTTATCGAGTGGGCTATGGTTCCAAGTCTTAAAAAAGGTGGTCAACTGAACACACCACTCTCTTTTTTATCACCGACGTTTAAAAATGTTCTATTCAATCGTAGCCCACCTGATCACGCGCTCGACGACGCAAGCTGCTCGCGCTATAGTGGTCTATGATTCAGTGTAATTGCATATTTCTTCCACTTAACCTGCTGTTAAATTCTATTGGCCGAATCAGTACAGGTGGAAGGACAAATATACTTGATTAATTAGCTGCATAATTAGGTATTTCCCCCCCCCAATTAAATTAAGTTTAATTAAGACTCGGATCCATCGTGCTCGCTTGCCTTCTGGCTAATCTATTATAGCTAACTATTTTAATTGGCCATTCATAAAAATGAAATTAATTAATTAATTAGCGCTGTAACAATTTAAAACTTAAATATCTACTCTTTTTTATTTTCTTACAAAGTTAAAACAATGAATTTAATCTGAGATTTAATTGGTATGGTATTATCTTTGAAAAACTTAATTAGTAACCTACGTAAAGGTGCTTTATAGTTTATAGAGGTATGGTTTTTCATTTATACCATACTAATTCGAAAGTATGTGGTTAAGTATCGGTTTGTACGCGTTTGAAAGTAAGAAACCTGTTAGGTTAGTTTGACGTGGGTGCCTTAGGATTATAATCAGATTTGTTCTTGAAATAAAAAGAATGAAAAGTCCGTTCTTTTATTTTAGTCTTGACCTATTTTCGTCCCTCCCTGAATTATTTTGGCCCTTGTTTTAACTTCATGAAGAAAGAGTGATGTGCCAAAAGAGAATTTAACAAACTAGGTAGGATATTCTTTTCTTTCTTCTCTGAGGGGTTTTTGTTTTATGATAATAATAAGTAATTTTCCCGTCATTTCGCACCCATAAGGTGTGGTTTTGCACCCCTGAGGTGTATGTATGTTTTTCTCTTGTCTTTTTTATTTTTAGAGAGATACAAGCCGGTCATGAATTTTATGGGCTTATATACAGGGTGTTTCTGAATTAAGGTCTGCTACAGTGTTCTTTGGGCGATTTCAAGTCGAATTTATGTTATTTTGACCCTAAGGAACACCGTTTGTATGTTATGATTGGGAGTGCTTTATTGATGACCCCCTTAAATTTAATTAAGAAATTTACTGAAAGTCAATTATTTCTAATTTAATTAAGGGCTCATAAGTAAAATACTTCAATCATAAGTTGAAAACCCTTGTGGCAAAAGTTACATTTTAAACTCAAAATCGCAAAAAGAACATTTCTGGCAGATCTATCTGAAACACCCTGTATTATATAATGACTAGAATACATACAGCTGCTAAGAATAATTGTACTACATCCATTTTCACTCAACGTATCTGATCGGATATAATTGGAAGAGATGGACTAATCTTTATGTATGACGAATTTTACCTCGAGTGGCTATCAACCAATGAAATTACAGAGTTAGAAAGACGCTATCAGAATTATGAGACGTGACGGATTGTAAGTCCCACAAAACCCGCGTAGCAATTAAAATTAACATAAGATATATGGAGGCACAATGATTCTAATTAACTGTATGTATTCCTTGTCCTAAACATATCCATGCAAAATTCCTGGGCATTAATTATTATAAAATGGGGACTGAGAAACTAGGTTTGAAAAAAAAAAGAATAAAAAAATTAAATATAAGTTCTAATTAGTTTGAAAGGAATGAGAAGGGCGTTTCTGTCTTACCAGAAGGTGCGAAGTCGCTGTTGTCGTTCTGCTGTTCTTGCTGTTGACCGTAACACTGAAAAATAAACGAATTAAAAAAAATTAGATGGTTGAAGAGAGATAACACTTTCGTTATTAATGGTCTCCCATTTAAGATCCCAAAATTTGATTAAAGGACTTGGGATCGACTAAAGAAAGAATAGATCTTAAGATTGTAACCCTACCCATTTGTGGCTGGGTAGATAAATGCATGCATCCATTGCCCCTTATATAAACCACCACCACGAGGTTTGAAGTTGAACCAGCGCCAGGATGCTTAAAAGGGTTAAATAACCTTTTTCTCTTTAAGGTAATGAGTTCATATCCTTAATTTATTTAAAAATCAACCTGCAGCTGCTTATCTTATCATTGGTTATATCATAAGTTTATAAGATATGTTCCTTGATAAGTATGACACTACCTATTCTTCGTAATGCTGCTGAGAGACTTACAGCTCGAGATAGTTCTAGTAGAACGAGAAGCGAAAATTGAGTGACTACACTCTGTTAGTTAGTTTTGTAGTTAATCTTCCTATTTAGTCTGAACTTACTAAGCCTTTGACAGCGCCTCACCAGGCGTCGCTTTACCTCAAATCTATGACCTACGTCACTTCATGACAAGCTCCAGTTTGTAATCAGTGACAAACTTATTGATATATGAACTAATGACAAAAAATTTGGTGATATCAGGCTAGAATGATTTCTTTTTATTTTCAAAACCTTATGCATTTAATTTTTTAAATGCCTTTCATTTATTATAATAAGTTACATTTTCGACTCAAAATTAATCTCCCTTAATTGCTGATAGACTATAGGCTTACAGAAGGAACCAATTCAAACGCATTAATGATATAAATAACAATGCTTTTGTCAGAATACATATAATAATAATAATTTGTGGAGTGGTATTTTGTTATGGTTCCCATGATAACAAACTCTACTCTATAATATTTAATAACATAAGCAAATGCATTATTAAAAATAGATCTAGCTACCTGTTGCTTAGTCCGCGCGTATAAACCGTAACAAATATGGCTGGCTATGTAATGGTCTAATAATATTAGTCATACCAAAAACAAAGCGCAACTCCATCGCTAATTCTTCACAATGAAAGGAAGGCAGTCATTGGCTATAGACTAACTAAGACTATAACAATAGATGCCAATATAATAGATCGCTATCTTAAGATACAGTAAGGTTTAAATTTAGGGAAGCCTTCACCGCGTTGCGTTTCGAGACTTTTTATTATTATCAGTTGTTGGGGATCTAAGTTCTAACCGATCATCATTATATTTATCTATTCGACTTTAACTCATTTGCATATTTTGCTTCTATTAAATTAGGGAAACCTTTCGATTCAATTTAGGAGGGCCGTGTTATTAATTTTTAAACGGACTCCAAAGAAGGCAGCGGAGGATGGGTAAAACTTAATTGGTGATACGTCACAGGCACCATGTGACGTCAACATCCAAAGACTCCGTACTATGGCGTGGGACTGTGTACACTTAGTCCTTGTTTGTCGCAAAATTTGCAGCCCCAATTACCTGAAGTTTTTTAGTTTTCGGAATAGAACAAACTAATACATAGTTTTCAGACTATGAGGATTCTTACCATTTACACAAGGAGACCTGGCTATTGATTCCTCCAAAGAGTCAATTCTCCTTGTGTAATACCTGAACGTCCTGAACCCTGGCCTCCTTTTGTAAATGGTATAATCCTCTTAGTCTGAAAACTGTGTATTAGTTTCTTTCCACCACGTTTCTCCTTGGTGACGTGCCTCTGACCTCCTGGTCTGCGCTTACATTTAAGGGGTCATCCGTAAAACACTAAAGTGATCATAAAGTTATTCAAAATCGCCAATAGAACCCACTGTACTTCGCATCTTTATATCCTTTTTGGAACACGCTGTTATTAGATAAAACTAGATATCACTTCTTGGTTGTACGAAGATGGGTTTAAATGATTAACTCGGCTATAGTTCCAAGTTCCTTTTAAGGGGGCTTTTAGTACGGATTTAGAAAGAAAATCTTGTTCATAAAGAGGTGACTAACCTGCTGCTGGCTCTCTAAAACCGTATAAAGCGGAGCTTCATTCCTGCATGCTGCTAAATATTGTTTTTTTACCTCTCCGAGTGACGTATGTCACGGAGAGGTTCTAATTTCGACGTGTCTGTGTGTCTGTGTGTCTGTCTGTGTGTCTGTCTGTGTGTCTGTCTGTCCGTTGTTACACCCACGTGACCGCGTTCGCAGTTTGCAAATCGGAGCAAACGTGTATTCAATTTCCAGACCGCATTTACAGTCCCGGAAATTGTATTCGACTTACAGACTATTACTCCATTGCCTGTTTAACAACTCTGTTCATTTGTCCGCCCCACATGGACACTAGTCTGAACCTATTGGCTTCTAAACACCACCATCTTCTAGTCTTTCGCCCATTCCACATGGACACCAGTCTGTACTTACTGGCTTCTAAACACCACCACCTTCTCGACTTTGTCCATTCCACATGGACACCAGTCTGTACTTACTGGCTTCTAAACACCACCATCTTCTATTCTCTGTCCATCCCACATGGACACCAGTCTGCACACCTGGCTTCTAACACCACCATCATCCTCAAGGTTAAGACATACGCGGCGATCGGCTAGGGTTACGAGAAACGTCTAGCCTTCCATTGACGGGGTCTTCCGCCAAGGTTCACGCAATTGCGATGTTCTTATTCATAGCTGCGATTCGAAACCCTTATATACTACCTATTTGAGTAAGGCGACGCAACGGGCGTATGCTTCATTTCAAACGCCAATATTAGTCAGGTCTCTCAAGAATGTTTAATTGTTCTTTATCAAAACGATGTAACGCTCAATAAGGCAAACAACTGACGAAGAAAATATTTAATATTAATTATATTTATTTTAATATTTAAGATAATCTTGTTTCTCAACTCAAAATTAATACGGAAAGAGTTAAAAAGCAGCTTATGTTTTTGTCTGTGTGTGTCCGTCCATTGTTACACTAGTGCGTCGCGTTAGCAGTTAGCCTTGTTTTGATGTGTAAAGAAATCCTACAGAACCTTAATATTCCCTTTTTCCATAATATAAAGTGAATATGTGGAAGTATTTTTCGTAATTATGATGCATTTAGTACTTTTGTAGCTTTAAAGCTCTGTTTCATTTTGATATTCCAAAGATTTTTTTTAATATTGTTATTTGAAATGGCTGTTTATATATTACTTAAGCTATACTACATCTGTATATAGAATAATCCTTGGTTTAGTGATTACATGAAGAAAACTAAGACCTAGACTCCGGCGGGTATAACAAGCGCGCATTATCCGCAATAGGATTAGTGAAACAAAGGGTAAATAATTGAGGCCTGAGGTGAAGTAAACTTTTGGCTTTGATTTTCGTGTCTGAAATGAAGAGACATTAACGGTTCAGAGTGAGCCGAAAGTTAAATACACTCTTAAATAATCAGGTTAGGATTTTATAATAGAAGAAAAGATGGTGGCAATTAGATTAGTAAAAGGGCTTATGGTAAACGGGTAGTAGGTACAGACTTATTATTCCATTTATGGTGCGCATTGACTATTAGTGCGTCTAGCTACAATTTAGCTTTGGTGTTATTTAACGTTAACATTCATGTTGGCAAACTAAGAATATTGTTGAGGTGAGACGAGACGATAGTGTTTACACTGCAAACTAGTTGTGAATGTAGCTATCAGAATATACGGTAAACAGCTGAAGCGTAGACTTCATTTCCTGTTCTTTTCCCCATTGACTGATTCCCATGTGTCCAAGATTTGGATGTAAAATGTCGTCTGCTTTACTGTACATTCGCTATGTTTGGAATACTGCTTCAATATTTCGTAAATTTTTACTTCAAAAAAGTGAAATAATTCCATATCTAGGTAAATAAGTTTGTAGTAGTAGACCTCTTGACTCGGAGAGGTAATATTTTGGTTTTCCCAACTTGTTTTACGCTATAATCATAATTTCTTTTTCCCAGATTTATGGAGATAATTTAACTGTAAATTCTTTCTATACCTTCTCTCGCCTGACTTCTCGCTTTCAAATTGGTTTCGTAGTTTTTTTTTTTTTTTAACTGAAAAACTAGTAAGCACCGAAATCGGAGGAGAAAAATGTTTCCTGTTTTGATAAATAGTAGATTTTTGAAGAATTTCTTTAAATTTATTTAGGATTCTTTTTTTTCTTTAGTTAAACGATGTCATAGTGGACTGGGAAAATCCGTAAAAATCAAGTTTTAATCGTTAGAAAGTGGGACTGTGTTTAGATAATTTTAAGATTTAATTTTATATAAACCATTTCCCTTTCCTCAATTGGCTACCTTGTTTATCTTTAAAAGGTTTGAACATAATAGTCTTAAAAGTAAATTCCAGTAGGTGTTATAAAAATGGGTGGACGTGTTTTCTATTTTGTATAATTTGTATTTGTGATTTGCTTTATACTTTGGACAAGTATATGTTTTGGTCATAGCATAAATTCATAAGATATGTTCCTACCATAAGTTTGTCACTGGTAACTTAGAAACTGGAGCTTGTCATGAAGTGAGTTACGTAGGTCATAGATTCGACTTAAAGCGATGCCGTTTTTGGCACTGTCAAAGGCTTAGTAATGCAGACTAAATAGGACCTAGATGGAAGTACTGCAAAACTAATTAACCGAGTGTTGTACTTCAATTAGGCTTAGCAAGGTCACTGACGTTCAATGGACGTTGAAGAAGATGGGTTAAAGGATCTTGATTTCAAGTGACATTTTGATGAATATATAGTTTCATAAATGGTTTAGGAAATTAATGCTATTGCTACCAAGAAATTTACCTCCTGGTACTAAGGTAATAAAAGCCAAATTCGGCTGCCCATATGTCGTCTGTCTACTTCTAGAGCTTTTAGATTTAAATTTTAGGGTTAGGCTTTTATCATCCCACTCCTTGGTACGACCTTCGTGGCAAAAAAAACCTGATTTTAAAACCTCAAGTCCTCAACCCACACACGTGTTTGATATTTAAAGAAACCATCGCAAAATGTACTGCGTAATTTACAAGGGAAATGTTTTTGGTTTTTTCGAGCTGCTTAAAAGATTTTCTTGGAAACTTGGTAGCTTTTATAAGTTACAGAAGAACGATGAACTATTTAGAAACCACTTGGTTTGTCAAACAATGAGCGTAGGATATAAGATCAAAAATACAGGATGTTTCTGTTAAGTCTGCCATCCATAAATTAAGGGGGATGGAAGTTCTTTGGGAAATCGATTTTGAGTCGAAATTGTAACTTCTATCAGGGATAGATTTAATTTTAGAAGTAGGAATGGAGAACAGAGTAATGTGGGCGCGCGTCAAAGTCCCGGACCTCCTTCCCCGGGACGGAGGGGTATGAAAGAAGAGGCGGGTCAAAGCGACAGAGGTAAAAAGTAATTACGTATTTTTCGTCGTCCCCGTCAGCAACGCCATCAAAACGTAGTTTAAGTGAACCAATAAGATAATTTAAACTTTTCGTTACGTGTTGGAGGGCGGGAATGAACCAAATGCTAACCATTCTCCATTCCTTCTTCTAAAATTAAATCTATCCCCGCTTCTATCTCCATTTTGCCACAAGGGACATTGTTTTCGAGTTAAGATTGGATTGGTGTATTTTACGGATAACCCCTTAAATTTAATTAAGAAACTGAAAGACCGATGAATAATTTAATTAAAGGGGCCATTCCTAAAGATGTCTTCCTTTGTGTTGGTTTCTCTGCAAGTAATTTATGGAATGGTTTATTGGAACGCAGGAAATGGCTTATATATATATATTTTACTCTCATTCTGAACTAAGTACGACTTCATCTCGTTTCTCAATGATTAAGTAAAGATATCGAGACGTTTTAATTCGTTACTCCACCCAAAAATGATTAATTTACTATCATATCAAACAAGTATCCACATTCCAGCACCACTCTTATTGACGTATCATTTAAATTTAGTTTACCTGTTGCATGTTTCTTTCTCTTCTTGGTTATTGGGAAACCAATGCCATTTATTTATTTATTTTTTTCATCATTAATTTCATGGGGTTTTAACTAAGATGAAGTGAAGGTCTCTACATAAAGAAACTGTGACAGCTAGCGAGTGCTCTAGATGTATTTTCCATGGAAGGATGTTTATGCTGGAGTAGAAATCATTCTCTATATTGCTAACACGAAAGGGCCCTTCTCATACTTAGCCGTAAAATTTACCTACCCATAGTACCCCGGGTTTTAGCTAGGGCATAGATTATACTTTAGGTGCCACCTGGTTATAGCAACAAGAACTACTATTTACCACGTAGGGTAAAATATTTCCACCCAGAGGTGAAGGGATGGCTGCATTCAATGATACCCAACCTTGAAAAGCATGCTGGGAGTTATAAACAGCCTTGGATGCCCCCTCTCTCACCTTTACCACTCCATAATCAAACCTCCTCCAAGTTTTAACTCTTACTACTACAATTGAAAATTCGTTGTTTAAATTTAAGCGTAACGAAAGTGGAGTGTTTGGATCGGTTATATAAACTATCCAATGCTATAAACTTGATAGATAATTTTAAACAACTTCAAATTATTTTTAATCATATCGAAAAGTAATTAATAACACCAATGGGTATTTAAAAATGACGGGATAAAAACCTCAAAAATGCTTGAAAGTTCCCCCCCCCCCAAAAAAACATAATCTTAAATTACTTAAGGGTGTAATTGTAATTGTTTTTAGGTTATAATAGCGTACCGAATTTTTAATAGAAACTTTTCAATTTTAATTTAATAATAATAATGGATCTTACGTCGTCAGCGAGACGAACTTGATAAATATTAGAAACCACTTTTTTTAATGTATGCTATGCTATAGTACTTTTGAAAACTATTTAATAACTGTCTATATTTGCCCTGGAGTGACAATTGTTACGCTATACGCGTTTATAGCGTGCTGACACTGAACAACCCTTTCGAGATTCGAAAGAAAATAAACGCGACAGCCCTAATTATCTTCATTAACAACGAAAAAAGAAGTTAAGTATATTTCTTAGAGCTACTGTCCTGTACCTGAAAGAAAAAGAGAACGAACATTCCATAGAGAGTTTAAATGAAAGAAACTTTCTCCGAAAAAAAATATTATCTTCTGGCTGATACCTAATTCGGAAGAAAATTTGAAACTAAACTCAAGGTTATTTTTTCTTTATTTTTTTTGTTATTTCTTTGCGTTGAATCATATCAACTTGAAACGAGATATTACAGAGGGCAGGTTATTTTTTTAAAGAAACATACTGCCTGTACTGATAAAGAATCCTTTTTCGCTAAAGACTGCAAAAGTTAATGGATAAAAACAACTTAAGTATTCTTCGTTCACTGTTCCCAGCCTTTGGTAAAATGAGTAGCAAATTAACGATCCTACTCTCAACCCCTACATGAACCAATCAATCAGAGAAGAGTTTTTTCTGAGGTCAAAGGTTTCTCGAAAATAGTACTGGTGGCGATACAAACGTTAGTTCTTGGGTACTATATTCAGCCTATAGAGCTATCTCAGTTGTGACGGGACTGCCTAGGTAAAACGTCACGGGCTTAGCTTTGGCAGTGGGCGACCATGTTTGGTACCTCTTCTGGTTCTACGGGCAAATAGCATGGGGCACGTCACACTAAGGCTTCTGAGATAGCTCTATTCAGGCGCGTTCCCTGTGCTATACAGTCGTGAAGGTAGTCATACGCAGAGGGGGGTCGACACTATTCTGTGAGTTAAAGGGGGGGTTTCTCATGTTACACCTCGCGTGCAAGCTTCAACGAAGTATACTTTTGTTTTGATCTATAAACTTTTGAAGACAGTAAAGGTCGCTGGCGAACCTCGAGTTCTGGCAAAATCTGCGAAAACGAAAGTTTGTAATTAATTAAACACTTAATTCTCTAACAGCAGACGACGGTTGATCAACATTGGCGAAATATCTATTCAATTGCTCGAGCAGAATGTCACTTTATACGTGTACCTACAGGCGCTTAAACTGAAATTGGTATTTTGTTGTCGCGAAAAATGCGAGGATTTCGACATCTTACGATGATTTAATGTATTTCCCCTTTTGCAATTTAAATATCTATAATTTGTTTGTGATGTTTATCATTAACTGCTAAGTAAGAGTGAGGTACGCGTTGACGTTTTAGGGAGGTTTTCAAGGCAAAGGGCCAGTAGATCATTAAGGCTAATGCTTTTAACAATGGTACTAAAATATCGGTACTTAATGGAACCATTTTCGTTGTCGTAGAATTTTCCTAACCTTTGTTTTTCTACTAAGTTGGAGATTGTGGGTGGATAGTGCGGCACAATATGTAATATTGACTTCCTGGCAGTGTTGCCAGTCAATTGTTACTCGTGCAATTCAAAATACTTTCTACAACAACAAACTGAAAAGCTTCTATAGAATTCTGAGTTCGATTCAGTAATTATCATACAGTTCCAAACCTGAATGCAGGAGATGCTCTGAAAATTGGCAACCATGAAGCGCATGCGCAGTTAAAGTTAATAAAAGGGGGTGGAAGTTTTCTAGCCCCTTTAGGCATGGAAGTAAAGGAACTTGTTACTTCCTTTGTAGCTCTATATCCCTATATCCCTGCTTTGTACAGACTTCTAGGGATCATAGGATTACAATTCCTTTTTTAATCTGACAACCATAACTAAATTTACGACCATAATCTAGACTTACCAAGAAAAAAAAAATAATAAACAAAACATCAAGCAAGAACTCATTTGATTTGGTCAAGAAGTGATATCTAGTTTATTAGGGAGAAGGTTTAAATCGCCACATTTCCAGTCCAAACGTATGTCCGGAGTTAATCCCCGCCTCTAAATTACAACCAGCATCTCATTGGTTCTTGAAAACTCACGTCAGCGCGACGCGAATGACGAAAATTACGTATTTTCCGATTGAGGAGAGGCAGCGAAATACCCCGGCCTCCTTTTACATCTCCCCTTGTATTTTGAAAGGGGGACTGCGACTATGGCGCGCGAATCCTTAGGGAACTTATACCTTCTCCCTAGTAAACTAGATATCGCTTCTTGGTTTGATATTATATTCATTCTTATTTTTTTGTGTGTGATCCTGAATTGTTAAGCCTGATATAAACTTTGAAGGTTAGAGGCTTTTGATGTTTGGTGGGAAAATTTGAAAGTTAAGAGACACCACCTACAGGGGTCAACCGTGTAATTGGCTTGCCAGACATTCTTAAAAGTATACAGTACAAAAAGAAAAAGTGATTTTCTTATAAATTATATGGGAAAGAGCGGGGAATGTCTTTGCTTTCAAGAACGATTTGAAGGATTATTTCTCTTATACTCTTTATTTATTTATTCACCGAGTTGTAACACCGGTATGTCCGCATTTTTTTCTCTTTCTACCGCGTCTTAATCGACTTGATTTTAATTAAATAACGAAATATAGCGGGAGGAGCTAAGAATTTTTTTCAAATTGGGTTTATCCGTACTCCGTAGTATACTTATCGATTGATTGGGTGATTAATTATGACGTCATTATGGTTTGAAAGTTCATACGTAACCAACCTGAGGTAATATTCTTTTCTCACGTTGCTTAACCAACTGGGCGTTCTTTCTGTTGTTGTTATTTGCATAATCACATGAATAATTAATTTTGTGACTTTGGTTGCTCGGTTTAAGCGAGGTTGTCTTAGTTTAAATACTTTGAAATTTACAACACTAAGGGTATTAATTACTAATTACTAAACTCCTATACCGTTGACAGTATTACAAGTAACACATCATAAGATATGTTTCATAAGTTTGTCACTGGTTACAAACTGGAGCTTGTCATGAAGTGAATGAGGTAGGTCATAGATTCGAGCGTAGCCTACGTTGATTAACGTAGGCTACGATTCGAGGTAAAGCGAAGATGCCTGGTTTTGGCGCTGTCAAAGGTTTAGTACAGACTAAATGGGTATGAAGATGGAAGTCCTGCAAAACTAACCACCGAGTGTAGGACTTCAATTCTTGTCGTTCTGCTAGAAATAGCTCGAGCTGTAAGTCTCTGGCATTACGAAGAATAGGTTGCGTCATACTTATGGAACACATCTTATAAACTTATTTAAATTTTCGTGTCAATCGGGACATATCTTGGATATGGATGGTCTAAATTCATTTCTTACAAATAAGGAAATGTTTTCAACACTTTTAGAAGAATTTCGTGCATTCTTGTTATTAGGGTGGCAACTAGATTGACTTCTTCCATAATTTTTGGACGCGGTAATTAAGAACGTCGCGTTGCGCATGATGCATGCAGCAAGGGTAATTAAGCTCTCCACCCTTTTCTTGAAAAGTCGTCGTCGTCTGATTTAAATACCTGTTTAGTTACCCTTGAGTTTAAGTTAAAGCGTTTCACATTCGTAATGACATCACAGTTGAATTCTCCTTTTTCGAGTCGACTATATTGTAAATTTAAATGAGATTTTTTTTCTTTTCTTTTAAAGACATAATGTTAATTAATAAAATCTGTCATTGTAGACAAAGACTGGAAAGTGTAAAAGATAAGGTTTGAAAATGAACTGCCTGAAGTAACAGATATTAAAATTTTCACTTTTGAAGACATCATTATAAAACATCAATTATTTTAAAAAATTCTTATCTTACTTTTTTTCACCAAAATTACTTCGGGAAAGTATTTTAAAAAGGAACATGCGCGTTATTTTAAAAATACTACGGCTTTACATTTTATTTTTTATCAAAAATTTAAAATTAGGTAGAAAATTGACCCTATATCGTGAGAAAATCGTTGAGAGCTTACAAAATATAAACCGTATTAAAACTTTACAAAACATATTCTTAAATTGTAAAGCTTTCAAAGTATTAAATATTAACGTGCTGTGTTGCTCTCAAAGATCACGATCAATCTACAGATCTTTTCGACACTAATAACTAAATCACAAAGAAAAGGCCTATATTATTTTCCGCTACGCAATATTTTCAATTTCAAAATATAAAAATTTAAACTCTTCAAGAGAAATCTTTTCAGATATCCAAGCATTTGAATCTCCCAGAATCAAATGTTAGTTGAAAGTAAAACCAGTACCAAGCTAATATCCCTTAAACCCTTCTAGGTGACAACTACTATTGAGGACAAAATACTTGGTAAATATTGCTGAAAAATATTTTGGGAAAATGAAATTTTGGTGAAAAAAAGTAAGATAAGAATTTTTTAAAATAATTGATGTTTTATAATGATGTCTTCAAAAGTGAAAATTTTAATATCTGTTACTTCAGGCAGTTCATTTTCAAACCTTATCTTTTACACTTTCCAGTCTTTGTCTACAATGACAGATTTTATTAATATCTGTCACTTCAGTCTTCATATTAATTAAAATTCTTTAGAAAATATGGGAGAAAAAGTCCTAGGCCGTTGCGCGTCCATCGGTAATCTAGCTTAAATACCAGCCGTCGGTAATACGGCTAAACTACCAGTCGTCGGTAATGCGGCTAAATTACCAGTCGTCGGTAATCTAGCTTAATTACCGGTCGTCGGTAATCTAGCTTAAATACCAGCCGTCGGTAATACGGCTAAATTACCAGTCGTCGGTAATCTAGCTTAATAACCAGTCGTCGGTAATCTAGCTTAATTACCAGTCGTCGGTAATCTAGCTTAATTACCAGTCGTCGGTAATCTAGCTTAATTACCAGTCGTCGGTAATCTAGCTTAATTACCAGTCGTCGGTAATCTAGCTTAATTACCAGTCGTCGGTAATCTAGCTTAATTACCGGTCGTCGGTAATCTAGCTTAATTACCGGTCGTCGGTAATCTAGCTTAATTACCGGTCGTCGGTAATCTAGCTTAATTACCGGTCGTCGGTAATCTAGCTTAATTACCGGTCGTCGGTAATCTAGCTTAATTACCGGTCGTCGGTAATCTAGCTTAATTACCGGTCGTCGGTAATCTAGCTTAATTACCGATCGTCGGTAATCTAGCTTAATTACCGGTCGTCGGTAATCTAGCTTAATTACCGGTCGTCGGTAATCTAGCTTAATTACCGGTCGTCGGTAATCTAGCTTAATTACCGGTCGTCGGTAATCTAGGTTAATTACCGGTCGTCGGTAATCTAGCTTAATTACCGGTCGTCGGTAATCTAGCTTAATTACCATTCGTCTGTAATGTAGCTTAATTACCGGTCGTCGGTAATCTAGCTTAATTACCATTCGTCTGTAATGTAGCTTAATTACCAGCCGTCGGTAATCTAGCTTAATTACCAGCCGTCGGTAATCTACCTTAATTACCAGCCGTCGGTAATCTACCTTAATTACCAGCCGTCGGTAATCTACCTTAATTACCAGCCGTCGGTAATCTGGCTTAATTACCAGTCGTCGGTAATCTAGCTTAATTACCATTCGTCGGTAATGTAGCTTAATTACCATTCGTCGGTAATCTAGCTTAATTACCAGTCGTCGGTAATCTAGCTTAATTACCAGTCGTCGGTAATCTGGTTTAATTAGCATTCGTCGGTAATCTGAATTAATTACCAGTCGTCGGTAATCTGGTTTAATTACCAGTCGTCGGTAATCTAGTTTAATTACCCTTAATTGGTAATCTAGATTAATTACCCTTAATTGGTAATCTAGATTAATTACCCTTAATTGGTAATCTAGATTAATTACCCTTAATTGGTAATCTAGATTTATCACCCTTAATTGGTAATCTAGATTAATTACCCTTAATTGGTAATCTAGATTAATTACCCTTAATTTGTAATCTAGATTAATTACCCTTAATTGGTAATCTAGATTAATTACCCTTAATTGGTAATCTAGATTAATTACCCTTAATTGGTAATCTAGATTAATTACCCTTAATTAGTAATCTAGATTAATTACCCTTAATTGGTAATCTAGATTAATTACCCTTAATTGGTAATCTAGATTAATTACCCTTAATTGGTAATCTAGATTAATTACCCTTAATTGGTAATCTAGATTAATTACCCTTAATTGGTAATCTAGATTAATTACCCTTAATTGGTAATCTAGATTAATTACCCTTAATTGGTAATCTAGATTAATTACCCTTAATTGATAATCTAGATTAATTGCCCTTAATTGATAATTTAATTAGTAACCCTTAATTGGTAATTTAATTAGTAACCCTTAATTGGTAATTTAATTAGTAACCCTTAATTGGTAATTTAATTAGTAACCCTTAATTGGTAATTTAATTAGTAACCCTTAATTCGTAATTTAATTAGTAACCATTAATTCGTAATTTAATTAGTAACCATTAATTCGTAATTTAATTAGTAACCATTAATTCGTAATTTAATTAGTAACCATTAATTCGTAATTTAATTAGTAACCATTAATTCGTAATCTAGTTTAATAACCTCTAATTGGTAGTCTAGTTTAATTAACTCTAATTGATAATTTATTTTAAGAACGTTTAATTGGTAAACTACTTTAATTATTTAAATTCGTAATCTAGTTTTTTTATCTTTAATTGGGAGTCTAGTTTAATTATCTTTAATTGGGAGTCTAGTTTAATTATCTTTTATTGGTAATCCAGAATAATTAGCAGGGAAAAGTTAAAATGTCCATTAAGCTAGTTTGAATTTGACTATATCCGCGACAATTTAGACCCGTGTGTTTTGATGGCGTCGCTGTAGCGGCCGCGTCAACGTCACTGCAGCAATATTAAAGCCGTCTTATCTCACTATCGATAGGCCATTCCAACCAAAAGGCATTAAGAAGAAACAATCGGATTATTATGAGGCAACTATACGTTAAAAAAGGCCAACATTGGTCTCGCTGATATTTCCTAATAAAACAGTGTATAAATGCTAAAATATCGCAGATTGGGGTAGTTTTTAAAATTTAAAATTAAACATACTTAAAATTAATTTTTCTCAAAAACCTTAAAAATGGTCCTAGAAAAAGGTTTAAATTTTGATATAAAACCGTTCCCAAACACAACAAACGAATATTTCATGTCAAAAAGGTGGCCACAAAATGGCTAAATTTGAAAAAAACTCCATGTTATTTCTATGGGAAAATTTAACTTTTTCACCAAAAGGGCTGATTAATTTTATGGAAATGAAAACCACCCTTAGCAACTTTATTTTTCATACAATAAACTAATGGGTGGATCTTCTTGAAATTTTAACCACATATTGAGGGCCCGAATTGTAGTTCTGTGGAATTTTTTCAAAGCAGTTAATACGATACAAAAAAAGTTATAACCAATCAAAAAACCATCCTTATACATTAAAGTCGGTATGAGGTCTTATCTAAGAGAGCTATCGCTCTCCTAGAATTAAAGTTAGACCACATTCCTTGTTTTAGTGACGAGATTTGTGGGCTACCTTTTCTATTTTTTTGGATAAACTGATTAGTCTGATTGAAGGTTAGAGCTAAGGTGAAGGCATCCTCGCTAAGCCTAGTCTTTTCTAAGCCTGAATTGTATAATTCTCCATCAATTAAACCTTGTCCTTTCTAAGCCTAAATTGTATAATCCACCTTCAATTAAGCCTTGTCCTTTCTAAGCCTAATGTATCATTTTAGTTTTAATGACAGTCCGTACCTTTCAACATAAATCATACTCCTTTTCACAAAGATCCGTATATCTTATCACATCTTTTTACCTTTTTGAAACATCTTTGATAGTTTCTCAATAGCACTATATAGCTCAACTTATCATCGTTAATTTCTGCATCATGTTCTTATTCTTAAATTGATGGGAATATATTTAAAGAATTTTAGCCCTACAGGGGAGCAACGAAGATTACATGTGAGAAAACTATTCATGGCTTTTTTCTTTTTCAAACTAGTTTTATATATAAACTTCGGAAGGACTTTGTCTATAGACGAAGATGTAGAAAAAGGAATATTTAACTTTTCTTTAACTTCAACGTTAGGAAGATGTTTAAACTCGAAATTAATGAATGACTGAATGGTTTGCAGATAAGTGTTGCCCGTGCAATAGACCTTTTCAATGTAAAAATGGGAGTAAGCAACTCTCAGTAAGGGGTTGATACATTGCCATCTCCGCGCACCCTCATGATACCATGGATAGATTTAATTTTTGAAGTAGGAATGGAGAACGGTTAGTATTTACTTCAGTCCGACTCATAGCCCAGTAAAGAACCCCTCCCTCCAACACGTAACGAAAAGTTTAAATTATCTTATTGGCTCACTAAAACTACGTTTTGATGACGTTGCTGACGGTGACGGCTAAAAATACGTAATTCCTTTTTACCTCTGTCGCTATGACCCGCCTCTTCTTTCATACCCCCCGTCCCGCGGAAGGGGGTCCGGGACTATGACGCGCTCCCAGATTACTCTGTTCACCATTCCTACTTCTAAAATTAAATCTATCCCTGATGATACTAAATGACTACAGCGCAGGCGCCAAAAGGTTAGATGGGAAGGCAAAGTTTTACCCCCTTGTCTTTCCCTCGAAATGGTCTGTTCAACCACTATCTACAACATTCTATTCAATAACTTCCACATTAATCTATTTCCCATTTCTTGGTAGAGAAGAGCTGGCGAATTATCTTGAAAGATTCTTTCTTTCATGAATAGGATGTTTGGGATTAGAAATAGCCGGTGTACAGTTGAAGAAATAAAAAAAAATAGTTAGGCCTTTTTTTAGGAACTCAGGACAGAGTATTATAAAAGAAAAGAAAGCCGGTCTGCAGCGGGGGTGGTGATGGTTTATTTTTTATTCAAAAGGTTCCTCATGAAGCCAGAACCATAAAAGGGGAAGTTGGCGTACACTACGCTCTTAGTTCAGTGTCCTACCCGACACATTTGGGTCAAACCTTTTTAGTTTTCCTTTTTTTTATGTGTATACCCAACGCAACTTTATCGCGCTAACTCGGAATTTTTTTTTACCTGTTACCTCTCCCATAGTACACTAAGACCTTATCTTCCAAGCGTAGTTGGTAGAACTACCTGTAACTGTACGTAATATGGGCGCTAACTATGTCCCCAATCATCGTTATTTAGCACGAACGCCGTTCAAAATATCTATCCCAAATAACCTTTTTTTCTTCGTTTCTTTTTAAACTCACAAACACCACCACCACCCGCATGTCGAAATATATATCCGTTAAAATGCGGGGGACCTTTTTATGTGTGTATACTAAATATTGTTACGACATTTTTATGCTATTGCAAAATGACTTTCAGAAGTTTTTTTCTCTCTTTAACAATTTCTCTCTTATTCGTTCTTAACCATGCATGTAGCGTTTGAGTGTGTGACAAGCGGCGGTGTTTGTTGTTCGAATCAGTCCCAGAATGCAACTGCGAAAAGATATATTACCCAATTGTTTCATAGGCAAGGGTTGAACTCGACATATTACCAAGAAGGGATATCTAGTTTATTAGGGAGAAGGTATAAATTCGCTGCATTTCTAGCTTTATCTCCAGTCCAAACGTAGGTCCGGAGTTAATCCCCGCCTCTAAATTACAACCAGCATCTCATTGGTTCTTGAAAACTCCCGTCAGCGCGACGCGAATGACGAAAATTACGTATTTTCCGACTGAGGAGAGGCGAAATAGCCCGGCCTCCTTTTACGTCCCCCCTTGTATTTTGAAAGGGGAACACTGGGACTGGCGAGCGAATACTTGGGCATCTTAAACCTTCTCCCTAGTAAACTAGATATCGCTTCTTGACATTACCTAGTTGTTATTTTATATTTTTCTAATTAGAAAAGTCTTTCTCGTTAATTGCAAACTTTGAGTGGAATTATTTTATGTTTGTGTCTCATTTAATGTTTTGATGTTGGGCGAGTGATTATCTAGGATTTTATACCTAGTTAATTAATATTATGTTTATTTTACGGTATGATTCAAGCACGGATACGCCTTTTTTTAAGAAATTTCAACTGAGGCGTTTTGTTTATAGGGATTTCACGACGTTTTTAGTGACATTTAATATAGCGGTTTGATAGAGGGTACAGAATTAGGTCTAGTTTTATTATAGAACATGTCCCGATTTAGGTGTTGTCAACCAAATCTTTCAAATACCCCCTTAAATGTAAAACTATTTATTACTAGCATAAGTTCATAAGATATGTTCCTACCGTAAGTTTGTCATTGGTTACAGGACCTAAATGGAAGTCCTACAAAACTAATTAACCGAGTGTAGGACTTCAATTCTCGCTTGTCGTTCTATTTCGAACTAGCTCGAGCTGAAAGTCTCTCAGTAGCATTACGAAGTATAGGTAATGTCATACTTATGGTAGGAACATATCACTTATAAACTTATGATATTACTACATTGTCTTGTCAATGACACTATAGTATCTGAACAGCTTGTATAAAACACAAAAATTCCCATAAGAAAAACCGGTTTTTGTTAAAGTAGCTAATTACTATCAGAATCCCTTTCAACCGGTGAGGCTTTTCCTTTAGTACAGGTGCTACATCGCTACGGTCCCCTCGGATGTTTTACTAAGACTTTAAAAGACTATACAGATCTTTTCCAATATACGAGCATCCCACACCCAACCCAATATTCAAAACTACCAGTACATTCTAGGCAAAAAAAAAACCTTCAAAACCTCCAAATATTGAGTCTAAAACTGACTTAAGAAATGTGGGCACATTTAGGTCAAAATAATTTTGTTTTTGGCTTCATTCCGATAGAAACACCTTTTACTCCGACGTAGAAGAAGTTAAGTATAGTTGAAAGTTTAATAGATGATAGGAGATAGCGTAGCTGGAGGGTATATACTTAAATAGCGGCTTCCCCATCACGAAACTTTCCAAATGACGCGAGAAGTCATCAAATTTAGAGGCATGCGATCGCAGAACGAAAATTCATTTCCTTTTCTTTCTCTTTTCATTTCATCTTAAAAATAACCCCCTTAGACAATCACGACTCGAAACAATTTCGAAAATACCTTTCTCGATAAATAATTGAACTTATGACTGATCGTCTTTTGACTCTCTCGGCCTACAGTGCACTTTTTACAGAAGTTGAAACAATGATACTGTAGGTAACTTAAGTCATTTAACTCATTGGATAGCGTCACAAAATATGTAATGAAACTTAGCAGAAGTAACTTAGTGATTTAAATTTTTTGTATATTTTCTCACGATTGAAAATGAATCTGTGGCTAGAACTTGGAAACTTGGAGGTGAGAGGTGAAATGGAGTAGGGGTGATGGTGAGCCATCTGTGGCAATGAAAGTCTACCAGAGTACATCGTGCACGCCCCTACCCAATTGTTAAGGGCTGCCACCTAGCGTCGTTTAAAAATAGAAGCTATTTCTCACGAATTACATGGGGGTACAGAGGTTACGTTATATCAGGAGTCCATCACAGGGGGGTAACGGACTTCTGGTTATAAGTATGGAGATTACCACTCCATCTCACCACTCTCTTTTAAGGCTGGAATACTTTGTGTTTTCATTAATAGGTATTACGACTTACCATTGTACTAAGGGACTAAATATTACTAAACATAAAACTGAGCCTTTTGTGTTTTAAAGGTAATTTCTAAAGGAAAGTTTAATTTGCTTTCGTATATTGGTGTTTTATGACAGTTTCCTGGTAATATTAACGCCACAAACTGACGTCACCAAGCTCGCACGTTTCCTCAAACACGTGGTTAGCTACTACATCGTTTACGCCATAAAGAAAAACCACTAGCGCACTTTCAATTACGATTAAAAATACACACTTTATTTAGAAATAATCAAGAAACGAAATGAAAGAAAAATAGAAATCATAGTTGTGAAATTAACTTTTATCACCGCTTTTTATATTTAAGCAACCAGGCTTATCTAGAATGCGCTTTACGCATACGTAAGTCTGTTTATGCTTAGCTTAGCCGGTTTTAGCGGTTTTTGTCGATTAAAAGGGCCTAAAATAGGTTTAATGCTTAGTATTTGTGGTAAACTGATGAAATATGAATCGTATAAAACTAATGCATATTTAGGGCGGTATAATTTAAAAGAGCTAGCCGCAATTTCCTGTTTATATTTAGAAAACCACCGAGGGGTCAAACACTTTCCATAAAACCGCGGCTTAAACTTCAGCGCAATGTGTATAATTGGCAGGCCCTCTCAAGAACTGAACTGCTACTAAGTCTTTCTCTCTGCAATCTCTTCTTGAGACACTCGGGAGAAGCCAAAACACTACCACCTTTAGTGTAAGCATAGGTTTATAAGATATGTTCCTTCCATAAGTATGACACTACATATACTTCTTAATGCAAGAGACTTACAGCTCGAGTTAGTTTGAGGTAGAACGACAAGCGTGAATTGAAGTCCCACACTCGGTTAGTTTTGCAGTCCATCTAAGTTCCTATTTAGTCTGTACTAAGCCTTTGACAGCGCCAAAACCAGGTAGGCGTCGCTTTACCACGAATCTATGACCTACCCCATTCACTTCATGACAAGCTCCAATTTGTAACCAGTGGCAAACTTATGGAACGTATCTTATGAACTTATGGTAGCAGTAGCTATATGTATAGCTTAGCTAAGCCTTTGTGTATCCCCTCGTTTGCATAACAATAGAAGAAGTACGCACGTGCCGATTTGGACAGGGCTGACAAAAATGGGAGTTACGCAATGGTTTCGATAATACGTGGTGGTGAGGGGGAAAGGGAGTGTGGAATTAGTCGATAGCGAAAATGAAATGCTTTATAATTGCCTCTTTTGACTTTTTAAACTCGTACCGAACAATGGTGGTTGTCGGTCTGTTTTTGGTTTCGAAAGGAAAAGGTGAAATCCGGAAATACGGTATACACTTTTAATATTTATTAATGAGATGGTCGCATGATCTCTGCTCTTAGTATTGTTTGAAAATGATCCGTGTAAATGTATACCTATTGTCACGTGACCCCCCCCCTTCAGAAAAAGTGTGAAAGCCCGAAGTATTGGAGTTCAAATGGTCAATAGTAATTTTTTTATTATTACTGGATTATTTATCATTAGAAACTGGATAAAATGATGATGCTAAAGTTCACATTTTAGAAAAGGAATTTGTCATGATTTAAATGAGTTAATTGAACCCTATACAGTTGAGTAAATTTTAATTTTCCCTTTATCCGAGGGGTTGTTCACTCTGAGATTGATTGTAATGGGTAGTATGTAATCCATTTAATACAGCCTAAAACATATCCATGGTGCAGCTTGTACACCAGTTACTCTTGAGTGACTATCCCCTCGGCTTTATCATAAGCTTATAAGATATGTTCCTCCATAAGTTTGTCACTGGTTACTAAGAGCTTGTCAAGAAGTGAATGAGGTAGGCCATAGATTCGAGGTAAAGCGAGGGAGGCCTGGTGAGCCGATGTCAAAGGCTTAGTACAGACTAAATAGGACCTAGATGGAAGTCCTGCAAAACTAACCGAGTGTAGGACTTCTGCTAGAACTAGCTCGAGCTGTAAGTCTCTAGCATTACGAAGTATAGGTACTGTCATACTTATCATGGAACATATCTTATAAACTTATGGTATAATACTATCAATTTCGCAATTGGGTGGCGTTGGAGTCTTTGATTGATATAGCAGCTTGCTTATTATCAACCTAATACCTTTAAAAAAAAAACAGGAAAATATATATATATATATATATATATATATATGCAAATTTTTGGGGGGTATTATTTAAAAAATGTGGTTTTCTTTTGTGGGTTTGAAAAACGTTCTTGGAAAATTCTTTTTAAACTGAATATTGGGGACATATTCGTTATTTTATCCATATACTTATTCATTATAATTCAAGATTTGAAATCCAGATATCGGGCGCTATACTTAATTAAGATATTGAGACTTTTGGGTTCAAAAACTATTGTTGTGCTTGGTTTGATACGTACTCGATTTTCCCGCTTTCATACGCCAAGCAAAAAAGAAAAAAAAAGTTGATCTATAATTCCACATAGTTATAATAATTTTAATTAAGAGGTTGATTTAAATTATCTTTTCTAGAAGAAACCTTTTTATTTATTTATTTATTTTTTCAAAAACAATTTATATATTTCGGAGACAATCCAATTTTACGGATTTTGCTTTCTTCGAATCTAGATCGTCTGGTCAGGTTATATGTACGGGACTTTCTAATTTAATTATGTTCATTGTTTATTTATTTATTTATTTATTTATTTATTTATTATACTGGGTTAGTGTTATTATTTTGATATAAATATTAATCAAGCATTAACCTATACTGTAATTTTGTTTTTTTAGAGAGAGAAAACGGGGGTATTTGGGTTGCAAAATCGACAGTTTGATAAATAATTAAATATGTATTTATACTTGAATTATATATTTAAATTTTTCGAGGGTTATTTAGATCCGGTTACAATTTTTATTTATTTGTTGATTTATTTGGGGATTTTTTTCAATGTAATTGCATTTACATTGAAATTTTGATTATTTCAAGTGAAAATAACCCTTGATAGGATGAGAGGAGCAAGACCACAATGTTACAGACGCGACACTTATATTTGTGGTTCAAAGTGGACCTCCTTGAGGTAGAAATCAAATCTAGAATTATTCGATTTTTACGTCAATTTACTAGACCTTAATGCCAACATATGTATAATAGTCACACAATGATTCCAATTAGTTCTATCATAAGTTCATAAGATATGTTCCATATACGTTTGTGACTGGTTACAAACTGGAGCTTGTCATGAAGTGAGTGACGTAGGTCATAGATTCAAGGTAAAGCGACGCCTGGTTTTGGCGCTGTCTAAAATAGAACCTAGATGAAAGTCCTGCAAAACTAACCACCGAGTGTAGTACTTCAATTCTCGCTTGTCGTTCTGCTAGAACTAGCTCGGGCTGTAAGTCTCTCAGTAGCATTACGAAGTAATGGGAGTGTCATACTTATGATAGGAACATATCACTTATAAACTTATGGCTGTATGTATTAGGTTAGTTCCCTCGCAACCAATAAACAACGCCAGACGGAGCTAGCCCGAGTTCACTACACGCTTAGGTATACTAGCCAACTCGCGCCGCCTGCCTCTAGCGGTACGTCTTGGTGCCAGGGAAATAACCAACCCAAGAAGGTGACCTCCCCACCCCTGTGGCGTTTGTGCTTCCCTTATGGAATTAATGGAATGGTCTATTACCAACTAACGAACGTCTCTCAATCTAACCCAACACTCGGTAAAACTTACAAGCACATTGATAGCCTATAGTCTTATAAATCAAACCCCATGCAAGTTTGACCCCATCCGTAATACGACCTATATATATAATTCGTAAAATCTCTCACCTTTATGACAAGCGCCAACAGACAGATTGTTATTCCCGCGTAGTTTTTCCCGCCAAAGATTCTCCGCCGTAGCGGACGTATTACACACACTTTCATTTTGTATTAATATATAAGTTGTTTAGTCCGAGAAATGTAATGTATCCAAAAAAACCGAAAATACAGTCTTCGTTAACTTTTAACTTTCTCTCCGGACGCCAAACTTCTCAAGAAACACTCGATTTAGGCGCGAAAGATTTCAATCCGTGCACGCACCAACGTTACTTTAAACGTCGTCATGAAACTAATCCAATATCAACAACACCCGCGCGATATGAGGCCACAGTTGAAACTTTTGACAGGACAAACTTAACTTAGTTTTAGTACCAGTAAAGTTACTCTCGCTTAATTCGTTAAAATTTGAAACAAAAACGTTGGGTAACAACAGCGACCATCATCGCGAAGGTTTTCTCAGCAGTCTGTTCTGTTTCGACTTCCAAAACTGGCTTCTCTCACTCACTCATACCTTAAAACTTACCTTGTAGGTTGGAATTTTTAGTTACTGACCCCCTTTTATTTTGACTACCCTCCATCCTTCTTTCATACGAAAATACGTCATTCGTGACGCGTCTTTTTTATTCATACCCACATTAATTCACCGCGTACCTTTTTAAGTTACCTTAATACTTATTAGGACTTACCTAAGGGGGTTGACACTCTAGGTATCTTTGTACAGTTTAATTCTTAATTCCCCCTAGTTACGCGGTACCAGACGTTTTTCTCTAACGAGTATATGTCCCCTCGGACGCTTGAACGGCTCCTCAAGTTCTTATTTTGTGAATTTGAGAGATGTTAGAATTGTCTAGAAAAAGTTATTCTGGTCATTTAATCCAATGAAATGAAGCGCGGTGTAAAAGTGTGTTTGGGTTATGGTTTTTTTGTAACTTCAAGGAAATTTTAACAAGATTTGTAGTAGTTGTTTTATAATAACGATATTTAGTGTGAAAAAAGGTATAATTTTGTATGTTGTAGTCTCTAGGGTCTGTGGAATTTATACCCTTTTTTTAGAACTTTGATGGTTATTAGACTACGAAATTGTTCTTGATTTTTTTATATGAATATTAGTACTGGAGAACATTATATTTTGGGTTATTTTGAGTAATTGAGGGTAATTTTAGGTATATCATTATACAGTAATCATATCCGTGACTATCATTTTGATATTTATATTGTTTTTGTATTGGTCGAGTTAGTTTTAACAGGAATGCATGCGGCTACTAGGAATTATTGTGCTACATCCCTGCATTTTCACTCAACGTATCTAGGCGATTTTGTCTTTTGTGGGAAGAGCTAGACTAATCATTATGTATGACGAATTTTATCGTGGTTATAAAGACGTTAGAATTATTAGGCGTGTTAGGATAGTAAGTTCTCAAGCACAGCCTACAAAACTCGCATGGAAATAAACATGGGATGTTTAGGGCACTATGATTCCCATCAGCTGTATGTATTCCTGGTTTTAAATATGCCTGCCCTAAATTTCAAAACATAGTAAAAATATTTATATTTTCAAATCGTTGAAACTACTGGTATGTTCTTAAAATTGGGGCGAAAAGTTCGATAAGTGTGGTTTTAATTTGATTTAATTTAAATCTTAGTTATATTTGATATCAATCCCTTTAAATGTCATGTAGATTAGTTGGAAAAAATCCTTACACCTTGAAATGAAATATTTTTATTATCGTTGCTACTAGATTCCAAATAAAATACAGGGTGTTTCAAAAGGCGGAGGGTAATTATAGGACCGGATTACATACAGTGGGATGGTTCTATGGGAAATGATCAATTTTGAGTCGAAAATGTAACTTCTTTCGCGATTTTACCCTAAACAAGTTATGAATTAGGGACGACTCCTTAGATTTGAATAAGAAACTGAAAGACAATGCTAAGTTAATTAAGGGGTCATCCCTTCATCCCTAAAACGCAATACAATCACAGAAAAAATTATGGATAAATGCCAAAGAAGTGTAGAACATTTTCGACGCTCAAAACTGATTGCCCATAGAACCATCCCACTGTACTAGGGTCCTATAATCACCTTCCCTTTTTGTAATACCATGTATTTAAATACCAAATTACAACGTAGAAAACCAATATTTGGAAACTAAACAGTTTGTTTTCACTTTCAAAAAATATTCCCCCTCAAATATTTTTTTCATTATGTTTTCGTCTAACCGATAAAAATTTCGTTTTCTCGCCATCATTTTGACTTCCGGTTTTACCTTTTTGTTTTATTACGACAACAATCAAAACCTCCTAATTTTTTTAGAGGGGGGGGGTTTATGGGGGGCTGTACCGGCGACAATTTCCGCCGTTATATTTCGAGACTAGAATCCTTAAATACCGACAAAAACATTTCCTATAAAAAATAATATAACAGCGATTGTTCTCACTCTCTCTTCCCCCCGTCTCGCGTATTGCGTTATTTGAGAGGTTACGAAAATTTCATCACTTTTACCAGAAACAAGATGCCATTGAAGAAAAGATAAAAGAATCGTTCATAGACAAAATCATGTCGTAAGGACATGTCACGCTATTTCTCTCTCTCACTCTCTCGCAATGTTTCTAGGGGTTAGACCATAAGTTTATAAGATATGTTCCATGAGTTTGTCACTGGTTTCAAACTGAAGCTTGTCATGAAGTGAATGAGGTAGGTCATAGGTTCGAGCTGTAAGTCTCTCAGTAGCATTACGAAGTATAGGTAGTATCATACTTATGGAAGGAACATATAAACTTATGGTGAACAAGATGGTAGAATTTCACAAGACTTAGAGGAGTTTTGACCTTTAACCTTACGACCTTATAGTGGCCGAAGGTTTAACGGAATACTTCAATTCTCGCTTGTCGTTCTGCATATAGAACTATCTCGAGCTGTAAGTCTCTCAGTAGCATTAGTAAAGTATAGGTAGTGTCATACTTATCAAGGAACATATCTTATAAACTTATGATTTTACCTATGACCCCTTAAATTTAATTAAGGGGTCATCCGTAAAACAACACTCCAAACATAAACACTTTCACGAACTATGGATGGAGTTGGAACCTTCAAAAGGTGTAGTACGAATGTCATGTTTTTGTCTTTGGTGAAAAATTAATGTTATAAGAATCTCGGGTTCGGTCGTATCGCTTCCACTTATGGACATCAACAGCAGCGGAACAGCGAAGTCTGTTGATTTGTAAATCAAAGCTGCAGGCTAGAATGGTATGGTGGACAGAAACAAGGAGTGCCTCGCGCTTTTAAACCACTTAAAAAACTACCGAGAAAATTGTCCAATGACAACCTGTTATTTTTGGCGGCCTCCAAATGTTGTCAACCCACGTTTAAGTGAAAGTTACCTTTCGGAGATTTTTTTCTTTTCAAATTTAAGCTTCTTGAATTTTTATACCTCCCCCCGGTGTGGTCCCCCCTTAATTTTTCTTCCTAACTGAACATGGCCGGATGTCAAAGTCTGTCCAGATCTTGGCCTATTGTCAAGGTTAAAATGGTGACTCCTGTTTGATGTAATTGTTTTAAAAGTGTTAGCACATAATGCCTTGATAAGATACCTTCTCTTTTGATATAGTGATTAAAATCCAAGGGGATAATCACTTTTATGCAGACTGTACCTTTGACATTAATAAATAGGGATTAGACGACAATATTTCTGCTAATAATTTTAATCTTTCTTGCTGTTAAATATATCATAAGTTTATAATATATAAGCCATAAGTATGACACTACCTATACTTCGTAATGCTAGAGACTTATAGCTCGAGCTAGTTCTAGCAGAACGACAAGCGAGAATTGAAGTACTACACTCGGTTGGTTAATTTTGCAGGACTTCCATCTTCCTATTTAGTCTGTAGCACTAAGCCTATGACAGGACCTCTCCAGGCATGCGTCGCTTTACCTCGAGTCTATGACCTACGTCACTTCATGACAAGCTCCAGTTTGTAACCAGTGATGGACAAACTTATGGGACATATCTTATGAACTTATGATATATTTATGAATAGTAATTGCCTTGAAAACACCAATTCAAGGGCTTGATGCTTAATTTCTTTTCTCTGTTTAAAATAACACCGGATGTAAATTGTTCAGGATGTTTAACGCCTATCACCTTTGTGGGGGAGATTTCACGTTTTTCTTTGATTAAATTAAAACAATATTTGCCTTTTTTCGCGCGCTTTTTTCACCCTTTTGGCGCGAGCTTTTATTTCACCAATTTGGCCCGCGCTGTTAACACGTGGTAGAATTACGCCAATTACGTGTTGAATTATACTTACACCCGATTTCTGGAATGTTGTTAGGAGGAGTAGGCGTTAACACTATCGAAGAGAATCGTTCTTTTATTTTAACGGATGGAAGATTTTTCGTTCAAAAACGCCTCGTAAGAAGAATACTGTATAATAATAAAAAACCTTGTGTCGTAACTAAAGTAACACCTAGTTTTTCTATTATAACCAGTTATTTATTTCTAATTTAAAACTCTTGTCATTTTTTCCCCGTAAAGAATGGACAGCTATAGTTATAGAAATTGTATTTTGAAAGAATTTTAAAAATGCTGACTTTATTAATTATTATTTGTTAACAATTGGAAGGCTTTCAATTTGAAGTTTGAATGAAGATATGTTTTGAGAAAATGGATAATTATTAGCTTTAGGTTACTGAAATAGATTGTATTTATTTCCTCGATTGTTTCTTGACTTTAAACCGCGCTTTATAACAGGGTTGCCAGACAGTAATTTGTCATTAGAACATCTCCTGCATTCATTCGGGTTTGGAACTGAATGATAGTTACTGAATCGAACTGAATTCCTACAAGCTTTACAGTCTGTTTTGTAGATACGGCTTGAATTGCGCTTACAAATGACTGGCAACACTTTTTCGCGCTCTGTCTATTGAAAAAGGGATCCTATGAAAAACATTAACATGTACAAAAATGGGCCGAGCCTCGCTTCGTGCCCTCTCCGCCGTAAAACGTTCTGAGATCCCATGTAGAGCCAAGTCTGCCTTTTGTTCTCATTCAATCGCCAATTGAACAATTATGTTATAAATTAACTCCTTTTCCTAATTAATAAACAATATTCTTTGACTGTATCATTATTATACATCTTTGTTCGTATCAAAAATATCGTGACTTGGCAATCGCAGATAAGTAATATTAAAAGCAAGTCGAGGGGATATTCGCTAAATCGTTGCCGATTTTAAAATAATCGAAGGGATATTCACTAAATCGTTTATGGTCGAGGGGATATGTACAAGTTTATAAGATAAGTTATGCATAACCCTATTTACAAGTTTATAAGGCGAGTTATGCATAACCTTATGTACACCTGCGCTTGCCAAGTCACGATATTTTTGATACGAACAAAGATGTATAATAATGATACAGTCAAAGAATATTGGTTATTAATTAGGAAAAGGAGTTAATTTATAACATAATTGTTCAATTGGCGATTGAATGAGAACAAAAGGCAGACTTGGCTCTACATGGGATCTCAGAACGTTTTACGGCGGAGAGGGCACGAAGCGAGGCTCGGCCCATTTTTGTACATGTTAATGTTTTTCATAGGATCTCACTTCTTTTTGTAGACCCTCTCGTTATACTTCGGTAGTTATATTAAAACAAGACCCTCTCGTGGTAATTCGTTTGCCAATATAATCGCTAACGTTTGTCCATATTTACGCTGAATTACCCCTTTCGACCCGCAGGGAATATGCAATAAAGATTGTACGCGATATCCTAATAAAAGAATGTAGCATCAGTTACGACACTTTTCTCTTAAACTACTACCAGGGATAGATAGACTTTTTTAAGACGGAATGGGTAACAGGGTTATTCGGGTGCGCGTCCTAGTCCACGACCCCCTTACCCGTGACGGAGGGGTATGAAAGAAGAGGCGGGTCTTATTTTCGTTATGACGTTGTTTGTATATCCGGGTCAAGTAAACGTCGTCTGCCCGTCGTCTGCTCATTCGTCTGCCAAGTTGGAATGGGCTCGGATTGTAATTTTTGACATAACATTGTTTAAAAATGGAAGTTACACAAGACATAGGGCTTGCAACTGAAAAAAAACGGGGAAGACCCAAGAAAATTAAAAGTGAGTTAGAATTGAGTAAAAGCCTTCATAGATATTACAGCACGAACAGGTTTTAACCAAACACTAAGCTCACAAATCTCCTGACCATTCACTAAGCCTTGGTTAACTTCATCAAATTCGTTTACAAAATCATGAGGATAGTAGAAATTATTGGCTTAAGAAAGAATTAGCGAACACTTTTCACCTTTACAGATGTACTCCAAATCCAAAACACCGGCACCAAATTCACTAACAACCTTCTTTATTGCTATTAAAAACAATTCCCGAATAATTACCTGGACCCTCGCATTTAGACGGCTCCATTTTGAACCCCGGTGAAGACGCTTATCTGTACAACCATAGCCCACTCGATCCGCGCTCTATAGCTATAGCGCGAGCAGCTTGCGTCGTGACGCGCGTGATCGAGTGGGCTATGGTACAACGCAAGAGGGGTCGTAGTCATGGCGACCGAGGTAAACAGGAATTACGTATTTTTGGCCCTCCCCGTCAGCAACGTCACCAATACGTAGTTTTTGTGAGCCAATAAGATAATTTAATTTTTTGGTTACGTGTTGAAGGAAGGGACTATATACTCGTCTATGAGTCGGACTGAAGTAAAGGCCGAACATTGTTTATTCCGTCTTAAAAAAGTCTATCTATCCCTGCTACTACTCCTATTAGCTTTAATATATATTTAACTTTCGGTTAACTTTGGACCATTAAGTCCATTCATCAAGAACACACACTATTTCTGTTGAAAAGACAGCAGCGCCATCTAGTTTTAAAATAAAGAACTAAAGAACAATTTTATAAAAATTTCGGGATGTTTTAATTTTTCTGTGCTTTATAAAATAAATGAAAACTAAATCCTGAATTTTAAGTTTCTATCTCCTCTAGAAGTACCTTAGAATTTTGATGATCGGTGAGTGAGTGAGTGAGTGACAAAATAAGGTAAATTTCACCTGCGATATTTCGAAAAGTATATAGGGTAGGAACTTGAATTTTGGAAACTATAGCTACGATTGACAGTCCTCGTGGCATGCAAAATTTCAGGCTCTTACCTGTACCCATCACGAAGTTACAGTGGGGTTAAAAGTGCCACGAGTTGCTTCGAGAAAAGGGTGCCAGTGCTCGACTTGGCTGGGAGCACTGCCGTGCTCCCAGATAGGCAAACTTTACTTCATTATAATTGAATTTTTATCTTTAACTGCGGGTAGACCTAGTTAATTTTAATTTAAAAAAAAATATATTTTTTATTCATTTTAATCAAAATTAAATTTTTTTTAATTTTAATTTAAAAAAAATATATTTTTTATTCATTTTAATCAAAATTAATTTTTTTTAAAAAAACCTTTAAATTTTCTTGATTCTTTCAGAACTTTCAGGAGGCGAAATAAAGTATATATATAAAGTGCAAAACGGCCCACAACAACGTTCCTTCATCCATCCAAAAAGGTACAACGCCCAAATCGGCAGTCCGACTTTGAAGAGAGTGGGTTGACCATGGAGGCCATCGTAACATTTTCCATCCACCGACCACGTACTGGCAAGTCAAGTTTTTCTTTTTTTTTCTTCTTTTTGTGGAAACCAAAAAGAAAGAGAAACATCTTGTATTAAAGCTGGTATTTTATAAGATTTTAACGTCTGCGCAAGTCCACGTTGCCATGGTTGGTTCAATCCTAATTTACACGATTTGAACTGATATCCATATGGTTCTAAAATTTAAATACAAATAGTACGACCCATTCTTGAAAAGAGTAGTGTTTAATACGGAAATACTTAAGTTTTCAATGCGTAATTTTATTAATTCTAAGGTTGCCTTGCCATTTATTATACAGGGTGTTTTTGAAAGGCCTGTTAAAAATTGGGAAATCAATTTTGAGTCGAAAATATAACTTCCATCTCTATTTTGCCCAAAAAGGGGCACCGTTTGTTTTAGGGATGACCCCCTTAAGGTTAATTTAGAAACTAATAGGCAATGATTTCTAATTTAATTAATTAATAAATAACTCTAATCTTGACTTGGAAACGGTGTCCCTTGGGGATCTGTAACCAGTTACAAACTTATGGAACATATCTCATGAACTTATGGTTCAATATAAGAGACTCTTTTAGTTAGTGACGGAAAAAATCAGTTTCTTTGACGCGTGGGTTGAAAAAGGTGGGACAACGACCGATATCTACTTTATAAGCGTTGTCTACCCTCTGATTTTCTGTATAGAAGCTTTGTCTCGAAGGTTTTTGTGTTCTTTTTGGGGGTTGTTAATATATAATTTATGCGGAACTCATTTTAAAGTAAAAATTAATTATCGAGGAGGAATCGGGACGCTACCATTTTTCTTCCGCGTTTATGTTTGATCGTCGTATATTGAAATTAGTTTAAGCTGTACAAATTGAAATAATTGTTCCCCATCGCTACCAAAAGGTTCTGCCATAAGTTTATAAGATATGTTCTATAAGTATGACACTACCAAGAAGTGATATCTAGTTTATTAGGGAGAAGGTATAAGATGCCTAAGTATTCGCGCGTCATAGTCCCAGTCCCCCTTTCAAAATACAAGGGGGGGGGGCGGAAAAGGAGGCCGGGCTATTTCGCCTCTCCTCAGTCGAAAAATATGACTGTAATCTTCGTCATTCGCGTCGTCGCGCTGACGTGAGTTTTCAAGAACCAATGAGATGCTGGTTGTAATTTAGAGGCGGGGATTAACTCCGGACCTACGTTGTCGTTTGGACTGGAGATAAAGCTACTGGAAATGTGGCGAATTTATACCTTCTCCCTAATAAACTAGATATCACTTCTTGACACTACCTATACTTCTTAATGCTAGGTTGGGACTTACTGAGCGCTAGTTCCAGAACGACAAGCGAGAATTGAAGTCTTACACTCGGTTTTGCAGTAAACAGTGACAAACTTATGGAACATATCTTATGAATTTATGGTTTTAATGAAGGATTTTTTTATGAGATGATGTGCCATTAGGCTATTTGTTCTAGTGTTTCAAGTGACAAGGCTGAATTTTTATAATTGGGAAAATGGCTAATTTAATGATGAAAAGTTAATTGTCCAACAACACGATCCGTTCATGGGTATCCCGAGAGGCTAATTACTCTCTCAGGTTTCGTGTAATCCCTTTAGAACAGATAGAACGGTTTACGCTTAGTAATGATCCCCTCGTGCTTATCCTCACCTACTCCGTCGCTACACTTGATTTTTCGTCGAAAAGTTGTTGAAGATATGCTGTACTTATTCAACTTGTTTAACAAGTTAATTTCACCTGCTACCTAGCTCTTGCCATCTAGGCCATACCAACGAAGATACGTTTAACAAAATCTAGTATATTTTTTCCCGCTAAACGTTTAAAACTTAAGAAAGACAATACTGAACTGAAAGAGGTGCCAAGTTAAGAGTGCAATTGACCGACCATGACTTTGATTAGCCCAAGAGAAAAAACTATAGTCTGCACTGTCAAAGACAAGCTATTTTTACACGATGTGTTAGGTTATATGTCTAACAGCTCTCTAAGCGGAAACCCTAGCTGTTCCTGGAATGACAGAGGTTCGGTTCCTCCAGACTCTAGATTCTAGAGAGTTGGGGAAATGGGAATATAAATAAAACGGTTGCTATAGCAACTTCCGTTGCAGCTGTTCCACGATGATAGTTGTTTGGTAACTGAACTGACGCCACGATTTAGGCTATTTTAGTAACAAAACATTCCTGACTTAAAATGGCGCTAGTAGAGTGTTAAATCATCATTTTTTTTCAAACATGGTAAGAAGGCGAGAGCCATGGCTGAAGTCCACTTTGTCGGACAATTAATTGGCGCTGAAGTAGAAGGGTTCGGAGCCGGATCTAGTTTATTCTGTAAATGGGGTGTGAATTATGGTAAGCTTTTATTTAATTGGATGCACGCTATTGTTCACTACGGTAAACTTTGGGTTAATTTCGAAGGGGGTGGATGGACACACTTGGAAGGTTTAGTTGAGGGTCAAACGCAGGTTGACAGTCCATCGACCGGCGGTAATTGTTACTGGTGTCATCCCATTGATATTCATTTTGCTAGCAAAGGAATACAAGGTGCGTTTCGATACTGTGGTTTTAAAGATTGGTAAAACTTATTAAAAAAATCCCGCCGAAAAGGTTGGCCAAAATTTTACTTCCAAGTCTGGAATATGGACATTTATGGTCGCACTGATGTTTGTGGATACGGTTTTGTTCACGCTCCTTCATCTCCTGGTTTTCATCGTTTAGAATGCGTCACTTGGCGCCCCGAAGGCTCTAGATGGGAAGAATTTGTCAAAACATTCTTAGGTGGTAGTTTACTAGTCAGAAATGACCAAACTGTGTATTCTGGTCGAGATCGTTACAATTTACAAACCGTGTCCGCTGGAACAATTCATTTAGAACTTCACGTGGTTTTAAGAAATTTTCACAAATTTGGTGTTGAGTTTTAAAATGAAAGGTATAACGCTGTGTTTAGTAATGCTCTTATGGGTATTGCCGGTTATTTCCGCCGAGCTGGATAACTCTTCAGAACCAGGAAACTTTACTTCCATCGCTTACAATGTTACGGACAATGGTACCGTCATCGAAATATATACCGAAGCTGATAATGTCACCGCCAACGAAACTGCGACAACTTTATCACCGACAGAGCAAGCGTCTACCGAAAACCCTACTGCGGAACCAGCTGACAAAAAGTCAAAGTCAACATCATGCACTTGCGATATTAGTGATATCTGCAACGAGGATTGTTGTTGCGATGCCGATTGCGTAATAGACGGATTACATACCCTAGAAGAATGTAGGAGCACGGATCGCGTAGTGTTGGACGAACGATACTGCTCGAATTCCAAGCCGAAGTACGATCTGTTTTGCGTAGCCTATGATAATTTACAACAACGTCATTACTTCAATCCACCTAAGAAAGTTAGCGACCCAAGTTTGAGGAATGTCAAGGTTAACAACCCATATTCTTGGACGGACGATGACGTAAAGCCACTGGTAAAGACGCAGGAACCAGGACCGAATGAATGCTTTAAAACCAAAGGACCCATCTACGTTCTTCCAAATGGGACAGAGGAACCCATAAAATGGAGTAAGTTCATCAAAAGTAGGACGTAGAGTCGGGATGGAGATTAATTTACAACCTTGTGTTAAACTATATAGCTCTTCCCGCGGCAATGTTCAATGACTTCTGTGACTCGGAGGGACCGGTACGATATATGGTTGACGCGTCATACCAGTGTCTTCATTCAATAGATGTCATTTCGCGCTGCGAGGTTGATGGAGCCTTCGACCTCAATCGCTATGTCAATTTAACTTTTCAAACTTTATTGAGGGACAACTCTAGTAACGAAACAACTTGCGATACTAATAGCAAGCACAATATTTCTTCCGTACCCGTATCCATGACCAGAAGTTACATTTATCATAATATTCTAGAAGGTACTGCGCAGTACCGAATAATTGACAGTGACGAAGCATTGCCAAAGCCGGTGTTTGATTCCCTGGCTAACCTTTGCCGTAATGCGATTTTATCTGTAAGTTTTGTCATAACGCACTCTGGACGTCAAGGAATTGACACGGTCCATTTGGAAAAATTCGAACTCGCGGACTTAAGTCCCGAAAAACCAATCGCGCAAACGTTCAGTGTAAAATTCAAGTATCGAGACAAGTTGATAAGGAGAATTGAAAACCCTGGTTACAAATTGGGACAGTATATAGTCGTGGGTAAAAATGCGTCCCAGAACGAGTCTATCAAGAACAAAATAATTTCCACGTCCAATTTTAAAACGTTGAGGCCTAATTTCGCTGGTTATTGCCAACCTATTAACGCTTCAGAAAGTGGAGTAAAGTTTGGAATTAATTTGAACGTAGGTTGTGCCCTTAAAGTAGCATTTAATGCCAAAGACGAAGTCGCCACCGCCGCGACTCGTTGTTCAAAGTTACAGGAGGAAATTCTAAACTACGTCTTCGACTTTGATAACGCGCACACATTTGCCACTTTCGCAAAATCGAACCCGGATGACGTGACAGACTGGGTTCATATTCAAAAGGATGGACTTAATTTAGTTAATAAACTTGTCGATAATCGGGTTTGTCACGTCATTACGAGCCTCCGAATTGAAATTTTCCATGCCAGAACGGGTTTGGTAGCCAGTCCTCAAATCAAAGTATTAGCCATCTCTGTTAAGGCCTTTCACCACCCAATTATAATCTGTTCCGGAGACAGTTGTCCTCCATTAATGGAAATTAACTTAAGAAGTACAGTTTCTTATAAAGATATGACGTCGAAACCATCGTACGTATTCGGACAAAGTCCCAAAATACGAGCGACATTGCCAACTGATTTTTTCTACCCTTTCTTGTCAAACGCCCAAAGTGAAGTGAAAAAAAGTTCAAATTCCTTTTTAACATTATTTGTTTTTGTAACTTCATTATTAATGTCATAAGAATTTAAACCAAGGAACTTATGGTTGGAACATATCTTATAAACTTATGCTACGGTCCACATGACGATGGTAACGCAGGAAAAATAGCCAAGTTTATGTCAAATTTATTTTAATAATAAATCTGAAATTTACAAGAGTAACTTCATGTGTTCAATTAATCAATTGTTTAAATAAGTTTCTTCGATTTATTTATTTAAAAAACAAACAAATTGAAATACCAATTATTTTAATAATTCTTTTTACTTTCCAGGCCTTGATTATACTTTACAATTTTATTTTATATATTTTACACTCAAAAAATCATAGATAACGCAAAATTAGAAGTTGACAAAATGCGCATAATGCTATAGGGAGCAGCGTCCAATCATTTCTTCGATGTGTTTTTATTTTATTTCATTTTATTTTCTTAATTATAATTATGGTATTTTTTTTACAGTTTTAGTTTAAGGGAAGCTTTATTTCAGTACAATTTATTAATATTTTATATTTGAAACAAATTTTACAGTATAATTTTGGCTTTGATGAAAAAAGTTTATTTCTCGTTATTGATTAGTAGTCTTCACCGCGACTGACAATTTCCTTACAAGTGGGGCGAAGTAAAATGGTATGCTCAAACTGCGCGGTGTAACAACCTTTAATGTCGCTTAAAGGAGGGTACGAATCTATAATTCCTTTATCGCACAAATCTTTCAAGGCCATCAAATATTTGGTTTGACCTAAACGGTCCAACCATCTTCGACAAAAAGCCAATGTACCAAAATTTTGGTTAATTATATTCAATAGCTGTTTAGAACGAGCTAATCTCAGCGATACGTGACCGGCGTCAAAGTTTTTCATGTAATGGGAGACTTCCATATCATCATGAACGTAACCTGATAACAAAGAACAGAGGCTAGTTAGTCCCTAATCAGTTACCGATAAAATCAATTCTTATACCTTTTCCGGTACTGCCAAAAGTTTCTATGGCGTAAAATTCACCTTCTTCCATTTTTGTGGCATCACCACCTTTAACTATAGGTACAGTCTTGCCAGCGTGGATGCGATATTGATCTATTAGATGTCCATTCAAGTTGCGAATTGATCTAACTTGATATGTCTTACCATTCAATTCAACTTCATAAGATTCCATAACCTTAAAAGATTTAAAAGATAGTTAAATACAATCCTTAAAGGGAGGGTGAAGTAGAAAATCAAGTGATTTTTTTATCGATTTTTCTACTAATTATAAGACCAGTCTGCATAGTGAAACATTCAGGAAATACCAGTTCCGAATGATTTTAAAATTCAAATTAGGTTCAGATTTTATGGATAATTTTAAAGAAGCCCCTCCGGCCAATCGCGTAACGCCCTGCCTTTTTATTAACAAAATTCTCGTGTTGAATGAAATTTATCATGAGATTTGATAAAATTAGGCGCGCGACGTGATAATCATGGCGCGAGACATGGAGCGTGCCACGAGAAATTTGTTAATAAAAAGGCAGGGCGTTACGCGATTGGTCGGAGGGGCTTCTTTAAAATTATCCTTAAAATCTGAACCTAATTTTAATTTTAAAATCATTCGGAGCTGGTATTTCCTGAATGTTTGACTATGCAGACTGGTCTTATAATTAGTAGAAGAATCGATAAAAAATCACTTGATTTTCTACTTCACCCTCCCTTTAGGTACCATTTTTCATTCAGAAACGAAAAATCCCACCTCTTGTATTGACTCTCCTATATCACATAGTCTGACATCGATACCGGCTTCCCTGATACCAGTGTTGGTAGCATCTCTGACAGCTTCCAAAAGCTTATCATATTTTGGATTAAAAGTAAGTGTGAAGGCACAATCAATGATACGGCCCTGAACGTGAGTTCCAAAATCTATTTTGCAAACGTCATCGTATTGCAAGACTGTAGGATCCCCAGCATTTGGTGTGTAATGAGCGGCGCAATTATTTAGCGAACAGCCAGTGGGGAAGGCCAATCCTGATTTTAATCCATTTTCATTGATTAGTTTTCTGGCAGTAGTTTCTAATTCTTCGCAGATTTCTATCATGGTTTTGCCTGGTTTCATGACTTTTCTCATATATTGCCTGGTTTGGCGGTGAGCTTCGGCAGCTTCCCTGATTTGTTTATACACCTCTGATGAGCATAATTCAATTTGTTTCTTTTCTTCTAAAGTGTAACGATGAGAGGCTGATCTGTCATCGTGGGATACTGCGGGGTACTCTGTTTCTTGACCAACTGGAAAGTTTCCATCAGGAAACAGCTCCGAGATGGGTATGGTTGGAGGGTCAGTTTGTTGTTTGGGACCACCTGCCTTTGGCTTATTTCTTTTCCTTTTCTTCTTGGCGGCATTCTCACCTCCAGCCCCTTGTTCTTCGTCTTGACCATCTTGGGGTGGACTCGAAGGTGGCTGGGGATTTTTATCGTTGACATCGTTCAAGGACTGCTTCTTCAGCTGATCAGATAGGCCATCCTCCGTAACTTTGGCTAAGACCACACCATCTGGATGAACCGGCGATCCTTCGTCTTTTCCAGAAGTATCCTTCTTCTTCTTCTTTTTCTTTTTTTTCTTCTTGGACACTTCGGTTCCCCCCTTTTCAGTTTCGTCGTCAGTAATTTCTAACTCATCTACAATCCCATTCTTAGCCTCCTCATTGTGTTCCACTTGAGCACCGTGGTCTAACACTACGGCCGCCATTTTGCAGAACGCGCGAAGGAAATGCGGTTTCACGGCACCCCCTTTTTTTTCTTCAAAGTACATGGGAGGGAATATACTTGAATACTGGAGTAGAAGCATTTTTATGCCCAGGCACGTGAAAGTTTTTGCACTCCACGCTATCATTGGTTTATTCTCTTTGGTCGCAGACGTATGTGTAGAAAACCAAGCGTACTAAATTCAAAGGTTATGACACAATGTGAGTTTTTTTCATTTTAGTCTTTTCTTGTCAAACCTATTGGAGCCACTTTCAAATACTATGGGCATTCTCTGAAATATAGTCATACACGGTTGCACCTCACTTATCAGATTCAAATTATTAATTTTTATTCATTGGCGCTTTGCCGACTCTTTTAAGTTTTTTTTTCTGTGAGTACTAGCGTAACCTCCACCGAGTTTGCTTGGGAAAACCCTAACTCGTTAGGGTGGCGGGAAACAAGCTGTAAGCATGAAAAAAGGCGGGAAATAAGGGGACGGTATTTATCTTGTATACCCCCTACTGTTAGGAGGACGTTGCATAAAATCTTTTATCAATAACCGGCGTAGCCGACTACATTCTTTAACGTGCGGTAGATCAAAACTGACGTTTTATCCCTGTTACGCTAAATTTTCTTTCAAAGTTTGATTTTTGCAAAATGGCACCACTTTTGGGTTATTGGAATATTCGAGGCGTAAGTTGTTTTATTAATTTTGATATTTAAATAGAAACAATCGGTATTTTAAGTAATTAACTGTAAATTTAATTCTAATCTTCGACCAAGGCTTAAGCGAAAATTTTCTTGGCTAGACAGATTAGACAGGCTGAATTTTCAGTACACGCGAAGCTAGGCTTGCCCTTTATCTCTAGCCTTTGGCCTAGTAGATATGATATGTAGCGCAGTCTTGCACCCACTGACATTTGAACATGATATGTTTATAAGGTTAGGCTTCAGGATGTGCACTTGGCTTCGCTTCTTTTGTAGATGTAGGGGGGGGGGAGAGAATGGCTTAAGTTTAGCATAGATAAGGGTCCATTTGGGGGATAAACAAGTAACCTTGAAAATGAGTGATCAGGCAAGCCATGATAAAGCCCAAGAAAATAGTACGATGTTCTTTGATAAAAGCTGAATCATGACATCTCAAGGCTGACTCTCCCCTAGTCTCCTCTTATTTTAGAAATTATGAAAAATTAAAAAAAAAATGCCGTTTTTTTTTAATTTTTATTTAATATTCAAAGATTGGCCAACCAATTAGATTGGTAATGGCTTATGCTGAAGCGGAACTTCAAGAAAAGAGATATAATTATGGCCCACCACCAGAATTTGACAGAAGTGAATGGGTTAATGAGAAATTCTCTTTGGGATTGGAATTCCCTAATGTAAGATTGAGGAAATATATTTACACATATTTAATAAACAAACAATGAATGAATGAATTATTTTTAATTAAATTTAAAGCTTCCTTATTTTATTGACGGAGATACTAAAATTACCCAAAGTTTGGCTATCTTGAGACACGTGGCTCGTATTCATAAGCTTGGTGAATACTTTTTATCTAATGGTTTTATTATTCATAAAGGGGAATTGGGCGGTATAATTTATTCCGTGTTATTCATTCAGACGGAACCACCGAGGATGAAAAAATTCGTATTGATGTTGCTGAACAACAGCTGAATGACATGAGAATGGGTTTTGTAGGCATGTGTTACAGCCCAGACTTTGTAAGCCAGCCACGCAAATAAAAAAAAAATTTAAATATGTTTAACAACTTAATTAAATTAAATTAAAACAAATTAAATTTAATTTAGGAAAAACTGAAACCAGGGTATTTAAAAGCATTGCCAGATCAATTAGCCGCTGTTTCTAAGTATTTGGGTGAAAGAAAATGGATTGCTGGTGATAATGTAGGCTTGATTATAGGTTTAATTTATTTTAATTATAGACATAATTAATTAATTAAATTATAATTTAATTTTTTATAGTTTTCATACGCTGATATTATGCTTTACGAAATGGTTGATCAACATAACATCTTATCTCCCGGTGTTACAAAGGATTATGCCAATTTGGATGCCCATGCCAAGAGATTTGAAGTATTTAAAAAAAAAATATTGGTATAATCAAGCCTGAAAGGTTTTAAAGGGTTATCTCTTGATTTAAATAGGCTTTGCCTACCATTGAGAAATACATGAAGTCCGATAAGTATATCAAATGGCCTTTGAATGGTGATATGGCTAGCTTTGGCTCCAGACTTCAAAAGCAACCATAAACTGATTGCCTTCATTCAGTTTTAATAATAAGCACCAAGCCTTATAATAATAATTGAATAATAAATGGCGTACAATTCTTGCAGTATTTTCATTTTCCTTCATTAAAAAGGGATTAGGGTAGCATTTTTTTTTGATTTTGATTTTATATTATCATTCTTCATTTGCATAATAAATTGTATAATTATTCAGTGTGTGTAACTACTATATCTGTATTAATTATACTTTTAAATCTTTGGAGTAACTGATTAGAAAAAAAAAAAAAAAAAAATATTGTTCTAAAAGTATATTTTTGTCTGGCCAATTAAAAAACACAAAATTGTTGCGCTATTTTTTCAAATGAAAACATTTTTCGTACTTTTTTAATTATTATATAATAGCTTTGCTTTTATTTTATTTTGTAAATTGCAAAATAAAAGAGTTACGTGGTTTTTCAGTGAAACATACGTGGTTTTGTTATAAAATCGAGATTTAAAACAAGTTTTGACAAGCAATGAACCGATCTGAACTGAACGTGAAGCCCTGCGGTCAATCACAAAAGCATAGATAGGAACAAAATTTTGTTGAATCGCGTTAAGCCTAATGAGTATTCAAGATAATAACGAAGCTATTAAAGGTTTACAAAAGCTTAAATTACCTTTAATTTCTGCACTACCGCGTTTGTGTTATAAAAATCGTGATTCAAAACGGGTTTTGACAAGCAATGAACCGATCTGAACTGAACGTGAAGCCCTGCGGTCAATCACAAAAGCATAAGCATAGGAACAAAATTTTGTTGAATCGCGTTAAGCCTAATGAGTATTCAAGATAATAACGAAGCTATTAAAGGTTTACAAAAGCTTAAATTACCTTTAATTTCTGCACTATCGCGTTTGTGTCAAGTTTAGCGATGATTTGAACGAATTGGTTATTTAAAACGTCTAAACAGAAGCCAGTAGTGAAAGGGTAAGCGAAAACTATTTTTATTAAGCCTTGGCCAAGTTAGATCATTTTTATTCCCCCATTCACCCCCCGTTCATCCGTCAGCTTTTCACTTTGGGTTTGGGCAGTGATAGGATTTCCCTTAAAAACAATTAAACCTTGGTCATTTCAGGCCTACAGGCAATCAATTTTATATGCCAATAATTAAAATATCCGTATTTTGTGGGAATTTTCATGAGAATCTTCATTGATTCAAATAGTGAAACACTGTCATGAAATGGGAAGCATCTTATGAGTTGATGTTTTGTTGTTGTAGCCATAATCACCTTACCAGCCTCCTTACCTTCAAAATACAAAATATATAATGTTCCTTTCCTTTTAGTATTTTCGAATAAAATCCTTTATTATTGGTAAAAATTCTGATAGATTAGATGTCATAAGATAACATGACACACCTTTCATTACAAATGTTATGGTGTAAACGTTAGATTTAAGCCCAAAAGCTTGTTTTATTTCTATCCTAATTACACTTATAAATGGTTGTTAGATAATGGAGGTCTTTGAAACATTCCTATGCGCTTGTATATATCAAACTTGAGTGAAAGGGTATACTTAAAAAGTGAACCAGGAAGACTGAAATCATGGCTTCGACTCATACGGAACATAATCTAGGATTATCCAATGATTACTCACTAGAGAGTAAGTCCCAAAAACTCCCTTTTTTCTATCATTTAGGGAAAATTTAGCTTTTCATTTTTATGTGAGGAGGTTAGCTGCTTACGCTTTTTTAAATCCATAAAAGATTTGATTTGAAACAAAGGCAAGAAAAAGTTTTGTGAACTGTGTATCTCAAAACAGGTTTCCATTTTATAAAAGGTGCTATGGAAGGGGTGCCAAACCCAATTCCAGTTCCTATAACGCAGGCTTACTCTGGGAATAACTCGGTTTTGACTGGTCTGGATAGTCCGATGTCTGAAAAATCTCCTATGCCACAATCAGAGACTTTGACTACCTTATCAGACACATCACGTAGCCCATACAGCCAATCTTCCAATCTAAATCCGGGTCTGCAACAAGGCTACGTTTGTGACCAGGGTTACCAAAGTCAGTCAAATTATTCCTCAAATCAGCAACCGGTTTATCACCAAATGGGTGTATCTGGTGCTGCTGAAAATCCTTCACCTTTGAGAAACAATGACTATAATCAAGCGCCTAAACAACCAACACCCCCATCAAAGCCTCAACAGCAACAAGCATCATCCATGCCTCCCCAAGTTCACCAAAATAATGATCAGGGTATGATTGGAAACAGCCAGACAAATGAAATGGGAATGTCACCTTTCCCACCACCTTCGGGAGATCAATCTCAGTACCAATATCATTACCATAATCAAATGCAAACACCTGAACACCAACAATCACAATCGAATTATCAGTATCCTCCTTGGCAACCTCCCATTGAACCTCCGCATCAACATCAGAACTCCATGCCTTGGCAACAACAGCAAGACATGTCTTGGCAACATCAGCAACAAACTCAAGTCCCTCAACAAGATCATTCATTCCAAACATTGCAGCAGCAACCAAATCAAGATCAGTCACAACAACAACAACAACAATATCAGCAACAGGGACAACCACAGCAACATTATTCTCAGCAGCCTCAACCTGATCAACATTATAATTATTCGTCTTTAAATTATAATCAACCTCAGTATTATCAAGAACAAGCACCACCACCCATGCCTCCTCAACAGCAGTATCACCATCAAATGTTACCACCTTACATGCCTACACAGAATATGCCACCGAGTCATCAACAACCTCAACCAGAATCCATGGTTCCTCAACAACCTGGAAATATGGGAAACAACCAGTTGCCTATGTCCAATCCCCCTTCTCATCAAGGAACAGGTTCACAGTTGCCACCTCATCAGGAAACTGGCTCACAGCTACCACAACATCAAGGTTCTGGTTCCCAGCTACCACAACATCAAGGTTCTGGTTCCCAGCTACCGCCACATCAGGGTTCTGGTTCCCAGCTACCGCCACATCAGGGTTCTGGTTCCCAGCTACCGCCATATCAGGGTTCTGGTTCCCAGCTACCGCCACATCAGGGTTCTGGTTCCCAGCTACCGCCACATCAGGGTTCTAGTTCCCAGCTACCGCCACATCAGGGTTCTGGCTCCCAGCTACCGCCACATCAGGGTTCTGGCTCCCAGCTACCGCCACATCAGGGTTCTGGCTCCCAGCTACCGCCACATCAGGGTTCTGGCTCCCAGCTACCGCCACATCAGGGTTCTGGCTCCCAGCTACCGCCACATCAGGGTTCTGGCTCCCAGCTACCGCCACATCAGGGTTCTGGCTCCCAGCTACCGCCACATCAGGGTTCTAGTTCCCAGCTACCGCCACATCAGGGTTCTGGCTCCCAGCTACCGCCACATCAAGCTGGCCCTCATCAGGCACCAACACATCAGGGTACTGGTTCACAGCTACCACCACACCAAGTTGGCCCTCATCAAGCACCAACACATCAGGGTACTGGTTCACAGCTACCACCACATCAAACTGGGCCTCATCAGGCACCACCAGCACCATCTCAACTTCCTCCAGCATCTCAACGTGAGCTTAAACTCCCAAACCCATTTTCTCTGCACTCGTTGCCGCCCCTGGCTTTTCGCAAACAAGGGAAAGGCGGCAACGCCATTCGGAGTAAGATCTCTTAGGGATTCTTGAGATTTTGATAATGGCATGTCATTTGTAGGCTCTGTCTATTTTTTTATTTTGAAATGGTGTAATTTCTGGTAGCACGTTGTTGGCTTAACTTTATTCACTCTTTTATATTACATTATCAATAGATACTGTAATTTTAAGTCGAATTGGTTTTTAGGTTTGGTTGACTGTGTAAAAAAGTCACAAGAAAAGTTTGACAAGCCCCCTGATGCCAAACCTCAGCCAGTCAAACAGGAGAAACCTGAAAAACAGACCAAAGCTAAACCCAACTCAGAAACTGCCGCGCCTCGAGGCAAAGGAACTAAGAGAAAAAGTGAGAATTTGTAATTAATTCTTTTCCATTTCAGGTTTTTAACAAAATCTTTTCAGACTCTGACACAAAAGAAACCCCAGTCAAAGCCGGAACACCAGGTACAACTGAAGAAAATACTTCTACACCAAATGCTAAAGTTGCCAAGAAACCCGCGTCCACTAAACCAGCAGCGGCGACGACGAATAAACCCGGCCCCGCATCTAAAACAACTGCCACCGCTAAACCTCCAGCAACAAAAACCCCTGCCACAAAACCACCGGCAACCAAACCGGCTCCAAAACCAGCTCCAAATAGGAAGAATGCTTTTGAAAGAAAGAACATTCGGGATATCATTAATGACGAGGAATTAGAAGCAACAACCGTGGCTGCTCAGAAGGAGGAACAGGAACGTAAAAGGAGACTTCAAGAGGCTCAACAAAGAGCTCTGGTTGAGAAATTTAATCAAGTCATCCAAGAAGCTGAGCAAGAGACTGCTGCTAAAGCAGCGGCGGAAGCTGCGGCCAAAGCGGAAGCGGAAGTAGCTGAAGCGATCAAAAAAGAGTTGGAGGAAGAAGCTGAGGCCCTGGCCATCAAAAATGAAAACATGCCTTTAGAAACCAAATTTATTCCTTTGGAAGTCAAGAAGGAGACTGACGTCATTTTGGTTGAGAGCAGCGATGACGATGATAAGAGGAAGAGAAACTTGAATATGTATTCCAGGGAAGCTGTCAAAGGTTAGTCAGTTTGTTAGGCGACTATATGTTTAATGCGGAGCTTCCTCTCGTTGCAACATTAATTGTTCTAATCACGATTAATCGTCATACGCGTAACATTAGTTCTTCCGTTTATTATTAACTATTAGCCAGCTTTGCCGAAGTCAACAAGCAGAAAATGCTAGCCGCATACCAGAAGAATATCCCTATAGTTAAAAGTGGGTGGATATTAGCTAATGTCCATGCATGATTTAGATAACTTTTATATGGAAAGTTTTATCCATCAAAACCGTACCATTTGCATGAGCGTTCTCGCAAATACACGACGTGGGAATGTTTATTTAATATTAAATGTACTCTTAGTGAATCCAGTCATCACTGTATCAAGCTCTGACGATGAAAGTAGTTCGAGTACGGATGATACAAGCAGTGATGACGATGACGACATGAATCCCGACATGTCTTCGAAGAAGGATGACGATTGCGTCATGGTTTTAAGCGATGACGACGATGATGACGACGCACTCAGCGAAGACCCCAATAATTCAGGATCTCATACAAACGATCTTTTTAACCAACCTGACCCTGAAGGAAGGGTTTTGATTAATGTTGGACATCCACCCGAAGAAGAGGATATCTTTTTAGCACCCCAATTGTCTAGAGCGGTCAAAGCTCATCAAATTGGCGGAATTAGGTTTTTATACGACAATGTTGTTGAAAGTATTAGTAGATTTCAATCGTCAAGTGGTTTTGGATGCATTTTGGCTCATAGTATGGGTTTAGGAAAAACAATACAGGTATAAGTGCTTGATGAGTGTTGTAAGGTGGACTTAGATTGAACGTTGTCGGTGTTTTTCCCCCCCAAGGTTATTTCTTTGACTGATACCTTCCTAAGACACACACCAGCCACGACGGTTTTGTGCATAGTTCCCATTAATACGATACAAAATTGGATGTCGGAATTTAATATGTGGTTGCCTCCCGAAGGCGCCGTACCTCAGTTACTCGTGGATAGTAACGAGATTAGACCTAGGAATTTTCCCGTTTATTTATTAAATGAAAACTATAGGACAACCGCAGCTAGGGCTAAAGTTATAAGTTAGTATCGCCTCCTAGTTTTCCATTTATTCGCTTCGTACGCCGCGATTATGAAATGAATTAATAAAAATGAACAATTATAGCTGAATGGAGGGAAAATGGCGGTGTAATGCTTATGGGCTATGAAATGTACAGAATGTTAGCCCTTAAAAAACCGGCTAAGGTTGCAAAGAGGAGAAAAAATAGGAAGAAAGAAGATATTAATCCCATGGAAGTTGAGGATGATTCGGTTGATAAGAAACTTCTTGATGGTGAGTTTCACTAGTGATAACTATACAGAATAGACATTCGTCCAAGATGGCCGCCATCCCTAAGTTCAATAGTGACCACTATACAGAATAGACATTCGGTCCAAGATGGCCGCCATCCCCAAGTTCAGTAGTGATCACTGTACAGTATGGACATTCGTCCAAGATGGCCGCCGTCCCTTAGTTCAGTAGTGATCACTATACAGTATGGACATTCGTCCAAGATGGCCGCCATCCCCATCCCTAAGTTCAGTAGTGATCACTATACAGTATGGACATTCGTCCAAGATGGCCGCCATCCCCATCCCTAAGTTCAGTAGTGATCACTATACAGAATAGACATTCGTCCAAGATGGCCACCATCCCTAAGTTTAGTAGTGATCACTATACAGAATAGACATTCATCCAAGATGGCCGTCATCCATAAGTTCAGTAGTGATCACTATACAGAATAGACATTCGGTCCAAGATGGCCGCCATCCCCAAGTTCAGTAGTGATCACTGTACAGTATGGACATTCGTCCAAGATGGCCGCCGTCCCTTAGTTCAGTAGTGATCACTATACAGTATGGACATTCGTCCAAGATGGCCGCCATCCCCATCCCTAAGTTCAGTAGTGATCACTATACAGAATAGACATTCGTCCAAGATGGCCGCCATCCCTAAGTTCAGTAGTGATCACTATACAGAATAGACATTCGTCCAAGATGGCCGCCGTCCCAATGTTTCAACCTTCTAACTATCATCTATGTCTTTTAGATATTTTTCTCGCGTTAGTAAATCCTGGTCCAGATCTAGTTGTATGTGATGAAGGGCATAGAATTAAAAATTGTAGCGCTAGTACATCGTCTGCGCTGAAGAAAATTCATACAAAGTACGAAATAACTAATAATTCTCGCGCTTTTTTTGAAGCTAAGTCATTGTTTTTATTTGTCTACGTAGACGAAGAGTGGTTTTAACTGGTTACCCTCTTCAAAACAATCTTTTGGAGTACTGGTGTATGGTGGATTTTGTTCGACCCAATTATTTGGGTAGCAGATCGGAGTTTGTAAATATGTTTGAAAGACCCATTCAAAATGGACAATGTATAGACAGTACACCGAGGGATATACAACTAATGAGGTATCGAGCCCACGTACTTCATAGCCTCTTGGAAGGCTTCGTTCAAAGGAGAGGACACGCCGTGCTCCGAACTTCGTTACCAGTCAAGGAAGAACACGTTATTCTATGCAGGATGACTGATGTTCAACGGGAACTCTATCGGGAGTTTGTTAGAGATTTCCATACAAGATCTAATAGTACAAATCCGTTACTATTCTTTGCCGTTTGTTGCAAGGTCAGTTGGACATTATGTCTTTTAAAGGGAGGGTGAAGTAGAAAATCAAGTGATTTTTTATCGATTCTTCTACTAATTATAAGACCAGTCTGCATAGTGAAACATTCAGGAAATACAGACTCCGAATGATTTTAAAATTCAAATTAGGTTCAGATTTAAGGATAATTTTAAAGAAGGTCCTCCGACCAATCGCGTAACGCCCTGCCTTTTTATTAACAAAATTCTCGTGGCACGTTCCGTGTTGAATGAAATTTATCACGAGATTTGATAAAATTCGCGCGCCACGTGATAATCGTGGCGCGAGACATGGAACGTGCCACGAGAATTTTGTTAACAAAAAGGCAGGGCGTTACGCGATTGGTCAGAGGGGCTTCTTTAAAATTATCCTTAAAATCTGAACCTAATTTGAATTTTAAAATCATTCGGAGTTGGTATTTCCTGAATGTTTCACTATGCAGACTGGTCTTGTAATTAGTAGAAGAATCGATAAAAAATCACTTGATTTTCTACTTCACCCTCCCTTTAAGGATTTTTATACGAATTTTTCTTTCGCGTACAGATATGGAACCATCCTGATGTATTGTACAACTTTGTTAAAAACTTAAAATCACAAGTGGTTGTAGCTGACAATGATTTAGACATTGATTTAGTCGCACCGCCAGCTGCTACCGATAAGGCTTCCAATCTCAATAAGAATCTAGGTAAAAGAACTTGCGAAAGTTTAAAAGTAAAAACTTGTTATTTACTTATTTGTTTAACTCCCCCCCCTTTTTATTTTGTTAAGTTTCTCAAGCTCTCAATGCCAATCAAAGTCCAATTAACCATAGCATTTGCGCCAGTCCTCCTCCGTTAAATGGTAGCTCTAACGTTAATGGAAGTCCGTCTGTGATTCCCGCTAATGGGATTCCCGAAATTGAGATGGAAAATAAACCTCCAATTTCCGTTCCCGCTGAAACTTCTTATATTCCACCTGTTAAAGAAAAACCCGAACCCGCTATCAGCTATGAATGGGTAATTAGACGTCAACGCTATATATGAATAAAAGCAGAAGTGAGATGAGACTAGAAGTACTGAGCTAACCAAATTCTTCACTTGGCGAAAGTGAATATTCTTGATAACACAAGAACGGTTGGCCCTCTGGTGGCGGTTTCAGAATTTCCCCTCCAAAACGTGAGACGCTCGTGGCGGTAGACGGCCGAACTAGATTCAAGCACCCGCGTCCGTGTTCCGCCGCTTTAGGTTGAGGGGAAGGGGGGTAGGAAATGTTTTTGGAACTCGACCAATTTTTTTCTCTCTAGTGTAGGCGCGATTGAAGCGGCATAAAATCCTCTAATTTGTTCACTAGTGCCAGGATCTACTATCAACGCTAGAGCCCTTCACTTCTAGTCTCATCTCACTTCTGGTATAAGGTAACACTTGAGACTAACTGTAACGAATTTTTTAGGCTAAAACCTTAATGGAGACTTATAAAACCGGAGTTATTGAGAATTGCCATAAAATGGCGGTTCTTTTTGCAATTATAGAGCAAAGTTTAGCGGTTGGGGATAAACTCTTAGTTTTTAGTCAATCTCTCCTGACGCTTGATCTCATAGAAAGGTTTCTAAATGAAAGACAAATTCCTGATAGACCTAATTGTCCAGTTGGCGAGAGATGGTCACGAAACTTTAATTACTGTCGTTTGGATGGAAAAACTCACGCGCAAGAACGAGAGCGACTTATTAATAACTTTAACAATAATCAGAACATGTATTTGTTCTTGCTTTCAACTCGTGCCGGTTGTTTGGGTATTAATTTGATAGGAGCCAATCGTATTGTCGTTTATGACGCGTCTTGGAATCCGTGTCACGATGCCCAAGCTGTTTGTAGAATCTATCGATACGGGCAACAAAAACCCTGCTATATTTATCGCTTAGTAACTGATAATTGTCTGGAAAAGAAGGTTTACGATAGACAAGTTAACAAACAAGGAATGTCCGATCGCGTAGTTGATGAATTAAATCCGGAAAGTAATTTTACGTGGAAAGAAGTTAGCACTTTAGTCTCCGAATCGGAAGATGACGGACCTGAGCAGGATTTTTCAGATAAATCATCGAAATATGTTGATCATCTATTACAGTATATTTGCAATAGTATGAGCAGAAGTCTAAGCAGGGTAAGAAGCGCCGTGGATTCTTCACGCAAAGTTTAAAATGAGCTGACAAAGTAATTCCTTTCTTACTTAAGGAACCTTTTGAGCACGAATCGTTACTCCTAGATCGAAAAGAGTTAAAACTAACCAAACACGAAAAGAAAATGGCCAAGCAAAGTTACGAGCTTGAGAAAAGAGGCAATGCCGGTGGATATGGCAGGGGTTATACGTATTATTCGAGAGGGGGTATTATCCAAAGGGGAGCTTACCAGGGTAGAGGTCCTATGACTTTTGCCAGTCCCACGGGAATTCAGGGTCCTCGGTTTCTACCGGGTCAATCAACGCCAGTGCCAAACCAGTGGAATCGCAACCAGAAGAATAATGGAGCCACGGTTCTGATTAGAGCCATGCTTCATCAAGGAGTTATGGTTAGAAGAGTGACTCCTTCCAATGGCGATTCTTCTACCGTTACCATTCCCGCCGGACAAGAGGTTTTGGTGATGAGGACGCCCAAGGGAGTATATTTGAGGGTTCCTGATGGGAGAATAATAGCCGTTAGACTTCCTCAAGAATTACTAAATCAATGGCAGGCCATAGGAACTACGACAACGATAGGTTTAGGACCTCAGACTCCCAGTAATTGTTATTTCTACATAACCCTTTCTCACTTATCTTTTTTGACGCAATGATTTAAGCGTTTACGTTTAACTTTAGGGCCAAATTTACTTAGAACTCACTTGATGACGAGCACAACAACTACAGGAGCTATTACAACAAATAGCAAAGGGAATTTTGGGGTTAGTTTTCTATCTTTCTTTCTTTCGCAGCGAACCCCGACTTGTTTTCTCAAAACCATAACCATATCAATATTGTTGCAGACTAACATAGTACAGGCTAACTTACAATGCGGAGGTTCCATAAAAGTTGATGGTAACCCTGAGGTAATTGACTTGAGTGATGATGAGGAAAAGCAAAGATCATCTAGCATCAGCCCCAACAGTTCTTTATTATCCTCGTCCTGCTCTTCCTCGACCCTTAACATCAACAATACCATGACATCAACGACGATGTCCGCTGGTGCCATAAATAAATTAACTGGTAAACCAATACCCAGGATTATTAGGGTCCCCATTCCTCAGAATGAACTGAAAAAGACCACTACTGGACCTAATCAACCGGCTAGGATAATTATTAGACAAATGAATCGTAATCCCGGTCCAAATATTCATACTATAAACAGTATGAATCCTAATACGAGTCAAGCCGTGACGTTTACGCGACAGAATACCTTAGGTGGTACACCATCTGTTACGATAACGAGACTTCCCATTAGTTCCGCGTCTAATACAACCGGGGGAATACCATTACCCGCGGGTATGATGGGGGATAAACAAGATCAAATGACCCCTAACCTTAATAAAAACTTTTCCAATATGACAATTAAGAGGGCAGGGTTACATCAACCGAGTGTGACGGTGGTTCGTCCGGGAATGCAGAAGAATCAACCTAGTTTTCGCGGAGGTTTACACGGTGGTCCTCAGGGAAAGGTTATTGTTAAAAAATCGCCCGTTAATAATGTCAATAACGCTATGAATAGCGGTGGTATGGAACTGAATCAAATTGACAATAAGATTGACGAATCTTCTAAACAACAACAAGAAAATAAGAGCGACTCCTCGTCGTCTCCGACAATGCCTGGAATGAATAATCCTTACCTTAGTGGAAACGCCAATAACAATGGCGTGGGTCCCAATCAACAACATATGGGAATGAATCAGTTAAGTACCCACCACGTCTTTCCTGATTCTAGAAAACTTAACGAAAATGCCGCCAATGGAAATGTGGGTTTGGGTGAAAACCTTAAAGGGACATTACCCGGTCAATCTATCTTGCAAAAGCCAAATATGGACCCGAATTTGGCAAAGATGGGGCAAATTAACCCGGCTAGGATTATAAATACTTATTCCCCGAGAAGAGGGAGGGGAGGTGGTGCGAGAGGGTCGAAACAAGCAACCAAAAGGAACAATACTAAGAATAATAGTAGTACCAATAATAACAACAACTCTGAGATGTTTATGAATCATAATCAACAAGATAGTAGTTCAAGATTGGGGAATATGAACCCGGCTATGGTTGGGCAACTAAATGAACCTGTTCTGTCACCCAGAGGGAATCAACCCAATATGGGTGAAAATCAACCACCGTTTATTAATACTAGCGGACCACCGTTAATGCAGAATTCTCATAATCCCAACCAACAAGGTTCGTTGGGTCACAATATGGATGGTTCGCCTCTTAACAGTAATTCCATGATGGATTATGGACACAATCAACAACAATCTCACCATATGCATCAACAGCAACAACAAAACGAACAACAACAACAACAACAACAACAACGCAATCAGGGACAACAACATAACCATTCTATGGGATCTCACGAACAATCTTCTGGCGGTCAAAATAATAATTCCGGAAATAATTCTGACAATTCGATGGGTGGTGGCTTGCATTCTATTACGGATTCAAACCAAGCCCATTTAAACCAAACGCCAATGAACCAGTCTCAGACGCAATACAACAGTTTTGAAAATCCTCCACAGTCTAGGCAGTCTCCCGCGAAACATCTAACTTTATTAGGGGAACCTCCAAAACCTAATACAACCACCAAACCCGCTAGAAGGTCTAAAAAGAGTAAGAACTCGACGGTAACGTCGTCATCAGCGAGTTCAGCGTCTTCAACAGTGTCCACCGTAACGAATCCGACATTTACTTACGGAGACTCTTTAGGAAATCCCCCTAATATGGGTTTCTCTCCCATGGATCAGTCAACGTCTTTAAGATCTTACGGTGATGATCCATACAGCTATGGAATGTATGATCAGAATTATTATCCCGCCCCACCTACCGATTCCTTAACCCAAAACAGAACTGATGGCGGGGGTTATAACCATTACGGTCTCCCCAATCAAGGATATTCGTCTTTCAGCAACCCCGTGTCTAACAGTTTACATTTTGGTGACCAAGGAGCGCACATGCCAAACTATTACGACCCAGCCGGTGTCGGAGGAGGCTTAAATTCATTCGGGCATTATTCCAATCCGCACGCGGAATTTAATTACAACCCTTACGGGCACTCATCCTCCTCCGCAGCAGCAGCAGCCAATCACACGTTCCTTCCTAGTTACGAATCCTTTTCTTCACCCGCCTCGCCAAAATTTGGTAACGAACCGGCTTCCTTAAGTAACCTAAGTTCCACTGGTAGTTCTATCTCTAGTAGGCAGTCACCTTTCCCTAATTCCAGTGGCTCCTTTTCCCCAAGAAATCCCCCTCATTTTTTAACACCATCTGCTCAGCAAGGAAATAACGTTAATACGTCGTCCTCCGCTAACTCCCAAATGCAAGGCTATGGTTTTCATCAACAACCCTATAATTCATCATCACCCCAACCTTTGCAGAACGTTTATAACCCACCAATTCCTTGAAAATAAAATATTAAATATCTCTCATCGCGTTGTTAATTTTTGTTTTCTTCAATCGTGTACTAAAAAATTCTAGGCTTAATTAGCCTTATTCCTGATCAGCGCCACCTACCCATAACGGCGACTTTGAGAACTACTGTAAATGGCAAGCCAATCAGATGCCGCTAAAATCTGGTGACGTCACTGACGGGCACTCTCGGGGTCTTACCAAAAATGACGTCACCAGATTTTAGCGACATCTGATTGGCTTGCCGTTTACAGTAGTTCTCAAAGTCGCCGCTATGGGTAGGTGGCGCTGATCAGGAATGAGGCTAATTTTATAAAAAAAAACTCTTCAGTTTCTCAGTATTTACTATTTATAAGTATATGGGTATTCCTATTAATTCTTTTGAATAGAAATAAATAATAAATTATGTATTTTTATGTTTGTTTGTTTGTTTTTTTTTTTGGTAATATTATTTACCGTAGAGTCTTTTAGTTTTATTCAAAGGCAGTGAGTAGTGAGTGACTTCTGTCCTTTAAACTTTTGAAAGCGTAAGCTTATATTTATCCATTTTATAGAGTTATACCGTAAGTAACAAAAAAAGATGTTTATTACGGTTGTTATACTTAAACATACGGAAAATAAAATAATATGTAATAATTATTATGAAATATAAGGTTATTATTAAACCTTATTCAGTGTTCACTGTAAATATTAGATAAGGAAAACAAATTCTCATGTACGTTTTAGTGTTAATTGGTGTATATAGATAAGAAATTCTCTTCATTTACCCCCCCCTCCTCCTCCCATTGTTCTCTCCCGTTTTTAAATTGATTCAACCTAATCCTAATGAATTTTTCAGTCCAGAATTTTATAACGTATCGAAAGCCCCGTAAGCACTCGATTAGTATAATTAATTATAATTCAATTAACTGTCTTCTAACCGATATTATTTACATTTTTAACAACAAAAAAAGCAATCAAAAGCACCCTATTTATGCCCATTAATTCATTTATCTCGTAAGTACCTTAATTACCCATGGATTATTACGGTACTTATGTTAATTTACAGTTTTTTCTGGTAAATAACTGTCGCATTTTAAAATCCCCGCGCCGCGCTTATAGTAGATCATGTATTTGTATAATGGAATCTTTTAAAATACATAATTTCCCCGAATCCCCTACAGTGAGTTTTAAAATGCGCTTAGTTAGTAATTGCTTTAAGACCTTGGCTGATTATAAATCTCATCATTGATGTAGCGAAGTTGTCTCTGTTATTTATGTATAATGGAGAGGAAAGTGAAATAAAAGTTTTATTTTTCACTGATTATTTATCTCGGATTATTTAAGGGTCCTTGGAAAGGATGTGATTAATAAGGGAAGGAAATTAGGCTTACTTAGGAGGTGACGGAAGGGGTGTCCGGCGGACACTGGTCAGTCGGCATGTACTTCAAACTTTGTCGCCCAGAAGCTTGGCTTATAGGAGTACGCAACTCTCTGACCATTTTAAATTTTACATATCCTGTAATGTTTAGAGCATGTCGTGTTTGTTGTGAAAAATAATCAAATTCACTGTCCGTAAACATGTGGGTTGGTCGTGAAAGACACGAGCTTTCAGACTATTTAAATTTCGCGCCAATATTGAGGCAAATATGTGCCGACGTGTGACGTCACATATCTAACGAGTTCCCTTTAAAAATGGCGTCGTATTAGGAATTTGTGTTAATTACGGCTACGGCCGGGTTAAAATTACACCCGGTTCTTCTTTTTCAACCATAAAATAAGTGCCAAAATCGTAAATTTCAACTGGAAATTCATTAGGTTGTGAAGAATTAAGCTTCGATGAAAATGGAGAATCAAGATTACGATCATGTTCGAAACATGACCCTTATGTTTTTCTTGGACCGCCTAATGGATAAAGGGCAGCCTCGAACTTTACACGATTTATCTTGTCAATTTGGAACCAAAGGATTCACCAAAGAAATGCGTCAAATCGCCGGAGGAAGCCAAGCGGGCCTACGTAAGTTTCTGTGTCAATTTCCCGCTCTCTTTACTATTGATGGGGATCAGGTTACCGTTACCTGTTACTCTAACGATGGGACAGACCCATTCGGAAATAAAGTGAAAAGAGATTACGTATTGGAAGCGTGTAGTTACTTTAAAATGAAACTAGATCAGTATGGGGTGGCCGAAGTTCCGATAAAAAGTTTACTCGGCCACCGTTCTCAGGCTCCTCCTGAAATTCGCCACATCTCCGGGCAGCACATAAAAGAGTTTAAAGACTTTTTACTCAAATTTCCGGACACTTTTGTAGTGAATGACGACTACGTCATCCTCAAAAGCGTACTTGAAAACAATAATGGAGAAATAAATCAGAACATAACCAAAATCTGCGAAGAGGAACCTTTAGATGAGAATCTAACTAATATGTTAATTTGCTGCTTTCAAGGAGTGATCAAAATGAGAGGGCCACAAACTGTTAACCAACTCTTTCAGCATTTAACCTCTTGTTACCCACCAGAAATGTGGTCTAAAATGCTTAACAACGTACAAGATTTGGCAACTTTCTTGAAAATGAATTCTCAAGTTTTCCATTTGCAAGCTAGCTTGGTTTCTTTAGTACCGGATAGGCCTCCTGGTGCATTTAAAACTCCATCTTCCACACCTTCAGCCTCTTTTCCAGCTACTCCAGTTACTCCGACAAATTCCATCCCAACTGTAGACTTCCAAAACGAAAATAGGAAAGTTAGCAAGCCAAATCTTGAAAACTTTAGGCAACAGTCACCTTCACCATTGAGTGTTTCCAAATCCCCCACTCGGTCAAACGCAAATCCTAAAACATCTAGAATAGACCAAGAAAGTGGTCATTCAACTCCAGTCCCACCTTCTCCAGCCAAATCGCTAAGCAACCAAAATCACGCGGAATCACCCATTCCTGGTTTAAATAAAAGTACCGCTTCTTCCACTCAGTCGTCTCCCTCCAGCGGTAGTGGACGTTACAGCCACGATAGACCCGTTTCCTTTCAACAAAGGCTCAAATCTCAAATAATGAAAGCCGTGGCTGACAATTCCGCTATGGATTATAGAGACAGACCCACTTATCAGTCGGGAGTCCCTAATGGTAGAGAGGGAAACATTTTGGACCACAACTTATCCAAAATGATGAGAAATGTCAAGATTATTACAAAATTGAAAGATTGCGTCGTAGCTGTTAAAAGGATTTCTTCCGAGAAGGAACCCGTTGTAGCTTTGGATGTGGAAGGAGTTAATTTGGGACCTAATGGACCCATGACCCTGTTGCAACTCGCAACGCCAGATGAACAAGTTTATATCTTTGATGTTTTCTCAAATCCCAATCTCATTGACGAAGGAGGTTTAAAGGAAATATTAGAATCTGATAAAATTGTTAAAGTTAGTTTAGATTTTTATTTTAAACAGGGTTGCTACGAAGTTCTTTGTGGCAACCCTTGAAGGAACTAGTTCGTGGCTAGTGCTCGTGGTTCTAACACCCAATCAAATTGTATCGTAATTAGGTGGCTCATGATTGTAGAAACGATAGCGCAGCTCTCTATCACCAACACGGTGTACTCTTAAAAAATGTTTTTGATACCCAGGTAGATTTGGTACCGTTTAACTGAAAGTCAGATTGCTTGGCTACACCCCAAAATTCTTCTCTAGGCTGCCCACGCTGTTCTTCAGCAACAGGAGACGGGCAAGCCAGTTTACAAAGTCAAAGCGGTCTCCTTAAATACTCTTTGCGGTTTTCACGGAGCTCCTACTAATCCTAAAAAAGAACAGATGAAAAATCTATATAGGAAAGATCAGAAATTTTGGAGTCGGAGACCTTTGACGGAAGATATGATTTTTCACGCGGCTTTTGACGTCTTTTGTTTGGTGCCAACAGTTTTTAATAGCTTAAAAAAGTTCGTTTTTAATTCAGTATCCGTAGTCTCATAACTAGTATCATTAGATATTCATCCTTTTGTCTTTATCAAAGACAAATGTTACCGGAATTTGCTAAATTGATGAAGGAATTATGCCAAGAGCAAGTTCTAGCGTATATTCAACCTGAGGATGTTAAAAACTCTAAAAAGCAAAGAAAAATCGACATGGAAGTGTCTGATTTAAAACAAAAGCTTAACAGTAGCTCCAAACAAATTGTTCTTAGTAATCGAGAAATTAGACTTCTTAGGTAATGATGACAAAAATAATAATACGCCACCGTACGTAACATTATGTAATAAATGGATATTTTAAGGTACTTGGAACTAACTGACGAAGAGCGTACAAAAATTGAGGGTTCCCATAAAGTAGCTCGCAAACTAGAACGACTTCGAAGTCACGGAACTAGCAATGATTCCGGTTCAGTTCATTCAGGGTCAGGTGGACACGATATGTTTTCGGATGATAGCATAGACGAGGATGACGAAGATGACGATTACCATATTCGGTCCTCATCCAATCAAGGGGATGTGACCCTAGACTCGCTAATGGAATCTTTAAGCTTGCCAGAATCTCCGTGCCATTCATTTCGAAGCATTAATCGTAGCCCGGACATCAACGCCCCAAATGGAATGATGGACTATTCTTATTCTAATTGGTCACCGGCTGGAAGTTTGAGTAGCAATAGCAACGTCAGTGGGGTGACTGGAAATAATTGCCATTGCACTTGCCACATTCAAAAGAAAAATACGAGCGTCAGCGTTCCTCAATATCAAATTACGCAGTGTCATAACCCGGTGGAATCCGGTTGCCAGACTCTGTCGACGGGTGATATTGTCATAACAAAAGTTTATTTTGATGAGAAAGAAGCGAATTCGCCGCAGCTAGAAAAAGCTGAGTGATTATTGAATGAATGAGGTTAGTAATGAATGCGGTTAATTAAGGTAAAAAACACAACAAAAAAACGTATTTCCCCCTTTGACCCCCGCCTGAAATTTATTCGTAAACCACCACCTCAACAGTTACATTGTTTCTTGGGAATTTCGGATTAGTTTTAGTTAATTAACGTAAATGTGTATTGCTAACAATAGGCGCTTCCAAACAAGGTATATTTAATAATTAATGTATGAATGGGTGTGTTTATACCAACAAAATTAATTTTTATTTACTTTACTTTACTTAGGATTCAAATTAGAAATTAGTATATTACGTTTAATATAATTCATTTTAGTTAGGCTGTAACGTTAAATCAAACTCAAGAACTGGGGGAAAGTAATTGCTTCTGCAGGCAACCCTCGATCGTTATATTTCAATTAATTATAATAATGTCAAAGGCAAAGAGCTGCTATTGCTCCTTAAATTATTATAAATAGGCATTCGCGCTTTTTTACGCCTATTTTTTAACCTCTTATGAAAATTTAAGTGGGTATGAGTAGTATAGACCACCTAGATATGCCGCAATCCAAGATGGCCTCCATACGACGCCATCTTGGATTGCTGGGTATCTAGGGGGTTATAACTACTGATATGGGTGTGCCATATCGAATTACCGTGGCAAAAATAACCAAATCAAATATTTAATTGCTTTATTTCTATTTGGTTGCTAAAAGCTCTCTGAAATGCGCTTTGGGGCTTCTAATTATTATCATACGTTCATAAGATATGTTCCACTGATAAGTTTGTCACTGGTAACTTAGAAACTGGAGCTTGTCATGAAGTGAATGAGGTAGGTCATAGATTCGAGGTAAAGCGAAGACGCCTGGTAAGGCGCTGTCAAAGGCTTAGTACAGACTAAATAGGACCTAGATGGAAGTCCTGCAAAACTAATTAACCACCGAGTGTAGTACTTCAATTCTCGCTTGTCGTTCTGCTAGAACTAGCTCGAGCTGTAAGTCTCTCAGTAGCATTACGAAGTATAGAGTGCTGTCAGTTGTGACGTCAGATCCAAGGTTAAACGTCACGAGTCTGCCTTTAGCAATGGGCGGCCATGACAGTTACCGTTTTTTCTTTATGGGAAAACAGCATGGGTGACGTCACACCGGCGCTTCTGACAGCACTCTATAGGAAGTGTCATACTTATGGAAGGAACATATAGTAATTTTTAATTTGCTGTCACCAATAATTTTAACAATTTTTTATTTTTCTTTCTTCGTTATATTTATTATTTAGCCAAGCTCGTTATTTTTATGTTAATAGCATTTTTTAATCATTATTATTATTATTAGTTAACCCCTTTGTATATATTTTATATATAGAATTACTAATATATATATATTATAAATAAGGTAAATTGTAAAAAACGGTAAAATCATGTAAAAAATGCTAGTAAAAACCTTATTTAAATGGGGAAGTCGTAACATTGCGACTACGGTAATGCTATACTGTAGTATAAGATCCCTCCTTTAATTCCTAATTAAACTTTAACAATTAAGCTTCTCCGAAACTCTTGATTATTTCATCCTATGAAATTATTCAAGTAGTAGGTTGTTTTTTTGGTTTCATTGTTTTATGATCCGAACGTATTTTTTCACGAAAACGTTCGTGATAATTTAGTTTTTGGTTGAATTTTATTAGGTTTAAGGTGTTTATCTAACCGGTATGCCATATTATAGGTTCCCTTATTCTTTTTAAAACACTTATTTTACTAACTTTTTCTCGGTGCCATACAAACAATATCGTATAATATTAATATCCCTGTGTTTTAACGAGCCATTTTTAATTTAAGCTTTACAAAATAAAATATTATAGTTTAGATGGGGAAAGAATTGAGGTGAGCGAGTGCGGAATTTTTTAGGTTGCGAACTTGCGATTACTTTTAAAACTGTACTCGCTAAGTAGCCTTCCTCGAGTCCAATTTCCCAGTTCTTGCGAATCCCCGAAAAGTCCAAATTTGTTAGCCGAGTTCAATGCGAGTCCTAAAACGTTTACCGAGTCCAATTTAACACAATGCAGCCAGGGATAGGGGAATATAACGCGTATCGCACATGGCAACTAAAACTGAAAGCTTGTTTTATGAAATGGACTCGCCAGGTTATGAGCTTTAACGGAGAACTCATGGTACTCGCAAATTCCTAGGAAAACAGGTTACTAGATTCGGATTGCGAGTCTGAGGTACAGACTTGGGACTCGCGCCCGAGTGCGGATTTGGGACTCGCGCCCGTGTACGAACTTGGGACTCGCGTCCGAGTACGAACTTGGGACTCGCGTCCGAGTACGGACTTGGGACTCGCGTCCGAGTACGAGCTTGGGACTCGCGTCCGAGTACGAGCTTGGGACTCGCGTCCGAGTACCAGCTTGGGACTCGCGTCCGAGTACGAACTTGGGAGTCGCGTCCGAGTACGAGCTTGAGAGTCTCGTCCGAGTACGAACTTGGGACCCGCGTCCGAGTACGGACTTGGGACTCGCGTCCGAGTACGGACTTGGGACTCGCGTCCGAGTACGGACTTGGGACTCGCGTCCGAGTACGTACTTGGGACTCGCGTCCGAGTACGAACTTGGGACTCGCGTCCGAGTACGGACAGGAAATAACTAATAAACGGTAGCTAATTTAGTTGGAAATTTTTTATTTTATACCCATTATTTTTTTTATTCCCCCATGACTTTGATTGAAACAAAAGCTAGCCATAAATTAATAAAAAAAAATTAAAACCATATATAGGACCTATTAACCTAATTATTTTTTTTCTGGTAACACGTTGTTTTTGTGTCTATATAAAACGATATAAAATTAATTTGTGTCTGTATAAAAAGAAAAAACAAAGTCGTACAAAGCTTTCACCGTTAATTATTTGACAACACGCCCCACAAAAATGTGGTACGTGGTACTTTATGTAAAAATACAAACAAAAAACACAAGATTATACACCTGGACATGAATATTGTGCCTTAAAAAAAATTGACGTGAAAAAGGCAAGTTTAAAAAAAAATTAAGAAGAGACATGTAGTGGAGCGTGTAATGTTCAAAAATAAGAAAAAAAAAGGGTTCAAGAGACGACAAATTTTCCTTACTAAGGCACCTAATTCATGTATAGAATTGTGTAGCATTTTTTTTTTTTAGCGGGATAACATACTTAATGAAGTTAATGTTGTTTCTTTTTCTTTAAATACCTGCCTCTATTTACTCAAGGGTGTAAAATTAAATTACCAATTATCGGTAGATAAAAATAACAAAACCCAGATAGATTATTATTTTCAGAAGTGAGATGAGACTAGAAGTGAAGGGCTCTAGCATTGATAGTAGATCCTGGCACTAGTGAACAAATTTGAGGATTTTACGCCGCTTCAATCGCCCCTACGCTAGAGAGAAAAAAATTGGTCGAGTTCCAAAAACATTTCCTACCCCCTTCCCCTCAACCTAAAGCGGCGAAACACGGACGCGGGTGCTTGAATCTAGTTCGGCCGTCTACCACCGCGAGCGTCTCACGTTTTGGAGGGGAAATTCTGAAACCGCTACCAGAGGGCCAACCGTTGGTGTGTTATCAAGAATATTCACTTTCGCCAAGTGAAGAATTTGGTTAGCTCAGTACTTCTAGTCTCATCTTACTTCTGTTATTTTACACAAGAGATTTTTTTAGTTTGTTTGTTTGTTATTATACGTGGGAAGCGGAATCTTCCTTTTGCTATTTTTTATCAAAATAAGCAATAATGGAAGGTTTAATTTAGGTTATTTTTGAAAAAAAAGAAAAAAAAACGGTTGTTTTTACTATTTTGCACGAGTCTAGTTTTACAGTGAATAATAATCCCCCTTCCTTTATAAGATAAAATCAAATATTTTTTCGTGTTTATTTTTGATGATGTATGAAATCTGGGTATTTTAGTCAAAATAAAATCATAACTCAGGTGGCTAACCAAAATATTTTCTCTTTAATTGGGAAGAGATATATAGAGTGGTACTGACAGGGGAGGAGCTACGGGTACGGGACGTCAATATTGGTAGTCTTAAATTGTATGGCCCTAGTTGACGACTTCCAATATGGTCGCAAAAACCGAGGTAAGAGAGGTATGACGTCACGAGAAAGTTCGTGGTAGCGGACTATAGAGTGCTGTCAGTTGTGACGTCAGATCCAAGGTTAAACGTCACGAGTCTGTCTTTAGCAATGGGCGGCCATGACAGTTACCGTGTTTTCTTTATGGGAAAACAGCATGGGTGACGTCACACCGGCGATTCAGAGTGCTGTCAGTTGTGACGTCAGATCCAAGGTTAAACGTCACGAGTCTGTCTTTAGCAATGGGCGGCCATGACAGTTACCGTGTTTTCTTTATGGGAAAACAGCATGGGTGACGTCACACCGGCGCTTCTGACAGCACTCTATTGCCTTCCTCATAAGTTAATAATAAGGTATGTTCCATAAGTTATTGAGAGCTTGTCATGAAGTGACATAATATAGGTAGCATCTTACTTATGGAACATGTCTTATAAACTTATGGTAATAATGAAGTAGTGCCTGTTTTGAACGAAACTAAAATGAATGGAATCATACAACAGTTTTGTTTTTGAGAAGAATCTCAAGATATATGTATTGCCTTCCTCATAAGTTAATAATAAGGTATGTTCCATAAGTTATTGAGAGCTTGTCATGAAGTGACAAAATAAAGGTAGCATCTTACTTATGGAACATGTCTTATAAACTTATGGTTGGTAATAATGACGTAGTGCCTGTTTTAAACCAAACTAAATTTAAAGGAATCACACAACAGTTTTGTTTTTTGAGAAGAATCTCAATATTTTATTGAAAAAAACTGTTTTTGACTTAGGATAAGTTAAAGGGTTGTTTTTTTTAATATAAATAACTTTGGGTTGTTTCATTTTAACGAACAAGAACTAAAAAATGCGCGAAAATGTGTGACAATTATATTTAAGTTAGTGTTTCTTGTCTATAAGTCTTCTCGTACATATTTTGGTTTCAATTCCTCTATTCTTTTGATGAAATCTGATTTTTCAATGCAGCCATCACAAATCTCATCCCAATCTGATAAAATCTTTTTTAGATCTCTAACTTTTAGTTTCTTTAGATCTACTGTCTTTAGGTCAATGGTTTTTTCTGCATTAGGATAAAAAAGTATTATTTATTTTTATTTTTAGTTTAATGGGGATTATTATTAATTAATGTAATTGTAAACATTACCATATCTAAGTTCACATATCTGAGCATCATTTTTCTTGAGTTTTTCACAAATTTTATCGCTGGGCATGTTGTAAGTCATAGGCTTTGAAATCTCTGATACAATTGAAGTAGCTGATTCTTCAAGACCCCCAACGTAATAACACTAAAAAGTAATAATTATAATCATTAATTTAAATGCTAACTTTCATTTAGATGGTCTTCATTTTCATACAAATCGGTTTTCAGCTTTTTTGGTATCTTTGCAAAACGTCCTTATACTCTCTTCAATTTTTCTAGGGTCTTTACGAACTTCGTTTGTTAAACTCTTATCAATCTTATTAAGAACACCAACACAAACTGTAAAGAGAAAATATATATTTATTCAGAAAACTCTAACGACGGTTTTTAAGATATTTTTTATCATTATTTACCTTCGCATTGCCCCTCTTTTAAAGAATTTACAGTTCTCAAATAAGTTATGATTCCTATTAAAATTAAACACCACATATCGGGTGACCACGTCTTCTTAGGCCCGCTACCGGTTGTCAATAGTCTCATTTTAAAGAATATTTAATGATACAAGTTACTAGGAAACAACCTTATTCGGCAAAATAAACCTTCTACTTTAACCTTTTAATGTTTTATAAGAGACAGTAAAAGATTAAACTGAGTTAAATCACGATTAAAACGCACACTAAATTCGAACTGATGCAATGAGAAGCCAAGGATGGGAAATTTTGACAAGTCCATTTGTCGGATTCTCATTGGTTCATTTTATAGAGCACACGCGAACCAATAATAACGAGTTAACTACTCGCGCCAAAACATTTGAAAGTGAATCATGGGCTGCTAGCAATCTGCTACCATGGAGTAATATAAAAGGAGACATGGATCATTGTGCCCTTCGGCGCGCCTTCCGCCATGGCCCACTGTTGTAAGTACCTTTCGTAAAAAATAGAGATTGCTTGATCGAGTGAGCTAGTTTTAAAAAATTATTGATAGCGAAATAATGAATAAAAATTACGAATTTAGGCTCAAAATTTACTTTACATCTCATTAAAAATTCTGAGTTGATAGAAATCGGAAACATTTTGATAAATACTTAATATTGATTGTTTTTAGCTGGAACCAAGTGGGCTGTGGTTATTACGAAACTTTTTAAATAGTAATTATTGAAATTCAAAATGGCGGGTATGGTGGATGCGAGTTTTGGAATATATTTTGGAACTTCCAATTTTTCCATCGCTATGAATAAGGTTTGTATGTTGTTTTAATTTGTATAAAGGAATTTTTAATATATATTTTTAATTTAAACTATAATTCCCACTGTACAACGAGTATATCGTTCGTGTTTTTGTGCTAAGCCTTGGTCTTTCCCATTGCAAAATGCAAATGCTAGCACATGGCTTTTGCACAATGAAACGAATTAATAATAATTTAATAAAATTATTCTTTCTTTTGTTTAGGATGGAAAAACGGATGTTTTAGCTAATTATGCGGGTGATCGAGTAACTCCCTCTTTGGTCTCTTTTATTGATGGAGAAAAGGTAATGTTATAAAATGTTATCGGCAATTGAAATAGGCATTTTTTATTCAACACATTATTTCTTCTAGTGTGTTGGAACATCGGCTAAACAAATGCGTCTACGGTACGCGTCTTCAACAATAAGTCATATTAAAAACCTAATAGGAAAAGAATCATTAGATATTAAAGACTATTATGGAAGAACATGCAAAGTATGCCATATCTCTCGGAGTCGCAACCCTCTTTGTTAATAATCCAAAATATTAATTTAAAATTTTGTTTCCATAGTTAATAACACAGGATGGAAACAAATTTGAAATAGACGATGGAAATAAAGTTAAACACTATTCTCCTGAAGAAATTTTGAAGTTTTTCTTTCAACATATGCTTGGTATTATATTTTTTAACGAGTCTTGACTCTTTTAGTTGACCTTTTTAATTTCATTTAGAAATTGCTCAGAGATGCAGTCAAGAAAGCACAGCTTTTCCGGCAGTTGTCACTGTACCATGGCACTTTTTGCCTGAGCAAAGGAAAATTATCAAGTAATTAATAAAAAACAATTAAAAACTTAATAATTAAATAGTTTTTAAGATAATTAATATTCTTTACAGGGAATGCGCATCTAAAGCTGGATTTGAAGTTCTTAGGGTTATTAATGAACCAGCAGCTGCAGCTTTGTCCTACAAAATAGGCCAAGAATCAAACCATTCTAACTGGTAATTTTAGAAAAATTGTTAAAGGAAATTAAGTTCAGGTTAAAAGAATGGCCTTTTTCTAAATATAAAAGTAAATATATTAAAAAATAAAATAAATTATCTCTTATTATTATTATTAAATAATTATCATTTAATTTGTCTTAAAAAAGGAGGACATGGTTTAGTCAAGAAGTTATATCAGTATCTCAGAGAGAAGATATAAGATGCCTTTGTATTCGCGCGCCATAGTCCCAGTCCCCCTTTCAAAATACAAGGGGGGACGTAAAAGGAGGCGCTGGGCTATTTCGCTCTGGTCAGTCGGAAATATGCTGGTTGTAATTTAGAGACGGGATTGACTGCGGACCTACGTTAGGACTGGAGATAAAGCTGGAAATCTGGAGAATTTATATCTTCTCTCTGAGATACTGATATAACTTCTTGGTTTAGTGATGTCTGCTAAATAAAACTACTTTTAGGCCCCGCCGCGCGTGATCGAGTGGGCTATGCCCTATCTTACCCTTACACGCAGGGCTGGAAATAAGCACAGGGTACTGGACATGGTGCAATAAATTTTAAAATGTCATTTTACTTAAAAACTAAGGGTGGTCAGTTGGTCAATGGACAATTTGACCAATAAGATTTCTGAAGTTTTGATAGATTGACTTTGAAGATGTGATACTATTTTTGCACATTCTAGTGGACTATGTTCTATATAAAAATTTTCTTATTTCCGGCCCTGCTTACCTCTCTCAGCCTGTTAAAATTCAACCAATCCCTTTTAGGGGGGCTATTTGACGTCACTAAAGCAATGGCGGCGCAGTAGTCCTTGATTATTTTTAAGACTAATTAAATGCTAATTATTTTGTATTAAGAGATCATTTATTTATTTTTTAATATTTTTCCTTTGATATTTAGAAAAAGGCCCTTCTTTTAGGGTATAATGTTACGTTACCTGAATAGTTTCCTTTAAGTTTTCACTTAACTTTTATTTTTTTAATTATTATTGATATTTAATTAGCAACATTGTGATATTTCGAGTGGGCGGAACTTCTATGGATGTAACGATAATGAAAGTTTTAGGAGGAATTTATAGAATTATTTATCAAATTCACAAGGAACATTTAGGCGGAGATAATATGACCAAATGCTTAGTTGACTTTTGTTCTCAAGAGTTTCAGAGGCACGTCTCTTCTTCTTCTTGTTCAAAGGAAACCAAAAAGAGATTAATTTATTTCTAATCGTAATTAAACCTTAGGCAGTATAAAGTTTCCATTTCGGATAACAAGAGAGCTATGGGCAAGTTATGGAATGCTGCTGAATCGTGTAAACAAGGTTTAACAACTGTAAATACCGCTATATGTTGCGCCGAGTCGTTGCACGAAGGAATTGACTTAAGTTTAAACGTCAGCCGAGCCCGATTCGAATCTCTAATTAATTCGACTTTGCAACAATGTTTGGAACAAATTGATTGCGCTTTACAAGAAGCCGGCTTGGATAAAGATGATATTGATAAAGTAAACCTTCATCTTTGGCGTGATACTCTTTGGCGCGGTTCAATGGCTCAATTAACTTAATTAATTGTTTGTTTTTAGGTGGTTTTAGCTGGTGGTTCAACTAAAATATCTCGTTTACAAGATATGATTAAGGATAAGTTTATGAAGGCTGATGTTTTTACGTCAATACCGCCTGATGAGGTTGTAGCTTTAGGTGCGGCTGAAGAAGTAAGTTAAACTGGGTTCTTCACTTCTTACAAGCCTGGAAATGTCGGGGAAATTTGTGAGCTTGAGGTAGTCAGGGAAATACATGGATAAAACCAGGAATTATTAGGGAAATACATGGGGAAACCCCGGGAGTGTCAGGGAAATACATGGGGAAAACCCGGAAATGTCAGGGAAATACATGGGGGGAAAACCCGGAATTGTCAGGGAAATACATGGGGAAAACCCGGAATTGTCAGGGAAATACATGGGGAAAACCCGGAATTGTCAGGGAAATACAAGGGGAAAACCCGGAATTGTCAGGGAAATACAAGGGGAAAACCCGGAATTGTCAGGGAAATACATGGGGGAAAACCCGGAAATGTCAGGGAAATACAAGGGGAAAACCCGGAAATGTCAGGGAAATACATGGGGAAAACCCGGAAATGTCAGGGAAATACATGGGGAAAACCTGGAAATGTCAGGGAAATACATGGGGAAAACCTGGAAATGTCAGGGAAATACATGGGGAAAACCTGGAAATGTCAGGGAAATACATGGGGAAAACCCGGAATTGTCAGGGAAATACATGGGGAAAACCCGGAATTGTCAGGGAAATACATGGGGAAAACCCGGAAATGTCAGGGAAATACAAGGGGAAAACCTGGAAATGTCAGGGAAATACATGGGGAAAACCCGGAAATGTCAGGGAAATACGTGGGGAAAACCCGGAAATGTCAGGGAAATACATGGGGAAAACCCGGAAATGTCAGGGAAATACATGGGGAAAACCCGGAAATGTCAGGGAAATACATGGGGAAAACCCGGAAATGTCAGGGAAATACATGGGGAAAACCCGGAAATGTCAGGGAAATACATGGGGAAAACCTGGAAATGTCAGGGAAATACATGGGGAAAACCCGGAAATGTCAGGGAAATACATGGGGAAAACCTGGAAATGTCAGGGAAATACATGGGGAAAACCCGGAAATGTCAGGGAAATACATGGGGAAAACCCGGAAATGTCAGGGAAATACATGGGGAAAACCTGGAAATGTCAGGGAAATACATGGGGAAAACCCGGAAATGTCAGGGAAATACGTGGGTAAAACCGGGAAATGTCAGGGAAATACATGGGGAAATCCTGGAAATGTCAAGGAAATACATGGGGGAAAACCCGGAAATGTCAGGGAAATACGTGGGTAAAACCGGGAAATGTCAGGGAAATACATGGGGAAATCCTGGAAATGTCAGGGAAATACATGGGGGAAAACCCGGAAATGTCAGGGAAATACGTGGGTAAAACCGGGAAATGTCAGGGAAATACATGGGGAAATCCTGGAAATGTCAGGGAAATACATGGGGGAAAACCCGGAAATGTCAGGGAAATACATGGGGGAAAACCCGGAAATGTCAGGGAAATACATGGGGGAAAACCCGGAAATGTCAGGGAAATACATGGGGGAAAACCCGGAAATGTCAGGGAAATACGTGGGGGAAAACCCGGAAATGTCAGGGAAATACGTGGGTAAAACCGGGAAATGTCAGGGAAATACGTGGGTAAAACCGGGAATTGTCAGAGAAATTGATTTTCCATAAGTTGTTTGAACTTTGTTAAATAATAAGCATGGGCGAATAATAATCTTAATATTTTTAAGTTGAAGTATTCCACTTATTAAATTTAATAAATTTTTGAAGGCTGCTCTTATTTATGGGAAAGAAACCAACGAAGTGTGTGAAATTGATGTTTTGTCAAATTCTGTTTATTTAAAGGTGATTTTTTTTTTAAGGGTTTACTTGTAATTTCAAGCTTTAGTGTATGTTTACATATAGTTAATAATTAACATTTTAGTTGCAAGGTGAAGAAGGTCCGGTGTTTGTACCTGTTTTTAAAAAGGGCACACTTATACCCTCAAAATGGCATCATACCTTTAACATTCCCTCTGGCCAATCAAACTTATCTCTTAACGTTTACGAAGGTGTAACTTATAATAATGTTGAAAAAGCGATGCCATTAGCTAAGGTCTCTATGAATGAAGTTGAAAATGCTGAAATTTTAGTCTCCTTTCAAATTAGAACGTAAGAAACACAATTTTTTCAAAAAAAAAAAAAAAAAAAAAACCCAAAAAAATCGCGTAATTGGCCTTATTCCTGATCAGCGCCACCGAGGCGTAGCGGAGACTTTTGGAACTATAATAATACGGTAGCCAATCAGAGGTGGCGCTGGACTCTGATGGAGATCTGTTATTTTCTCTGTTTTGATTATTACCGCTTCAACTTGAAAAAACATGTTTTAACTAATTATTATTAACCTAATAATCTCCAAATAGACCAAAATCGAATGAAAACTTACTCCGAAAGTCTTATTTCATAATATGAGACAGAATAAGAAAGGTAAAATCAACTTTCAATACTTTTGAAACCATATCGCTTGTTAAGCCTTGGCTATTCACATGATTCAAAATAGAGAAAATAACAGATCTCCATCAGAGTCCATCGACTCCAGCGCCACCTCTGATTGGCTACCGTATTATTATAGTTCCAAAAGTCGCCGCTACGCCTCGGTGGCGCTGATCAGGAATAAGGCCAATTAATTTTAACATTTATTTTTCTAGTGACGCAAGTTTACACGTTACTTGCACTAACAAAGTTTCAAACAAAACCGAAAGTGTAATTATTGAATGTGAAAAAAGCAGATGATGTTTTGGATAGGAACTAATCTAGGATTTTTATTAATATCCTGTTCCCAAATTTTCTTTTTAAATTGAAATAAAATAAAATGAATTTAGAAATATGATTTATCTATATTGATTTTCAAATTTGCCGCCTTTTTACGTAAACCTATTAGCGCATGCGCAATATCTTGGTTGCGTCACATTGACGGCTTTTGATAGGTGGAGGCCGGCGGATTTTTCATTTCAAAACTTATTCAAAGGATGGGTGCTTCGTGGTGAGACAAAAGACTGATCGTCTTGTGAGTAGTTTTAATTATAATAATTACTTATGACTGTAATTTTAATTTAAAAAGAGTCGTTATTTAGTAGTTTTAAGTTTTATTCGCGATCGTTACCGCGATAAACAGTTCGAAAGCGGTGTTTTAAATAATTTACGTTAAGCCTTGGCTATTACGTTTAACGGACGGTTGTATTCGGGACAGATTAACTTGATAGTGGAGCAAATATCCTCCGTTATTATCGTAGTTTTTATCGCTCTGTGTCAAGTTATCTTGACGGTAGTTTGATTCCGTAAAGACATTTTATCGTTTAACGGTTGTATTCGGGACAGATTAACTTGATAGTGGAACAAATATTGCCCGTTATTATCATAGTTTTTATCGCTCTGTGTCAAGTTAACTTGACGGTAGTTTGATTCCTTAAAGACATTTTATCGTAAGATTAAACACGCCAAGGTATGGAAATGGCGCCAAATCTTGAACGTTTTCCAATGCCATATGTAGAATAGAAGGTAATTTATGTTAATATATAAATATTACTTTAATTAACTAAAATTTTAAGATAATGTCATTAAATTGTTTCACCCTTATGTGACTTATGTCCCACTGTCCCCTTGCCAAAATATAATTTTATTCATTTCCTCCTGTTATTGTCACTTGTGTTTCTGTATAAAAATTAAAAATGTCAATTACAAGTATCAAACATTGGTTCAAACCTGTTGACAAAGTTGATACCAAAATACACTCTGAGTGTCTCTCATTAGCTTGTGAAAACAAAAGTTTAGATAATAAAATGGACAAATGCAATGATATTGACAAAATATTAGTTGTCAAAAATGATATGGTGCTTTCTTCCAACATAAATATCGTCTCTATCACCAATGATGACCTTTTAAAAGAAAGTGATAAAGAGCACGAAATGACCAATAAAACAGACTCATTAAAAAACTTTGAAAAAAGTGCGGGTGGAAACCGTGGAACAATGAATACCATTAAATCTATCCGCATCGAAGCCATAACTTCGTACGAAGACTTGGAAAAGGAATGTGTTAAATTAAATCTTACCTTAAATCCTGACCCCTGTCACATGGATGAGTTGAAAAAACTAAGAGAAAAGGATGATGAAGTGAATGAGCATGAGGAAGGTAACAAAACCTTTCCCCATAAGGTTTTAACATAAGTTCATAAGATATGTTCACCATTAAGTTTGTCACTGGTAACTTAGAAACTTGTCATGAAGTGATTGAAGTAGGTCATAGATTCGAAGTAAAGCGAAGACGCCTGATTTGGCGCTGTCAAAGGCTTAGTACAGACTAGAAGATGGACTGCAAAAAAAAAAAAGGAGTATAGGGAGGTAACTGAAACGTCACACTTACTGGAGTTTCATCCCCCCTAATGGTTGGAAACAGTTTAAGAGTGCTGTCAGAAGCGCCGGTGTGACGTCACCCATGCTGTTTTCCCATAAAGAAAAAACGGTAACTGTCATGGCCGCCCATTGCTAAAGGCAGACTCGTGACGTTTAACCTTGGATCTGACGTCACAACTGACAGCACTCACAAGCACAAATGCCAACCAGAGGGGGGGGCTGCGTGTCGTCGGACTATATCTTCCCCCTAGCCAGTTGTTAGCTCCCTATTCATTTCTAGCTTGAGCTCTAAGTCTGTAGATTACGAAGTATATGAAGTTTCATACTTATGGAGAACATATCTTATAAACTTATGGTATGGTTTTACTTCAGAGACACTCATTAGGTTGTTTCTGTTTTTCAACGTGTAGGAGAATATGAAGTTGAAGAAATTGTCAAATGCAGAAGGAATAATGTTAGTTTATATAAATAAGATTAATTTTTAAATATTTCGAACTGGTTGTTCAACAGCAATTTTGTTATTTTTTGCGAAAAGGGTGCTTTAGAATATAGAGTAAAATGGAAAGGATGGAGTTCGCATTATAATACATGGGAACGTTTAACAAACCTCGGAAATTGTCTGGATATTGTTGAAAAATATCATTTGACAAACAATATAGATCCGTTAGTGTTTCATTTTGACACATTTGGAAAAACGTTTTCAATGATAATAAACTTATTATTATTGAAACAGATCCGGTAATAAAAGAAAACGAGAAACGGTGGATGACATTAAAGCCGCTAAAAAATCCAGGATTGGAAACCTTATTTCTGATTTAGCTCAGAGAAAGGATTACGGTTCTTTGCTTAGATTAAGGGGATTAACCGCATCCACGTATCAGAGTCAAAATTTCACCAAACTTGTGAAAGAAACTAAACAAATTTTGAAGAGTAAACCTTTAAAGAAAGGCTCTACTTTAGAGCAGTTAATCTCAACTAAAAATGGACTTTTTGACGAGTTTCTTTCCTTTGTGGAGAAACGAAAAGAAACATTGAGTAGTTTACAAAAATGGGAGGATGATATCAACAAGCTTTTGAACAACTCGGCCAAAATTAAGATTGAAAATCACGTAGATCTTGAAGTTTTCCCTGACAATTTTACCTATATTACGGACTATCGCGCGGCTCAAGGTATTATTATACCCGATGATCCTCCGGTTGGTTGCGAATGTACCAATTGTTACGACGAACGAAAATCATGTTGCGCCAGTCAATCAGGAAATTATTTTGCCTATACTCGATTTGGTACTTTGAATGTGGAACCAGGGAGTCCCATTTACGAATGCAATCGGAGATGCAAGTGTGGACCAGATTGTTTGAATAGAATTGTACAAAAAGGACGACAGGTTGTTATTTGGTGCCCTTGAAATTGTTTCTTTGTAAAATTAACTTCTAAGTGTAACACTGATAGATTGAATTATCCATTTATCGAACCGATAATGGATGTGGTTGGGGAGTTAAGACTTTAGAGAAGATAAAGAAGGGAACTTTTGTTATGGAATATGTCGGAGAGGTATTTATAGTACTAGTTTTAAAACCGGGGTTCATACAAACCTGGAAAACTTGGGGGAATTTGTGAGTTTGATATATGGGGAAAAACGTGCAAAATCTCGGGGATATATATGGGGGAAAACGTGCAAAACTCGGGGATATATATGGGGGAAAACGTGCAAAACTCGGGGATATATATGGGGGAAAACGTGCAAAACTCGGGGATATATATGGGGGAAAACGTGCAAAACTCGGGGATATATATGGGAAAAAACGTGCAAAACTCGGGGATATATATGGGGGGAAACGTGCAAAACTCGGGGATATATATGGGGGAAAACGTGCAAAACTCGGAGATATATATGGGGGGAAACGTGCAAAACTCGGGGATATATATGGGGGAAAACGTGCAAAACTCGGGGATATATATGGGAAAAAACGTGCAAAACTCGGGGATATATATGGGGGGAAACGTGCAAAATCTCGGGGAAATATACGGGGAAAAAGGTGGAACACTCGGGGATATATATGGGAAAAAACGTGGAACACTCGGGGATATATATGGGGGAAAACGTGGAAAACTCGGGGTTATATATGGGGAAAAAGGTGCAAAATCTCGGGATATATATGAAGAAAAACGTGGAAAAATCGGGGATATATATGGGGGAAAAACGTGGAAAACTCAGAGAAATCGGTTTTCAAGTTGTATGAACCCTGAAAAAAATCTTATCACACCTCAAGAATAAATTTAATGTACTAATAAAGGTAATAAGTAACGAAGAAGCGGATAAGAGAGGGAAGATATATGATGCGTCTGGTCGAACGTATCTTTTTGACTTGGATTATGATGATTCTGATTGCCTCTACACAGTTGACGCGGCATTTTATGGCAATGTAGCGCATTTTATGAATCACTCGGTACTATATAAAAAAACCCAAATTATCCTAATTTAGATTGAGATTGCAGTTTCATTGATAATTTTCTTACAGTGCGATCCGAACTTGGTAGTTTACGGTGTATGGATTAATAACTTAGACCCAAAACTTCCTAGACTAGCTTTCTTTGCTAGAAGAGATATTAAAAAAGGGGAAGAACTAAATTTTGACTATACTATGTCAACTTCGTGCAAAGGTTTGCTAATAATTCACTTTTAGGTCATTTGCAACGTTTAGCGCTTTGTTTGATTCGAAACAAAACACTTTTTTTTTAGGAAATGAATCGCCTAGAAGTCCTAAAACTCAAGATGAATCCAAAAACAAACTTTCCATTGAGTGTAAATGTGGGTCGGAAAATTGTAAAGGCTATGTTTTCTAGAGGATATATTACACTTTTAGTGTGTAATATATAACTTTTCTTCAGCACTGTGACATTTCTTCTTGGGATAGGTACTATTATAATATTTCTATATTTTTTTTTATGATTTTTATATTTATGAAACTATAAAGAACATAGTAAACAAATATATTTTACACAAATTACGCTGTAACTTGTGGTAAAACTTAATCTAGTGTCGCGTTAACAATAAACAATTGAAAATTTTCTTCAAAATGTTCAATGGAACGTCTCCCCTATACGTTAACGAGGTTGATAACGATAAGGTCTTAACACTTTTCGTCTAAAACCCTCTAAAAGTCTAGAGTTACCATTTAGTTTAGTGAATTCAGTTACGAATCCAAATTTTATAATGAAACTTTCTCTATCAAACTCTTTTCCGATGTCATTTGGTATTTGGTTTTTTTTTTGTGTAAAGTATTTAAGAAATGATAATTATGAAGTTTCTTCGCGTTTCACCTAAATGTAAGTGACGAAGAAAGGGAACGTGAAGTACTTTGTAATTAAATACAAGGTTTGTTCAGTGATTCCTCCATATGATAGTTTATTGGTCATCATTGTTATTAGATTACAGTTCGTTTTACGTTTATTTTCTTGTTTGTTTTATATTTTTTTTTTTAATTCATCGTAGAATAAAACAACTGGATTTAAATCAATCCCAGTGAAAAGATATCAATTATAAACTACCGTCATTGTTTTTTATTTATGTATAGCATAGTATTATTACACTAAAACGTTTTTTTAATATCGACAACAATTTTAGTTGAATTCATTATTTTACGGTACATGGTTTTTTTTTGTTGAGAGACGAGTCTTATTTCATAATTAATTAGTTTTAATTACTAACATATACATAGATCGAAGAGAGAAAATATGTGGTTGGTTTCTTCTATAATACAATTCTTTTATTTAAGTTTTAACTTAAATTTAGGACAATATGCCCTCTTTATTATTTTTAGCAATGAGATAACGATCAAGATAGAAACGAGGAGAGAGAGAGAAAAAAATCAAAATTAGGCGATTGGGAATTTTTTTTTATTTAAATGAAATGTATGATGATTATGGGAAAAAAAAACCCCTTTGCCCATAACAAAAAAAAAAAAAAAGTTAACAAATTTGTTTCTTGAATGCGGATTTTCTAAATTTCATCTTTCTTTCTTTTGTTTTCCTTTTGGTTTCTCATTACATTTTATTTGTTTTGAATGAGACTTGCAGGGGTCTTCCAGCGTAACGAAAGCCATGTAAATTTTCAATGGCGTACATAGCCTCGTCGTAATTTGCCATTGTGACGAAACCAAATCCCTTGCTGGCACCGGTTCCAGTGTCTCTGATGACGTTAACTTTGTTTATCGTTCCGTAATGAGAGAACAACTGCCATAAGGATTTTTCATCCGTTTCGATACCAATATTATAAACGAAAAGAGTGTGACCTCCTTCAGCCGGGTTTATGGAATTGACGCTTCCATATTGCAGATTCCCTGTCATTGGATTGTATCGATATTTGTTTTGGCTGTTGTTAGGCCTAACTGGTCCTCCCGCCGCGCTGCTAGTTGTCTTGATGGGGCTTAAGACTCTCGTTGTTTGGCCGACACTCGGTGGAACCCTCAGTTTCTTGGCATTATCTTCTGCGAATTTGATGGACAGAGGTTCACTCGCGCCAGGAAGAACTTGACCACTAAATAAATCTATGGCTTTTTCCGCCTGCTCGTGCAAATCAAAGAGGACAAACGCCACCCCTTTGTTTTCTCCGGTGTAGTCGTCTTTCAGCATTCGACATTGAATGATTTCGCCACAATCCTGAAAAATCTTTTTTAACTGGTCTTCCTCCATGGTTTTAGGGATGCCTCTGATGTAGAGATTGGCGTTTTTAATGACATCCCCACCTGGTCGAGCGTAAGCTACCTTTATACGTTTATTTTGTAGCTGATAGCCATTGAGTGTTTCTATGGCGCGACTGGCGTCATTAGGGGTTTCGTAATCTACAAAACCAAAGCCGTAACTATAACCAGTCGATTTGTGGCGAACAATTTTACAAGCTTTCAGAGTTCCAATTGATTCAAACATGCTTCGAAACTCTCCATCGGTAAGGGTTTGAGGCAGGTAATTGATGATCAAGTTTGTTTTGCAGTTATCAGTTTGATCCATTTTTTTTTTTACTTTTTAAAACCGGGTTTATGATTTTAGTCGAATTATAAGAATCTTTAATATCAGTGAGCTCTCTTGAGTTAAGAAAAAAAAAATTAAAAAAAGTCGTTAGGCTTGCTGTAAAAGAATTAAGAAAGAAAAAAGAAATTGTAAGTGAAAAAGATTTGGTTTTGGAATCTTACAGTGTACTAATAGTCCTATAGTTACACTCAGAAAGTCATGTGTTTTGATTGACATGTCGGCAATGTGCGTCTTTTTGAATACACTTACGAAGTGTAGCATTGATTCATGCATTACATTAATATTTAACTAATAGTATAGTAGTGTTTCTAAAATTAATTTAGGTTATAAATTAAATAACTTCACGTCTAAAGTTTGGAGTGTAAATGCTAAAATACAGCGTGAACAATGTCAATTCTAGAAAGTATGGAAATCGGGTCTGGCAGAGTGGCTTCCTTAGAAAACCTACACCGACCAGTCACCACGATGAAAGGTAATTTTAGCGCGAAACCAAGGGTTAACTTTAACGCCGCAAAGTTTAACGCTTATTTTCTAATTATTAAGCTCTTGAAAGTGTCTAATTTTGTTAACGCAAAGTAAACTTTCGCTTTAAGTTTTAATATTGTAATAAGAATTTGAAATAACGTTTAAAATCAAACGAAAATACAAACCTTTGTTTTTCACATCAAAAATCGATTTTTTACGAAGCCCGATAAAAAAAGTGCTAGGCGCTTAACGGCTCACCCCGCGCGGTAGTCGACATTGAATGCGCGCGCATGCGAAAATGGCGGGAAAAAATAGGACTACTTTTTCAATATAGAAGTAGCATTCGGTTATTTCTTCTCGTGAAGCCTAATACAGTCAAAGGCAAGTAGCTGCCACTTTCAATAACCCGCTAAATTTAAAGGTCAAAAATCGTGGTTAAGAAAAAAAAATGTTCGAGAGCCGTTCATTTTTCATAACTTTGTTTACTCAGTTATTTTATTTAGAAAATATTCTCTACAATGTCTCTAAATGGACGACGTAAAAGTTTATCTCGCTGTAATTCCAGTTTTCTCTAGCTTCTATTATATGCATTGATCAGACCTAACAATCTAAAAATTTAAAGCTACTATTGGTTTTGGACAGGGCCACCTATTTCTCCTTTGATTGTCTCTTAAAATTAGTCCAGATTTATTTCAGTTTCAGGCTATAACACAATAACCAATGGCGCTGTTTCAAGGTCATTTCTTTTTAAAACTAGACGAAAAATATGCGATTTTTTTTTTAAATTTAGGTGGCAAGTTATAGATTTTACTTCTATATTGTAAATTATTCCTAAATTTCTTATCTATATTTTAATGATATTTATTATATAAAAATTAAATATATATATATATATAGCAAAATCAGTCGCGGACGTAATTGCACATTTTAATTAATAGGAATTAATCTCGGTGGCTCGAATACTTGTGGAGTTTAGTTTTGGCGTTAATAATTAATTCATTTCTATCCAACTTAAATCAGATGTAACGTCATAGTCATAGGATGAAATAAAAGATCATTTCTTGACTTTGTAAAACGTTTTCGATACTCTGAAACAGTTTTTTCACGACGTTGAAATGGACGGTTCTAGAGTAAACTCGCGTCTACGATTCGGTACTCTATGACGCACGAAGAGTGACTTCCGGGCAAAACCGGAAGCTCCGAAAAAGGTGATGGGAGTAATAGCTACTTGGAAATAAGTTAACCAAGTGGAAGACACCCTCAGCCAATCGGGGATAGCGGAAGAAGCGCTCTTTGGGTTAGTGCCATTTCCTTGATACTTCAAAGTTTGCCAAAAGCACAAGACGATGTAAGGAGCCCACATGACGATGAAAACGACGTTGACCATGAAGCAAGTCTTGGTCAAGTTTTCGTCTTTACGAGGGCTATATCCACTTTCGGACAAAGCTCTGGAATTGACGGACAAAAAACGGTCTTCCCTCGGAAGTAGATTCAGGACGTTGCGGCCGATGGTCGGTAAAGGGGCAGCTGAGGTTGACAAGGATGAAATCAACCATTGGTTACGCGCTATGTTCCTCGTAGCCCCAGGGCCGAAAAAGTGCCAGTCTTCGCTAACTGCCGGTTCGTACAGTATGGGTCTCATTCTTCGGCGACTTCTCAAGTAAAGAAACAATTTGAAGTAGACCAATTGACTCAGGGCGACGACTACGACGAAAAAGCTCAAGAGCGATAGCGTGTCCGCGTTTTTCTTGTAATAATGGTGAGGGAAACTGCATTGAGCTTCGGCCGGCAGGTACTGGTACGAACCCATGATGTATACTGACGGGAAAGTACTCAGGATAGACACCCCCCAAATAACCAATAGGACGGCAGTCCCGAAGAAACCGCGAATCATTCTTCGACGATGAAATCTCGCGAACCTCGTGGCCGCGTACCTGTCTAAAGACATCGCGAAAAGAGTCAGCGAATTGCCAAAGAGACAGAAAACATTGGCGAAGGCCATCAACTGACATAAATGGGGACATTTCTGTAGAAGCCAATGCGATTCGGATTTCCGCTTATGCATAACCGTCACGAAGATAATGGGATAACAAACGCATACGCGAATTAAGTCTAACGTGACGAAACCCAGCATGAAGATATAGGGAGAGCGCCTTAGTTTGAAATTCCGGCTAAACGCGTAGATTACCAACACGTTTCCCGCGCTTCCTAACGCGATGATTAATCCCAAGGACACGAACTTGAAGAGAGTGATGCCGGAATCTGATGATTCCCCTATACCTCCGGAATGGTAATCGCCTGACTGTTCCAAATTACTGATGGAGAAAGATTTTTGGACTGACATTGCTGCACTCATTTGTAATCACTTTCTCAATAATCTTAGAGACGGATTAAGTGGTCATTATTCTATACACAAATCCTCACGATTAGAGTAAATCGACACCGCTCTTTAGCTCCGCGGCGAGCGCGAATTTGTTCCTTCTTTCTTTAAAATTGCGTTATTTTCGGGACATGCGTACCCCGCGGCTTTTAACGCGTTGTTCCAGAAGGACATAGGATCATATTTTTTTTGGCTATCCTATCCTATCCTATTGATCCGGACGGTGTATCACACTTCCTCAGCTGGCGCGCTACCTCCGATGAAATAACCCTGCCGAATTTTCCCACCTCTATTATTCTTACTAAGGATGACGTCATGTTTATAACATAAAGGGCGCGTGTGTGAAGTTTCCACTCATTCCCGCATTTTGTTAGCGAGTGCGAGTCATAAATCGATTTTATACTACGCTATTCCTACTTTGTAGGCCAATTTAACGTTTCCTCCTCGCGTGTTTCCGCTAGCCTTATACCTACCTTCTCTCGTCTCAGGGGCACCGAGCTTCACCGCGTAGCTCTGCTCCCTCCGCATCCTTTTCCATTGAAATAATCGCTATCTAGGTGGCAGCACTTTCCATGACAACGGCGCCTAAGTTACGGAATGTAAACAAACTAGAGCGGGAAACAAAATGGCGCGAACCGGGACACGTGCTTTTAATGTCATAAACGTTTTCCAATGTAACTAGTTAATTTTCTGTAAATTAATGAAATAAATAAGTTAATTTAAGTATTTTTAATTGTGTAAACAATGCGTACGGTTCCAATATGGGTGGATAAAATAAAGGATCGAGACAACAAAGAACAATGGTAAGAAAATCTATGGATTATTGGTGGTGGTTACTATATTTTGTTTGACATTTATGTCAAAATTACCGATTTTACATTTTTAATTTAATTATTTATATGAAATATGAAGTGTTTATGATCTCGCCTTCAAACCTGATGGCACTCAGCTTATTGTAGCGGCTGGCGCGCGGGTTTTAGTTTATGATGCAACTGATGGAACATTAATCCAACCATTAAAAGGTCATAAAGACCAAGTTAATTGCGTAGCTTACTCCAAAGATGGTAAAAGATTCGCTTCGGGAGCTTCTGATAAACAAGTTATTATTTGGACCTCTAAACTTGAGGGAATATTAAAATACTCGTATGTTGGATTGAAAAATATCTAAAGTAGTTGCAAACTGCAGTTAGCTTTATAGTCTGTCTCCGTGTTTATAGACATCATGAGAGTATTCAAGCACTATCGTACAATCCGGTATCTCATCAATTGGCTAGTTGTTCTTGTTCAGACTTTGGTCTCTGGTCACCCGAACAAAAATCTGTTTCAAAGCATAGAGTTCATTCTAGAATAACTTCTTGTAGTTGGACTGTAGATGGACTTCACTTAGCTTTAGGTTTAGTTAACGGAGCTGTATCTATTAGAGGAAGGGTGAGAATAATTCGCGATTAATATTCAACAATTACAATTAAATCTAACGGGGAAAAATATTAAAACATTTTTAAGACTGGTGAAGAGAGATATAGAATTGAAAGACCGGGTGGAGTTCAAACTCCAATTTGGGGTGTTTCTTGGAATCCTAACAAGTATTTTTAACGATCGAATTATTTGTCGTCGAGTCATCATAGTTACTTTTAACTAATAAATTTTAGGGATGAAAATAACGAAGTTTTGGCAGTAGTTGACTGGGGTCAAACACTTTCCTTTTATAATCTAACTGGAAAACAAATAGGGAAAGATCGACAACTGGGTTTTGATCCAACTTCAGTTAATTTCTTTCCAAGTGGAGATTATCTTTTGATTGGTGGATCGAGCAAACAAGCTGTTCTCTATACTACAGACGGAATTTTTGTTGGAAAAGTTGCTGAGTTTAATTCTTGGGTTTGGGCCTGTAAAGCCCAATTGAATTCCCAAAATTTGGCAATTGGTTGTCAAGATGGAACTGTGGGTTATTACGAACTTGGGTTTCCAACAGTTCATAGTCTTTATAGAGAGAGATACGCGTTTAGGGAGACAATGTCGGATGTTATTATACAACATTTAATAACTGATGAAAAGGGTAGGCGACTTAGGTTAGAAGAAAATTTGAATTTAAACGGAGACTGATTTAATTTTAATTATAGTTAGGATTAAGTGTAGAGATTTGGTTAAAAAACTGGCAATTTACAAGCATAGACTCGCAGTAAGTTTAGATTTATAAAACTTATCGCGTAATTGGGAAGATGATGGGGGAGGATGTGTAAATGAGGGAAATCGGCATGGCAACTGTGGGACGACTTTGGTCCGGTGGGACGCTAGAATTGTGGGAGGAATACTCGGAAAAATGGCGGGCGGTCTACAAAAGACGAATCAGGAAGATCTCCGGCCATTTTTCCGTGTATTCCTCCCCCATTTTCAAGCGTCCCACCGGACCTAAGCCGTTCCACAGCTAGCGTGCCGATTTCTCTTAGATTACGCAAACTCCCCCCCCCCATCATCCTTAGTAATTGAAATAGAAAATTACCAACAAAACCCGCCAATTTTAAATAGGTTCAACTACCAGAAAAAATTATTATCTATGAATTAACTAAAGGCGATTCAACGGACATGCATTATAGAGTTAAAGAACGAATCAATCAAAAAGTTGATTGTACTTTACTCGTGGTTTGCACAAATCATTTAGTTCTATGCCAGGTTGGTCAAAGAACTTGCAGATTAGCGCGTGCGAACATTATCTTGATATTGTAATCGGCGTTTTTAGGAAAAACGGCTTCAATGCCTTTCGTTTCAAGGGGTCAAAGAAAGAGAATGGATTCTCGAAGCCCCAATACGCTACATTAAAGTTACAGGCGGTCCTGCCGGTAGGGAAGGTCTCTTAGTGGGATTAAAAAATGGACAAGTTAGTAGTAGTGTTTGTGGAAACTTAAATAATCCCGAAAGAAAGAAAGAAAGAAAGAAAAAATAAATAAGCTTAAGAGCGGCCGTTTCAGGTTGTGAAAATCTTCTTGGATAATCCATTCCCATTACCGGTGCTTAAAATATCGGCTTCAGTTCGATGCTTGGATTTAAGCACGTCTAGGAAAAAATTATCGATTGTCGATGATTCGGGAACTGTTTTAGTTTATAATATTCAAACCAAAGAGTTATTGTTTCAGGTAATTTAAGTAGCAAGAAGTGATATCTAGTTTATTAGGGAGAAGGTATAAGTTCGCCACATTTCCAGCAGCTTCATCTCCAGTCCAAACGTATAGTAGGTCCGGAGTTAATCCCCGCCTCAACCAGCATCTCATTGGTTCTTGAAAACTCACGTCAGCGCGGCGACGCGAGTGACGAAAATTACAGTCATATCAGAGAGAATTTAGAAGGGGAGTGGAAGGCCCCCCCCCTTTGACTCTATTAAACGTGATGACGCCCAAACAAGATGTCGCGTTGGGGTAGGCGAGTTTCCGGTCACGTGTTCTAAAATATCTCTGTTACAAACGCATCATACCGGAAATCGACCTGCCTAGATAACGTTTAGCAGACGACGTTGCGCGACATTCCAAACCACCCCTTCCACTCCCCTTCTAAATTCTCTCTGGTCATATTTTCCGACTGAGGAGAGGCTGCGAAATAGCCCGGGCCTCCTTTTACGTCCCCCCCTTGTATTTTGAAAGGGGGACTGGGACTATGGCTCGCGCGAATACTTAGGCATCTTATACCTTCTCCCTAATAAACTAGATATCACTTCTTGGAAGTAGTTTACAAAGAAAAGTTTTAAAATGACGTTGGATTCCATTTGTATCAAAGGAGCCAAATGCTAATAGCGTAGCTTGGAATAGCCATAACGAAGAAATGCTTTGTTTCACTGGTGGCGGTTATCTTAATATCAAAGCGGGCAATTTCCCCATTCATCAACAGAAACTTCAAGGTTTTGTTGTTGGTTTTTGTGGCTCGAAAGTATTTTGTCTACATTATAATACCATGTCGACAATTGAGGTTCCTCAATCGGCTTCAATGTATCAGTACCTTGAGAAGAAACAATTTGAGTGAGAAATGTTCTCGGCTGACAGCTCTTTAATTAATTAGCCTTATTCCTGATCAGCGCCACCTACCCATAGCGGCGACTTTGAGAACTACTGTAAGCGGCAAGCCAATCAGATGTCGCTAAAATCTGGTGACGTCACTGACTGGCACTCTCGGGTCTTACCAAAAATGACGTCACCAGATTTTAGCGACATATGATTGGCTTGCCGCTTACAGTAGTTCTCAAAGTCACCGCTATGGGTAGATGGCGCTGATCAGGAATAAGGCTAATTCGGTAACTTATAAAAATAAGTTATCATTAATTTTTTAGGGAAGCTTATGAAGTCGCTTGTTTAGGCGTTCCTGAAAATGATTGGAAAGCATTGGCTCATTCCGCAATGGAAAATTTGAAGTTTCCTTTAGCTAGAAAGGCTTTTGTACGAGTTAGAGATTTGCCTTATCTTCAGTTAATTCAAAGTTTCGAGGATCGTAAGAAGCGCAATGAGTCCGAGAACATTTTCTTAGGAGATATTTGCGCCTATCAAGCGAAGTTTGCCGAAGCCGCTAGAATTTATAAGAAAGCGGGACAGGAAAGCAAGGCCATGAATATGTACACTGATTTGAGAATGTTTGATTTGGCCCAAGTAATTCTTATTTATTTATTAAAATTGTGACGTACGCGTCTACCATTGAACTCCCTTAATTTGTTTGTTAATTAGGAGTATTTGAAGTCCGATGATGTTCAAGATAAGAAAATGCTAATTAAAAAGAAAGCCGATTGGGCTAAGAATATTAACGAACCTAGAGCAGCGGCCGAAATGTATCTTTCTGCAGGAGAAACTTTAAAAGCTATTGAAATTATCGGGGAAAATGGATGGATTGATATGTTAGTTGATGTAGGACGAAAATTGGATAAAGCCGATAGACCTTCACTCATACTTTGCACCGAATACTTGCAACAACATAAGCAAGTCGCGTATGCCGCTGAAATGTATAAAAGATTGGATGATTTGGAAGCCCTAGTGGTTATGTACGTTGAAAATCAGATGTGGGACGAGGTAAGCCAATATATTTTAAATGGAAGACGTAGATTGTAGAAGTGAACCATTTCTTGCATTTTCTTCTCAAAACCATGATATATTTAGGCTTTTTCAGTTGCTGAGCAAAATTCCGAGTTTAAGGAAATGGTCTACATTCCTTATGCCAATTTCTTGGCGGAAAATGAATGTTTTGTGGAAGCTCAAAAGGCTTTCCATAAAGCCGGACGTCAAGATGAGGCTTTGAAAGTTTTGGAGAATTTGACGCAAAATGCTGTGAATGAGAATCGATTTAGTGACGCGGGATATTATTATTGGTTACTGTCGATGCAGTGCTTGGATATATTGCAAGAAGGCGATGCGAGAATGCCTAAATTGATAGATCTCTTCTGGGAACATAGAAGAACTTCGGAAATTTATTACGCTTATCATTATATCCATAGATACATCGTAAGTTAATTGGTCAGTTTTATTAATTATTTTCACGGTAAGTATTTTTGTTCTTCAGGAAGAACCATTTACGTCATTCTATCCGGAAGCCTTGTTTAACATGGCTCGATTTTTACTCCATCAAACTTTGAGCGATTGTCCATCCGGAGTTTCTCGAGTCGCCATTCTTTACGCGTTAGCTAAACAAAGTCGTAATTTAGGCGCTTATAAAATGGCCAGGCACGCTTATGACAAGTTGCAAATGCTCAGAGTTCCTCCTAGGTTTCAAGAAACGGTTGACTTGGGCGCTATTACCATCAGATCGAAACCTTTCACGGATTCCGAGGATTTATTACCTCTTTGTTATCGATGTTCAACAACGAATCCGCTTTTAAACAATAAGGGAAATTGTTGTATCAATTGTCAGCAGCCATTTGTATTTTCTTTCGTGTCCTTTGATGTTCTACCACTTGTTGAATTCGTCTTGGAAGATGGAATAAGTGATGAGGAAGCGGTGAAATTGATTGAAGCCGAACCAATAGATAATTCACCTTTAGGGACCACTGTCAAAGAAACTGAAGGTACTTCTAGAGTGATTTGTGATTAGATTAGTCCAGTCAAAGGTGGACTTCATCCATTTCTTCATGTCAGATTATCAGGCGATAAGGTTTGATACCAATCAGCTTGGCAGTTCCGTTGAAGACCCATTTTCAACCAAGTTGATGACCTACGAAGAGGGAGGACTCGAATTCATTCCAGTTAAAGTTGGTGCGTCCGTGTTAGAGGCACTCCCAAGATCTGATGTGATAATCTGTGATTGGCCTAAACCTCTCAAGTACCAGTACTTTAAGAATCTGATGCCTGATGTTCAAATTACCAAGTGCAAATCATGCAATAAGGTAAAGATTTCTCTGTTAAAAATATTTACCGAGGCTTAGATAATATTTATTATAGGTGTTTCACGCTGATGATTATGAACTTCAAGTTCTTCAAAAGGGACACTGTCCTTTTTGTCGTTTTAATTCTGATAGTACAACATCTTCCGATGTTTAAAGTTAATATTTTAAATATACGCACTTAAAAAAACGTGTCTTTTTTTAATCTTATAAGCTTATCACATTAATTGTCAAACCCACGCGGCTTATCGTAGTTTGAAATTTCCCGCCAGTTTGCAACGGTTTATATATTTGTTTGTGATTGGTTAAAACCAGTCCAGCGCATGCGCGAAGCCATTTAATGTTTTTAGAAAATTCAAAATGGCTGATAGTGGCAGTAGTATATTGCAAGCTCGAGAAACATTTGAAAGTAAGTATAATTTTAAATTATAACAATTAAGAAGAATTAGATTAACTATGCAGGTTTTAAGCTTTGTTTTGATTTGATCTTGGGATTTAAAAAAATTAACGGAAGCGTAGTTACTTGCCTGTGTTTCGTAAATAAATTGCTAAGCCTCGGTTTAGACATAACGCGGGAACAGCGTGGGAAATAAGGCGGTGGCACAGGGCAAATGACCAGTTTAAAAATTAAATTGGAGGGGGAGTCAGTGGTCCACTTGACCACTAATAAAATGGAAGGGTAGCCAGAGTCCAGAAATTATATCAGGTATTTTAATAATCCACTTCTTTAGTTTAGCAGACGACGCGCCCTGGTCAATGGTCATGGACCAGTTTATTTACTCCAGACCAGGGGGGGGGGGGTCGCTGGCCCAATGTCCAGTTTTAAAAAAATCCTTATTTCCCACCCTGAGTCGCGGAATTTGAATTTTTGACAACCAAAAAGTACCAAAACATATTAGAATCAATATTTTAATTAATGTTTTAATAGCTTTGGAGCAAATATCAGAACTATTAAACACTGGTCTTGATGCGGAAACCTTAGCGGTATGCATCAGGCTATGTGAAAATGGTGTCAATCCTGAAGCACTCGCGTTTGTCATTCAGGAACTTAGGAAGGAAAATGTTAATCTGAAGGTTGTAAATTTAATTTATTTAAAAAAAAACAAGGAAGCGCAATTTTTTTCAACTGTTTTTATTCTTAAGGCTCATGACAGAGACCAGGCGTGAAAAATATATAATAAACATCGTCAAGGCTCTGCTAATTAATTTTTTATTCAAAATTGAATTATATAAATTATACACGAAGCAAAAGGGAAAAAACATGGAATGTAACGAAACTTTTTCTATGGCATAAATGTTGTATTCTTTATTTAAATTAACAAGAGAGAAAAAAAAACAACAACAACAACTCCATAATATCAATATCCTCAATTAAAAAATACAGAAATAATTAATTTTCAACCATTAATAGAGACCATTATTAATTCAAATTATACAAAAAGAAAAAATGTTTTCTATTGCGTTCTTAATTGATAATCACCATTTTGGGTGATGTACCTAACCCAAGGTAAAGCTTGGTAACCACTTTTCTCAATAATTTTTAAATAACGAACCTAAAAGTTATTAATTAATTAATTAACTTAATAACTTAAAAGAAAAACAGGATTAATTAATTAAAATCCTTTTAATTCGTACCTGAATGCCTGAAGTTGTGAAATAAGGAATTTCAAATTTGACTTGGATGGGTGGTTTGCCTTCCGTTTCTTCACTTTCAACACTTGGCAAACCAAAATGAGCTCTCATTAAATATTCCTTACCTCCCTGTGAATTTATTTAATTAATAGTTATTGATTAAGTAATAGTAATTAATCAATTAGATTAATTAATTAAAAATTAACCGGGAAGGATTTGATGGTCCAAATAATTGCATTTTGTTCAGGGGCATATTTAACACTGCCAACTGTGGTTTTAAATTTGGGTGAATCCGCATCGTGAGGCACAGGAATTACAATTTCAACATTGTTAGCGGTTGAACGTCTCTTAAACTGGCTCTTTGCCTTTTTTTTTAAAAAAAAAAAGGGTATTGTTAGAATTTGAAAGGAAAGACATATCTTCCTTTCCTTATGATTTACTTTAATCATATATTCTACTCTACTATGAGCGTGTCTCTCAATGACTGATTCAATCCAAATTAAAGGTTTCACCTTAAAAGAAGCCAAGAATGGATTAGGAACTGACATACAGTGAACAGTTGGGTATCTTACATGGGTGTTTAACCTGTAAGACATCAATTCAAACTCTCCATCAGGAGGAATGAAGGAAATTGTCCTATCATTCTCAAAACGTGATAATCTGACACATTGATGGAATTTTACATCCTCTAATTCTACAGATTTGCTTTTTCCTCCTACATTTTTTAAAGATTATCTTTAGTAGTTATTGTCCTGTTTTGGTTCTTAATTGCAGGGTTCATACAACTTTTGGAAAACAAATTTCCCTGAGATTAAATTCCAGGTTTTTTCCCCACATGATTCCCTGAGTTTTCCAGGTTTTTCCCGTATATGGAGTATTCTATGGAGCAAATGTTAACGAAGGGGGGGGGGCGAATATGACTATTACATAATCAAAGGACATCCCCGTATCTCTAATATAACCAGAGTTACGAGCCTCCAAAGTATAGTGTAATGTTAATCCTATGGAGGGGGTATGTTCACGAACATTTTGCTTAATTACTCGGCCTCTGTTTGTCGCAGTTCTACGTTTTTAGTATGGTTGGATGGGGGGTAAATTGGACTATAACATAATCAAAGGGCATCCCCGTATCTCTAATATAACCAGAGTTACGAGCCTCCAAAGTATAGTGTAAGGTTAATCCTATGGAGGATGTGTTATATTGAACATTTTGCTTAATTACTCGGCCCCTGTTTGTCGCAGTTCTACGTTTTTAGTATGGTTGGATGGGGGATAAATTGGACTATAACATACTCAAAGGACATCCCCGTATCTCTAATATAACCAGAGTTACGAGCCTCCAAAGTATAGTGTAAGGTTAATCCTATGGAGGATGTGTTATATTGAACATTTTGCTTAATTACTCGGCCCCTGTTTGTCGCAGTTCTACGTTTTTAGTATGGTTGGATGGGGGATAAATTGGACTATAACATACTCAAAGGACATCCCCGTATCTCTAATATAACCAGTTACGAGCCTCCAAAGTATAGTGTAAGGTTAATCCTATGGAGGATGTGTTATATTGAACATTTTGCTTAATTACTCAGCCCCTGTTTGTCGCAGTTCTACGTTTTTAGTATGGTTGGATGGGGGATAAATTGGACTATAACATACTCAAAGGACATCCCCGTATCTCTAATATAACCAGAGTTACGAGCCTCCAAAGTATAGTGTAAGGTTAATCCTATGGAGGATGTGTTATATTGAACATTTTGCTTAATTACTCGGCCCTTCCCTGTTTGACGCAAATTTCCCTAAATTTTACTAAGAATTCGAAATTTCCCTGAGGTTTTTTTCAACAATTTATTTCCCTGATTTTTCCAGGTTTGTATGAACCCTGTTTAAAGACACTTCTACTCCATTATCTTACTTCCAGTGCTCTCAAACAACACTTTATCATTTAAACCTAACCGCAATTCTGGCATACCGGACAAATACACTCTCATTTTAATACAACCAACTATTTCACTTCTTAATACGTTTCCACTGGCATTGGCCTATTATAAAAGATGCATAGTAAAACAATGAATCCCTTAATTAATTTAAGCCTAAAAAATACTGAAATAAATACCAATAAATTGACTGATTCAATCACATCGAGGAAAACTTCATTCTTGCGATATTTAATGCCTTCCGATCTCCAAGAAACTGCATTTGTAACGGCCATTGGTGGACGCGGTTGGATTTCCATTTTGTGACTCTCTTGAGTAATATACTCTTGGAGAATTTTGCTATCAGTCGTTTGAGGATACCCAAAGTCCATTAACTCATCTAAGAGCTCGTAAATGACAACAAAATTGTCTCTGATACTTTCTTCTTCGAGTTCTTTGAAGTATTCTATGAATACCTAATAATTTTTAAGCCATAAATAAGACTGTTCAACAAAATGTTTCATATATTTGATATTAACCTGGACAATTTTATGTAGAAAAACAAAAACCAATGCAACATTTGCATTTTTCTTGGTTGTGGCGACCACTGGTATGTATGGAATTAAAGTATTAATGCCTTTGCAACGTAAGATATTAGACTTTTAAGCCAGTGCCAAACATGGGGTGTTTAGGGAGCTCCAAACAGCTATTTAATAGAGTAGTGGCACTCCATGTTAACTACCCATAGAGCTTAATACACTCGAAGGCAAGTAGGTGCCATTACTCTATAGGGAGCTAACAGTTCTGACCATGAAACGTCACACCCTTCTATCTCTTACTGGAGTTTCATCCCCCCTAAAGGTTGGAAACAGTATTCTACGCGCAAAAATGCCAACCAGAGGGGGGCTGCGTGACGTCAGACTACCTCTTCCCCCTAGCCAGTTGTTAGCTCCCTATAGAGTAATGGCAGCCCTCTGCCTTCGACTGTATTAATCTCTATGGGGAAATAACATGGGGTGCCATTAGTCTATTGCTAAATCACAGTAGTGGGGATGATGAACATGAACACCGCGACAAAATGTGAAGATTTTGGTACTCGGCAAATACCGCGTGTTTAGCAACAGGTTTAAGAACGATACAATACAGTAAAGATTATAATAAAAGACTAGTTTACGAAGAAATACTCATGTTTACCATGAGTATTTCTTCGTAAACTAGTCTTTTATTATAATATTTTTACCATGGCAAAAGTAAAGTTTAATATTTACAGTAAAGATTGTTATATTTGATATAGGTGAAAGTAATTCCGTTATTTTGCAATATGGGGTTCATACACCCTTCTTCTTCTTTCTCCATTAAAAGGGTCAAAAACTTGTCTACTGATGTCATATCGATATCCCCCCGATAATTTCGGGATATTAGGACCTTTAAATGATTTTAATTTACTTAATTAGAAAAATTGGGATGTGGCACCCTTATTTGTGTATATGGATTTTGTTTTGGTTTTATAAGAATTATGCACCCTAAAAACTCAAATTTTGTTAAAAAAATACTTACCTTGCCTTTTAAATCTAAAATATATATCGCTGAAGCCGACATTTTGATTATTTTTGAATTAATTTAATCGAAATTAAGTTCATAGAAAGCCGACACCATTCGCCACCGGGCCCTTTGCAATTTTCACCTCTCTAGTACCATAGCCCACTCGATCACGCGCAACACGACGCAATCTGCTCGCGCTATAGAAGCCCGTTCAAAGAATTGGATAAGCCCGACTTTTGAAGAAAATTCAAAGGAACCCAAATTTAACAGTAAGTTCTATGGTACGAGGTAGGTTTTTTTGGCAAGATCCTTTGACCTATTCATCCAAATGACCTGAAATTTTAATGAGACGTGTGTTTTGACATGTTTTATTATACTGAAAAGGATTCAAGCTTCTGGAGTGGATAGTTTTTTATATAAAAAATTTCCAGTCAAAATGACTGAACAAGAAGCGATATCTAGTTTACAAGAAAACTAGATATCGCTTCTTGGACTGAATATATCTTCGGATCGACTGGTCCCAAGGTTCTTATGTCCAAAAATTTTAAATAGAGGTGTGTTACAATCTATTCTATTATACTAAAAAGGATTCAAGCTTTTAGAATGAATAGTTTTTAAGGTTAAAATTGTAAATTCAGTATTTAATCCTCAATATCGTTGGATTAAATGGTCCAAATGTCCTGAAATTTGAATTAGAGGTGCGTTACAACATATGGCGCCCAACATATTCTATTCTATTAAAGAATAAAGCTTTTAGAGTCGATAGATTTTTTGAATAAAAATTAATTTCCAATGTCAAAATTGTAACTTCAGTATTGGTAAAAAACCAAGATTTAGTGGAGAGATAGTTTTAAATAATACCAGAAGGGGATAATAGAAGAAGGATGACACTCTGTATCATCTTAATACTGGAGTTACGTAACGTCATTCTTCCCAGGTTCACCCTATTTGTTTACTTTCCCGCTCAACAAACTTCAGATGGGCATCGCACCGTTCTAGAGTGAATTCTATAATTGTTTGACACTAAATCCCCAGCAATCAACCCACAAACCTCGTCTTAAATTGAGGTGGGACAAAAATCCACAAGCGCGTCTTTCGTAATAGTTAAACGCTAATAGAGTAATGATGAGGGAACTATTTATCGCGTATGTGATTCGGTATAGTAACCTTGCTCCAAATGTTCCGATGTTGGGAAGAATGACGTTACACTTACCCAGCTTTGTGGTACACTTCTCTCAAAGAGATGGATTATATACTTCTGCTAATACTACTACTATTATGCTCGTACCGCTTTTATATCCTTTCCGTCTCTCTCTTGGATACGGATTAAAAATTAATGCATTAAAAATGACATCGAACATGCAAGTATCGCTGCGAGGAAGCTTTATTTCTTCTTGGCCCTCCTTGACAACAAAGTATTATCAGAAGTATATAATACTACTTCGCGATTGGTGGGAGGGGATTATTTCCAATTATTCTTAAAATCTGAATCTAATTTGAGGTTCATTTTCATCATCTCCTTAACATTAATAAAGAAAAATTACATTGGGTCTAACGTACTCTTGTGGTTTAGTTCTGTACCGGTTAGTTTTACCAGAAGTATATAATATTTCTCTTTGAGAGAAGTGTACCACAAAGCTGGGTAAGTGTAACGTCATTCCTCCCAACATCGGAACATTTGGAGCGAGGTTACTAAACCGAATCACATACGCGATAAATAGTTCCCTCATCATTACTCTATTAGCGTTTAACTATAGAGCTATCTCAGTTGTGACGTCAGTGCCTAGGAAAAACGTTACGCGCTTAGCTTTGCCAGTTGGCGGCCATGTTTGGTACCGCTTTAGTTCTATAGAGTGCTGTCAGAAGCGCCGGTGTGACGTCACCCATGCTGTTTTCCCATAAAGAAAAAACGGTAACTGTCATGGCCGCCCATTGCTGAAGGCAGACTCGTGACGTTTAACCTTGGATCTGACGTCATAACTGACAGCACTCTATGGGCAAATAACATGGGTGACGTCACACTAAGGCTTATGAGATAGCTCTATTAGGAAAGACGCGCTTGTGGATTTTTGTCCCACGTCAAGACTAGGTTTGTGGGTGAACAGCACATTCAAATAAATAAATAAATAAATAAATAAATAAAATAAATAAATAAATTAATAATAAATTGCTGGCCCTGGGGATTTAGTTCCAAACAATTATAGAATTCACAATAGCACGGTGTGATGCCCATCTGAAGTTTGATGAGCGGGAAAGTAAACAAAAAGGGTGAACCTGGGAAGAATGACGTTACGTAACTAAAGTATTAAGAGGATACAGAGTGTCATCCTTCTCCTATTATCCCCTTCTGGTTTTAGTAATTAAATTAGTAACTTGAAAAAAAAATGCTAAATACAAAGGAAAATATTACATTCACAAAAGAGAATTACTAGAATTAAAATATTTAATAGTGAGATTGAAGTAGTTTATAGTGTCACCGAGGGGCTTAACACTCACGCATTCTGGCCTTAGTGTAGAAAAGCGCAACTTGGGAGAGCTAATTTATTTTTAAATCCATCCACCGGACTGAAACAATGGTTCGGAAGTTATTTTGGTTTATTAATTGGTCTTAGTTCCAAGGTAATTATTTAGCAACTCTGGGTTTTGTAAACAAATAATTTTAATACGAAGTTATAACAAGACGACCCAAGGGCTGGGCTCGTAATAGTAGCCACATCGTTCCGTACTTAACAGGCGTACAAAAAATTTTAGTGAACAGCCCCTCGATGCGCTCCCTTAGTTGTTTTGGAATGATTTTACTTCTGTTATAATTATAATAGTGTGACACGAACGAAAAACGTGAGTGAGTACCCCCACGATGCGCATCCTTTAACAGTGGTAAAACGAAATACCCGTAAATACCCATTAAAAGAAGTACAGAAAATGAGAGTGAATAGCCCCTCCATGCCCTAGCAAAAAATAATAACCCTTAATCCTTACTTCAATAAATTTACTTACGTTATAATTGAAATATCTGGAGCCCCAAGCTAGTACTCTCTTTTAAAATTCTTCTCGATTTGTGGAGAAATAGACGTAACTTCTTAGAATGAACACCACATTAACAAAATTCTAAATATAACGTCGGTATTTACTTGCTTTTGCTTCTTAAAAATTCCCCTCGATTTCTTTGAATTTCGAAATAGGGAGCGGGATTAAAAGCGTGAAACCCTTTTTGTCGACGGGTGACAGGAATTTTAAAGGGAGTGTTAAACCTTCCATTTAAATTAAGGCAATGCCATATTCCCTCTCATATTCCTCTCTCTCGCTTTAAATATATCGAGCAAACGTAAAACACAATTCTCAATGCTTAACTTTGCTAGTACAAATAAATCCAATGCTTAAACTAACTATTATAACTCCCTTCCTTTTAAAATACACGAACGAAAAATATCACCTCACCCAAATTCTCTCTCATTTACTCTCCCTTCAATGACGATCGAAAAATTTTATACTACCTAAGGCAGTTCTCTTTCACGACGCCACCACCACCACCACCGCCAACAACAGGCCAGGTCAAACTAAGACCCACATCGTAATGTTCATCATACGATGTGGCTAAAAAATGGATGAAGTTACAATGACCATTCGGGTCCAGCGACATTGGTTAGGTATAAATTTCGCCCTTAGGCAGGTGACCATTCGGCTCCCACGACAAGGTATATAGCAAAGAGGAGTGTGCAAAATTTTAGCCACATCGTATAATGTACATCTACAATGAGGCTCTTAGTTTGAACAGCCCTGTTGTAGTAGCACTCGACGTAGTTCCACCTTTGGTAGTATAAAATTTTTCGTTCGTCATTGAAGGGAGAGTGAGGATTGTATTCCAAAAGGATGGGGATTATAATAGTATGTTTAAGCATTGCATTAAATTGTACTAGTCAGGTTGTGAATTATGTTTTACGTTTGTTCTATTTAAAGCGAGAGAGAGAGGATTATGGTATTGCCTTAATTTAAAATTTCTGTCACCCGTCGACAATAAGGATTTCACGCCTCTTTCAAAATTCAAAGAAATCAAGGAAAATTTTTAAAAAGCAAAAGCAAGTATATGCTGACGTTATATTGAGAATAGTCTTAAGCCGGTGTTAATTATTAGAAGTTACGTGTATTTCTCCACAAATCGAGAAGAATTTGAAAGGAAAGTACTAGCTTGTGGCCCCGGATATTACAATTTTAACGTAAGTAAATTTATTCAAGTAAGGATTAAGGGTTATGATTTTTTGTTAGGGCATCGATTTTTTTGCACTTCTTTTAATAAGTTTTTAGTTTTACCACTGTTAAAGGATGCACATCGTGGGGGTACTCACTCACGTTTTCCCTTCGTGTCACACTATTATAATTATAACAGAAGTAAACTATTTAAGTAATAATTTTAAAACAGTTAAGGAGCTAGTCACTGTACTCCTGTTAAGTACGGTACGATGTGGCCACTATTATGAGCCCTGCCCTTGGGTCGTCTTGTTACAAGGTAGTTTTCATTTTATGAAGATCTTCTCTCTCTTAGGTAGCGAATCATCTTCGAGCTTTCTGCGGTAAACGTGTATTAGTTTTCGGGCACTTGGTGGTATTTTTGGGGACGTTCCCCTTTCGCTGGCTCGAGAGAGAAGATCTCCAGGATTACAGTTTAACAAAGCTTGTTTTACAAATACAAAGGTTATTTTTTGGTTACTTTTATGGGTTGGTCGCTTTAGAAATTGAAAGTTCAAGGTTTTTACTTTTGTTATTTTTGTATTCAAAGTTGGGTGGGGTGTTTTTTTTATTATTGTTCACTTTCACTTGCATATTTTTCTTTTATATGCTTAATTTTCACAATTATCTTATTTCATAAAAACACGTAAATTACTTTCCTAATTTTTCAACACTCGGTGTCGGTGACTTTACGCACTTCCTATCTGGACGCAAAAGCGTAATGCTACGTTTTGCCACCAAATACCCTGGTTTTCCATCCTAACAACCTCGTTTTCCACCGTAGGATATTAGCGTGGAAAAACAGTGGAAATTCTAAGCCGATTAAAATTTGTTAATAATAGAAATTTTCTTATTATTTTCAGTACCTGGACTCAACACTCGGAAGTTACGCGTTTATAAAAATATTCTTATTATTTTCATTATTAATCTTTTTAATAAAATCTAATGTATCAATGAAATATATTACAAAAAAAACTTGCATTAATATTTATAAAATATTATTTGATAAAATTATTTCTATTTATAAGTTTATTAATTATAGTTATGGCGTCAAATAATAAAAAGAATAAAAGTCTTTAAACCAAAGTTATAATGAATGATTACCCCATTTTTAAAAAGTATTTTAATTACAAATTTTTATTAAGTCCGAATGTATCTGATGGAATATATTTCGAAATAAAATATTGCATTGATATTTATAAGTCTGCCTGATAAATTTATTTTTACTTGTAAGCTTACTAATTATATTTAGTGACTAAGGTATAGAAACTCGCTTCATACCTCTGAATTAGAGTATGATTAAAGTGCTTGCTCAACATAGTAGAGCCGTCAGTCGAGTATGAATATTTTGAATACAGTTTCAAAGTTTTAATGAATGATTTTATTCGAAGTGCATTGCACTGAAGCGTGTCGTAGCAGCCACGTAAAACAAACAAACTAATGCTTTAACTAGTGCTGGTTACATAACTGTGTGTTTGCTTATGTGTGTGGTATTGAACGGATTAAAGGTTGCGTCTGGATTACGAGTAATTATCGAGGGGCTACTCACTAAAAACTCGTTAGTGATTTTAAACGGGATAGGGATTTGGGGTTACTTAGGGGCTATGGGTTATTATTATTATTAATATTAACGGATAATTAAGCATTAACACATTTGCCACCAGGGGCGCTGTATACGTAGTTACGTATTTACTGACATCTAAAACATGATAAAATTCTGCTAGACATTCGTGTAAGCAATAGATAGTTCATAAATTGCCGCCAGGGGTGCTGTATACGTAGTTACGTATTTACTGACATCTAAAACATGATAAAATTCTGATAGACATTCGTGTAAGCAATAGATAGTTCATAAATTGCCGCTAGGGGCGCTGTGTACGTAGTTACGTATTTACTGACATCTAAAGCATGGTAAATTTTTGCTATGACGTCATATCCGGTGACGTGGCCAACGACGTAATATCCGGTGACGTGACCAATGACGTCAAATCCGATGACGTGATCAATGACGTCATATTCGGTGACGTGTCATGACGTCATATCCGGTGACGTGTCATGACGTCATATCCGGTGACGTCACCTATGATGTCATATCCGGTGACGTCAGCTATGACGTCAACGAGGTAATTGACTTGTGACGTCACGACAGATGTTAATAGTAATAGGTAATGACTATCCATTCAGTATACCTAGCGTTCATTCAGTTAGGCCTAGCGTTCATTCATTTAGGCCTAGCGTTCATTCATTTAGTAGGCCTAGCGGTCTTCAGCTATTTGAATTTCGTGCCTGGAATATGGCGCACCCGAGTCCTAGCATAGGACCTTTTAGCGCCACCGCAACGTTGGAAATTTACTTAGTTGATCGTTCCGGGTCAGCCGGCTCATTTGATGCCTGGAAGCTGTCGAGGAAAGTCGCTTGGAAAACCCTCTCCCATTCAGCTGATCGATACGGGTCATCCAGTTCATTCGTTCCCGCAAGCCGTCGAGGAAAGTCGCTTGGAAAAACCTCAGCTGATCGTGACCCCGGCTTTTGAAGTTGATTCTTGATCGTTCCGTCATTTCTCTGATCGTTTTTGCCGAGGATGCAAGCTGAATTCGAAGCTCTTCAACGTACTTGGCGGCCATTGCTTGGCCTCGTGGTGCTTTAACAGTCCGTAAGCCTAACTTTATAATAATCCAAACTCATCTAGCCCCCCTTAAATTATTTATTTTATTTCAAGTGTTTAAATTAATTACGTAGTGTTAAATGTTAGTGAATTTTATTTATTTATTAAAAATAAAGTACCACAAATAAAACTTTACAATGAGATGCTGGAAAAGAGAGAATCCCTTAATAATTAGTTTAGGGCCTATTATTATTAGCTATTAAAAGGGGTACGTAATTAATTTAGATATAACGCGACAGATTTTCTGAGATCAGGTCCCGCCGAGAGAATTTTAGAACACGAGGCCAGCTGCCCTAAGCCAAAATTAAGCCTTGTCCCATTTAAACCCTAGTTATTTACGGGGTCTGTCTGTGGGAATAGTTTTAAAATAAATAGCGGGTTTTCCTAAAATTAGTTTAGAGCTATTGTTAATTAATTAAGAGACAAAGCGTCAGTTTCTAAAATAAAGTTCCGCGGAGAGAATTTTTAGACACGTGGACAGTTGCCCTAAGCCTTTTCCAATTTAAACCCTAGTTATTTACGGGGTCTGTCTGTGGGAATAGTTTTAAAATAAATAGTTAGTAGGTTTTCTAAAATTAGTTTAGGGGCTATTGTTAATTATTTTGGAGACAAAGCGACAGATTTTCGAAAATAAAGTTCCGCAGAGATAATTTTAAGACACGAGGACAGTTGCCCTAAGCCTAAGTTAAGTTTTGTCCCATTTCGACTCAAGTTATTATTTATGGGTTCTACCTGTGGAAATAGTTTTAAATAAATAAATGGCACATTTAATAAACTTAACTTAGGGGATATTTTAAATTATGAAGATATTATAAGGGGCACGCAATTAAATTTAAATAAATGGTAGTTTTCCCAAAATTAGTTTAGGGGATATTTTAAATTATTTTCATTATTAAATTACATAATTTAATTTAAAATGAAATGTAAGGTTTCCCTAAAATTATTTTCTATCCAATTATGGGAAGTAATTAGTTAGCCAGAGCATTTATTTAAGGATGGGAATCACGGTAGTCAACCTTTCTTTAATTAGGGTGGCAATTGGACTTTCTCTCTAAATTTAGTAGCGAGTTTTTTAATTAGGGATCGCCCAAAAGTAGGCAATGGTTTAAGATGTGTTATTAACATTTTTTCATTTATAGATGCAGCTGATATTCTTGGATTTTTCTGTCGCTGGTCATTATATGTATCTTTCCCGATGACTGGTCATTCCGAGACTTATCATTCCTGATGACATCTTCTGTTGGATTGACGTTGCACGATGACTTCCGCTGTTCTGGACTTGCTATGTATCATTCCCGATGACAAGCTTTGTTGGATTCCGTTACACGATGTCTTCTTCCGGACTTGGCAATCTCTCTCAACATTCGAGTCGAAGTTACGTAGAAAATCATCGAAGCTAGAAGACACAAAATTACACTTCTTTACTTGAAAATTTTACATGTAACCACTTATTTTAGTTTTTTTGCTTGCCATTTTATATGTAACTACTTATTATTTTTTTCGCGTTCAAACTTTAACTTAAATAACTCTTTAATATTTTTTTTGTTCGAAATGTTTGTAAACACTTGGTTTTTTTGTTTCTAATTGAATAAATTTTGCCTTAAACCTCGTTCTTTCTTTTCTTTAAATTTTTACGATACTAGACTTGGCTTCAATTTTTTAATGTCTGGACTTGGGGAGGTTTTTTTGACCCCTTTTAGGCTTATTTTTTAATAAAATAGAACAAAAAACACGTAAAAAAATTTTTTACAAAAAAAATTGATTTTTTATGACTAATTTATAAAAAAATAAAAAAATATTAAAAAAATCAATAAAAAAGCATAAAAAAGGTAAAAAAAAACTACCCCAAGTGTTTTTCGACTATTTTTGTTCCTTCCCCAATATCGAAACTTAAATTTTAAACTTAAGCTACCACCCCCAAAGTAAGCCTTGCGAGCCTAATTTAAATTTAACATGTCCCTGTTCAACTCGGGAATTATTAAATTTAAACTAAAGCCCGCTGTGGAGCCCCCAAAACCAGGAAACTTCGTCCTTAGCATGGGATTTCCAATGAAAGTCCACTCGCAGACGTCCAATTCTTCCTGCGCAAGAAAAATTCGAATTAGTATATGGAAAAAGGCACACGAATAACTTGAAATTAATTACCTTAATACGAAAATCCACTCGAGTATTCTCGCATGATGCGACGTTAAAGGTTCCGGCATAAGACAAATGACTATTATTTGGCAAATAAATGGCACACTCTTAACATTAATAGGGAAACAATACCATAAAAAGCTAAGCCTCGCCTTAAACCCGCTTAAAATCGTGTTTACTTTTAAAGGAGAAAGCGTATAAGCAACCTTCTACCTTGAACCTAAATCAGAAATTTATTTAGATCCTACAAAACTCCCTCAACGAGTTGCCAAACGCTTTTCCTCTAAAAATATAATTAAAACCATAAACTAGATACCTTAATACCGCAAAGGGAATCTCACCCTTGAAATCCTGATTACGCGTTCATTATTCTTAAAAGGGAGGGCTCGGACCAGTGTTCACCTATTCCATAAGTAAGATTTTATTTATGTCCTGGCAAAAAGAAAAATCCCTAAAAATTAAAGGACACAGCGCTTCCCTTCTAACAATAAATAGAATAATAAATAATAAACTAAATACCCTAATAATTGCCTAAATGTCTCACACGCTGTCTAAATAGTTTCGGTAATGAGATTCCCTTTCAACGGATAAAATCAAAGTGTAGATCCGAATTAAGAATGGAATAGTACTGGGTTTATTGACCTGATTAATTTTAGGTGCCATTTTTTGCCAAATAAATAGTTATTCATTCTAGAATCCAACATAAATTGATCCTTTGGAAACGCATGATAGCTATAAAAAATAAAATTCAAACAATCAAATACAAATTAAAATTATTATCAACTTAAATACCACAAGTATTTTCAGGGCCGGATTAAGCAATTTTGCACCCAGGAGCCGAGATAATGCGCGCCCCCTCAAGTCGAAAAACAAAAGGAACAGGAAATGTTGCTAAGGGGGGAATAGTTTTAACTTGATGTGCCCCCAACAAGCGTTGCGTCCGTGGGCCAGTATCCCCTCGCCCCCCAATCCAAACTGGCTCTGACTAAAACAGGGTTCGTACAAAATTTTTGGAATGAAATTCCCTGACTTTTCCAGGTTTTCCCTGACTAAATTCCACAAATTTCCCTGACCATATGCAATAACTTACAAGGCGTAAATATATGAAAACCAATCTAAATTCACTCGAATCATTTTTGAACGAGTTGTCATTGTTATAAAGATAAGCCAATTAATTCGTTTAAATTTAACCATAAGTAAATCATAAACATCCGGAGCGAGCGCAGCGAGCTCCGCGAATTTGGGGTTCTGCTCAAGTCTCAGACAACACTTTTTTGGTCACCCTTATACTGTTATCCAGACTATCAATTTCCCACCAATATATTTTTCCCTGACATTTCCCTGACTTTTTAGGCACATTTTCAATTTCCCTGACTTTTCCCTGACCTTTTAGGCCCACTTTCAATTTCCCTGACTTTTCCAGGTTTTCCAGGTCGTGTACGAACCCTGTAAAACAAATTTGGGTGTAAAGCTATTCCTATGGAGGGTCTGTTTATGAACATTTTTCTCAATTACTCGGCCCCTTTTCACTCGATCCCCAAGATTTTAGTATGGTTGGATGGGGCGGGGGGGGGGGGACAAATAGGACTAAAACATACTCAAAGGGCATCTTCCCATATCTAGTAGAACCAGTTACGAGCCTCCAAAGTTGGGTGTAATGCTATTCCTATGGAGAGTCTGTTTATGAACATTTTTCTCAATTACTCGACCCCTTTTTACTCGATCCCCAAGATGAACATTTTTCTCAATTACTCGACACCTTATTACTCGATCCCCAAGATTATAGTACGGTTGGATTGGGGGGGGCAAACAGGACTAAAACATACTCAAAGGGCATCTTCACATATCTAGTAGAACCAGAGTTACGAGCCCCCAGAGTTGGGTGTAATGCTATTCCTATGGAGAGTCTGTTTATGAAGATTTTTCTCAAATACTCGGCCCCTTTTACTCGATCCCCAAGATTTTAGTATGGTTGGAAGGGGGGGGGCAAACAGGACTAAAACATACTCAAAGGGCATCTTCCCATATCTAGTAGAACCAGAGTTACGAGCCCCCAGAGTTGGGTGTAATGCTATTCCTATGGAGAGTCTGTTTATGAACATTTTTCTCAATTACTCGGCCCCTTTTCACTCGATCCCCAAGATTTTAGTATGGTTGGATGGGGCGGGGGGGGGGGGACAAATAGGACTAAAACATACTCAAAGGGCATCTTCCCATATCTAGTAGAACCAGAGTTACGAGCCTCCAAAGTTGGGTGTAATGCTATTCCTATGGAGAGTCTGTTTATGAACATTTTTCTCAATTACTCGACCCCTTTTTACTCGATCCCCAAGATGAACATTTTTCTCAATTACTCGACACCTTTTTACTCGATCCCCAAGATGAACATTTTTCTCAATTACTCGACACCTTATTACTCGATCCCCAAGATTATAGTACGGTTGGATGGGGGGGGCAAACAGGACTAAAACATACTCAAAGGGCATCTTCACATATCTAGTAGAACCAGAGTTACGAGCCCCCAGAGTTGGGTGTAATGCTATTCCTATGGAGAGTCTGTTTATGAACATTTTTCTCAAATACTCGGCCCCTTTTACTCGATCCCCAAGATTTTAGTATGGTTGGAAGGGGGGGGGGGCAAACAGGACTAAAACATACTCAAAGGGCATCTTCACATATCTAGTAGAACCAGAGTTACGAGCCCCCAGAGTTGGGTGTAATGCTATTCCTATGGAGAGTCTGTTTATGAACATTTTTCTCAATTACTCGGTCCCTGTTTACTCGATCCCCAAGATTTTAGTATGGTTGGAAGGGGGGGGGCAAACAGGACTAAAACATACACAAAGGGCATCTTCCCATCTCTAGTAGAACCAGAGTTACGAGCCCCCAGAGTTGGGTGTAATGCTATTCTTATGGAGGGGTATGTTAGTGAACACTTTCCTCAATTAATTTGCCCCTTTTTACTCGATCGCCAAAATTTTAGTATGGTTGGATGGGGAACTCAATGCACCCCCAACAAGCCTTGCGCCCGGGGGGCCAGAGCCCCTCAGCCCCAATTTCAAATATTTAAAATAAGTTCGACATAAATGTGAATCACGAGTAGTGTGTGCGTGCACAACTCCCCAAAATAAACTTAGGCTATGTTTTCTACAAACAAGCTTAAGCTGGTTTTTATGGGCATATCGGTGGAATAATATCTTTTCCCGTGACCCCTTGTGGGGGCGATAGAAGGGGCATCAGAAAAATAAGTTTGATTAGGGGAGTTTAAGATTTTGAACAAGCTTAAAAGGTCAAAATATTTGCGACGCGTTGTTAGGGAAGACCAACCAAGAGTAGAAAGTCGTACTTCCATTGGTAGGTGTCGGAGTCTAGTTGGGATTCGGGAGAGACAACCCTGGATATTGTCTAGATACTTAATATCGATAGCGCAATGGGGGTTCCAGATCTGGCAACCAAACTCAAGAATAGGGTGAATGTAACTGTGGCAAAGTTGAGTAAGAAGTTCGGTTGTGATTCCCGAAAAATTTGCTTTGACAGTGCCAATTAAGTCTCGGGCATGACCACAGATTTTTTGTGTATGGGAATGGAATTTTAGGTTGTGGTCTATTTCTACACCTAACTCACGGCATTCATTGACACGTTTTATATTTTGGCCGCAAGTAAATAAGGGGACATCAAAGCTAGGTCTGATGGGGAATTTTGTAAAGTTAGGACTAATGATTTGGTTAAGGATAAATTTTCCTTTCATATTTTCCACTTGTAAGGCTTAATTTTCATTCAGTTGCGATAAAAGTTTGGTATTTAATCTAAATTAACCCTTAATATATATATAAAATATTTACCTGGAAAGATCTCTGTAGCCACCACCGAAAAAGGCAACAGCTTGAAGCTTCCGACCAACTCCTCAAAAGACATGGGATACTAAGCCTTGGTCGTAGTAACACATGATGGGAGAGTGCAGCACTGCCAACGGCAACGAGGTCCCGGATACTAAGCCTTGGTCGTAATCACCGAACGTATTTGGCACGCTTAAGCATAAATTTTCCACTTGCGACGCTTAATTTTCGATCGGTTGCGGTAAAACATTGGTATTTAATCCAAATTAACCCTTAAAATATAAATAAAATGAAAATATTTACCAGCAAAGATCGCACAGAAAATCGCTGCAGCCAGTTGTCTCGGAAAACCTTGAAGGAGAGAGGAATGGAGTGGAAACCCCCATACCTCTAGCGTTGCCTGTGTACCCCCACCTACGGCACCATAGTCCTACCAGCATCCTCAGCGGTTAGGTAGGGTCGTACGTCACTCGTACCGGACGAAATTGTAAAGGGCGCTCCCTCTATCTTAAAAATAGAAGCTAGTTCTCATACAAATAAAACGGCGCTACGCGGCAGCACTTAGCAATCGCCTACCGAAAGGTAGGGGCGTGCGCGAGGTACACTGGGAGAGATATGGTGCCGCAGGTCGCCCATCATCATTTCCAATCCATCTCAACTCCCTTATCCCTGGGAAAACACCCCAAAAAGAACCCAGAATGAAAAGGCTTATTCGTTCCAAACATGGACCGCTAGATGGCGCTGCTGAAGTTAGGCAGACTTCAAAATATGGCGGGAGCGTGCGTTTCAATTTTATTGGGTTTTTTTTGATATAATTAATAATTTAGTTAATTATAATTTAATAATGTCTTCTAAACAGCCCAAAACACTTCTCTCTACTTTAAAAAGGTGGAACCGGAGTTTATGGATTCCTACACCTGAAAGAAACACACTATAAACATGTTTGTCTAATAGGTCGAAACCTGAAATCATAATTAAACTAATTCCTATGAAACTTAATTAGTTTTACAGGGGACCCAGTTTTACGTGGCAAATCAACTCCAGTTGATCTAAATCAAATAAAAGTTCTGAAATTAAAAGTGTAAGATATTCCAAAATCTGTTTTTGGCCTAATTATTCCTGTTCATAATTAGATACTTGGTAAAATAAAAATAATAATGGAGAAAGAAGATGCTATAGAGCTATTTCAGAAGCCTTAGTGTGACGTCACCCATGCTATTTGCCCATAGAACCAAAGCGGTACCAAACATGGCCGCCGACTGCCAAAGCTAAGCCCGTGACGTTTTACCTAGGCACTGACGTCACAACTGAGATAGCTCTATTGGTTTAGCCGCCCCACAAATATTGTGTTCTGTGTGAATAATCGGATTGCAATACACGTCTAAATGCTATCAGAAATTTCACCTAAAATGGTTCAATCGCGAGAGATGCGAGTCTTGAAGTCTTCCCTCCGATAATGACAGTGGTCAATAATACCAGAAGTAATATAAGAAACCTCCCTACTATAAGTACTGAATTTACAATTTTGATTAAAAAAAACTATTGAGTCCAAAAGCTTGAATCCTTTTTAGAATAATAAAACACGTCAAAACACACGTCTCATTAAAATTTCAGGTCATTTGGATGAATAGGACAAAGGATCTGTCCAAAAATCCTACCTCCGCCCATAGAACTTAATGTTAATTTAGGGTTCCTTCGAACTTCCCGCCGATTGAATGGGCTTCTATAGCGCGAGCAGCTTGAGTTGTGTTCGTAATCGAGTGGGCTATGACGTGACGTAAAAGTAATTTCCGTTTAAAGAATTTCATTGGATTACACTTGGCGCTCTAATAGCAAGTCTGACCAATGAGGGGTTTTTGGTGTTATTCGCGAGTTTGTGAGTGTGGAAGACGGAAGCGCGTTTGATTCTTGCGTTTATTTTGGATTTTGTAAGTATTTAAAGTTTTTATGTTAATTTTAAATAAGGTTTTAAGCAACTTTAAGGTTTATAATAATCGGTATAAGTAAAATTTGAGGGGGAATATTCGGTATATTCGGTCCCGGTATGATTTTTGCATCAAAAAAGTTCGAAGCCAAGGCTTATAATATAAAAATATTATAGTTCGTTGTGATTTTTTTTATTGTTGACATGTTTTTTTTTTTTTGTTTTTTTGCTCCCATCCAGAACCTTGACCATTTAAATTGCATGATACGAATGAGCGAAGGATCTTTAGTTTATGAGTGACCACAGTTGCTTAAGTTAATTTCTTTATAAAACTAGACATATTACTGCGTGCACTTTGTTCCTATTTTGGGCTCAAATTATTTAGTACAGTTCACTTTATGACTAAATATAATATACTCAAGAGTTTCGTTTCAAGTCAAATTGATCTTAGGTAGTGGATTAACATTAGAGATAATAGAAGTTGGTTGTAAATTAGAAACTTATGAAGATTACATCCAAGTTAAAAAAACTCTTTGATCCTGGGGCCAGAAATAGTGAATTAGGGTACATGGGTAGAGAAAATTTCCCATTGCATAAGAAAGATTCGTTGTGTAGGGTCTATTTTAATCACTAAGACCCCCTCTTTATAAACATTTGGGAGATTATGATTTTATGTATTTTCTGTTACTTTACTATATTATGTTAATAAGACTAACAGGGCAAGGATTTTTAGTCAAGACTTGGCTGAAGTTAGCTATAACTATTTCTGCATAATGGAAGCCATTAAATCCCCACTCCACTTTGCCCTTCTGATATGTTTTAGTAGAGTGTTAGCAAGTTTGATTTCTGGACTTGCCCCTATTATATCAATTTGGGCAGTCAAATTGAGGATTGTTGATAAAATTCAGGTGAAAATATGGCAGTAATTATCTTGGGAAGCGATATATTGTCTCAATAGGAATTTAATTCAGAAAGATGCTAACCTCTAAGTCCCCCTCCTCAATGTAAGTTTGTAGCTTTAGCTTCTCTTTCATTGGTGTCGTTTTAGGTTTTTTTTTCCCCATTATGACCCTCTGTCATAATCGACTTCCCCTTTTCGTTTTCCATCTTGCAGGCATTGGGGGCCGGGATGGGGGTGTAAATTATATTAATATTTTTTGTGGTAAAGAGACAGAAGCCTCTGGGGCATATAGAGATATATCTTTTTATCTACTTGTTTGCTAACATAAACACAGCATAGATTATAGAAAATAAGTTTCGCGTGGGTTTGTTTGTTTGTTTGTGAGCTGTTGCCACAGGTCTATTGAAAACCTGGAAAAGTCAGGAATTTCAAAATGGCCAACAGGGTCAGGGAATTTTAAGAGTTTCAACAAAGTTAGGATATAAATATAAATAAAATATCTGTAGTTCAAATATAAAGCTGGGTTATCTTTTAAACGCCGTTTTAGCAAGATTAATTATGTTTGACCAGGGATAGATTTAATTTTAGAAGTAGGAATGGAGAACAGAGTAATCTGGGCGCGTGCCAAAGTCCTGGACCCCCTTCCCGGGAGAGAGGGGGGGGGGTATGAAAGAAGAGTCGGGTCATAGCGACAGAGGTAAAAACGAATTACATATTTTTCTCCGCCCCCCGTCAGCAACGTCATCAAAAGGTAGTTTAAGTGAGCCAATAAGATAATTTAAACTTTTCGTTACGTGTTGGAGTGAGGGGCTCTATACTGGGTGGTCTATGAGTCGGACTGAAGTAAATACTAACCGTACATCTCCATTCCTACTTCTAAAATTAAATTATCCCTGGTTTGACCATACACTGAAATTGTTTTTTGTTAAATATTGGTAAAATGCGATTTAAACGAAATTGTTTACTTATATCACTTATATTTTGAACAATAACTCTTGTGCCCTTAAACGTCAGGGAAAATCGTAGAAAAAGGTCAGGGAAAACCTGGAGAAGGTCATGCAAGTTTCGTGGCAACACGTGAATAAGAATGATGTACCACACGTAGATATTAGTATTGCGTAATAGTAATTTCTTCATGTTTTCATCTATTCTCTCTGGATCTGGAAGGCACTCGGGGTACATAGGGGGCTAATAATAAACATCCTCCTCGACCCGTCCCGACCCCGGGTTGGTTAAAAAAAAATGACTTACTGGATGAAGGAAATGTATTAAGTAACTTCTCCCCCCAGTGGGAATTTTATTTTAGAGTCGTATAGTAGTATCTTTTGGGCCATACCGCGGTAACCAGATTATTTACACTTATCAGCTGTCAGAGACAGTAAGCCCTAATTTTATTTCAGCCACCCTTCACGGCATTGCATTGCATTGCATCCACGCCTCTTTTTAAGCTTTATCATAAGTTCATAATTCACTGATAAGTTTGTCACTGGTTACAAACTGGAGCTTGTCATGAAGTGAGGGAAGTAAAGCGACGCCTGGTTGGTTTTGGCGCTTTCAAAGTCTTAGTACAGACCAAGAAGTGATATCTAGTTTATTAGGGAGAAGGTATAAGATGCCTAAGTATTCGCGCGCGCCATAGTACCAGTCCCCGTTTCAAAATACCAGGGGGAAGTAGTAAAAGGGGGCCGGGCTATTTCGCCTCTCCTCAGTCGGAAAAACGTAATTTCCGTCATTCGCGTCGCGCTGACGTGAGTTTTCAAGAACCAATGAGATGCTGGTTGTAATTTATAGGCGGCAGGGATTAACTCCGGACCTACTATACGTTTGGACTGGAGATAAAGCTGGAAATCTGGCGAATTTATACCTTCTCCCTAATAAACTAGATATCACTTCTTGTACAGACTAAATAGGAAGATGGAAGTCCTGCAAACCGAGTGCAGTACTTCAATTCTCGCTTGTCGTTCTGTTAGAATTAGCTCGAGCTGTAAGCTTGTCTCTCAGAAGCATTACGAATTAGTATAGGTAGTGTCATACTTATGGTAGGAACATATCTTATAAACTTATGGATTTATAAGTTTTCCTTCTTCTGTAATTTTACCTTCCAAGATAGCTCCTGATAAAATTCTTTCGCGATAGTAATTTTTCTTTTTATTTTTTTTTTTTTTAAAAGATGTTAAAACTAAAAGCGATATTATGAAACGGAATTAAGCTAGAATGTTTTTGGGGTTTTTTTTTTCTTCTAAATCAAGATTTAGTATTTTATTAAAAATCCCTCGTGTTTTCTTTTGAGGGAATACCGGTTTTTAGTGAGAGAGAGAAAAGAGATATATCCGTTTATCTAAGATTGCCTTTACAAGAAATACCGAATTTTTATTATAACCACCCTAAGTTAGGTCACAAATTGACTGACTTCCTATTAGAAAGTTAAGTACGTTTAACATCCTACTTGAAAAGAAAGGATAAAATTTTTTCAGGTTTTTTTTTAAAGTGGTATGTCTAGTTAAACCGTCCCCATATAGTGCAAAGTCTGAACTATAAACCGAACCCCATATGAACTGGGTTTTTGCAAAGTTGGATAAACATATGGGTATATATTAGCCATGGGGCGTCATACAGCCATAAGTTTATAAGATATGTTCATTCCATAAGTATGACACTACTTATACTTCGTAATGCTTCTGAGAGACTTACAGCTCTAGCTAATTCTAGCAGAACGATAAGCGAGAATTGAATTACTACACTGGGGCGTCATACAGCCATAAGTTTATAAGATATGTTCATTCCATAAGTATGACACTACCTATACTTCGTAATGCTAGAGACTTA